>NW_015091240.1:418620-673085 GCF_001431845.1 Calidris pugnax
GGTTCTTCATTAATTTTAAGGAAATACACAGAGTCCTTCACCTGGAAACTAAAGCAGCTCCAAAAAAATGGCTTCTGACCTCACCCTAAACGTCCAGAAGACAACCACCAACAAAAAAAAAGTGTGCTTTGCAAGTGAGGTGAATCTTTCTGTTATGAAAGTAATGGAAATAGACTCTAACATTTTTATATAAACAGCAGGAAAATCCAGTGTGTAGTCGCTGGGAGGGCACTGCAGAGGGTCAACCTGGCAAGCACCTGGTGGGAGCTGTATTTCTGAGAGCTCAGCAGCAGAATTCTCCTCTCAATACGCAAACAGTCACTGATTTTTTCCGTCAAGAAACCGGCAGTGAAATCAGAAGGAAAAGTAAAAAAAAAAAAAAAAAAAGAAAAAAAAAAAGGCCAACATAATCTCTTTAAGAGCTCCAATCTAGCCAAACCAGCTTTGCCTCTTACGAGCCCTGCACAAGAATTATGGCCGTCACCACACAGAGACTCTTTCAGCTGGGATCCAAGACTCAATGGGATTTCAGGAGAAAACAACAAATGGCCTAATAAATATGTAAGGCACTTGTGGAAGTGAGAGGGAGCTGCATGCTCTTGCTCCGTTAGATGCCATGCAAGTTTTGGTGACAGTCAAATAGGTACTATTCTGGGTTCTGTTCTCATTGTGCATTAAATCCATGGGACAATTAGCACCCCTTCACTCTTGTTTGATCACATCAGTTGAAAAAAAGAAGTCTAGAATATACAGGCAACCTTTAATTGAGAATATATGCTGCCTAATGTATTCTGTTCACTGAGGACTCCAATATGAATATATGCTTAAGATTCAGTGGCAGATACAGCGATGGAGCTGAAGCAAGAGGGAGAGATAAGGTAGCAGACAGAAGCGGTACAAACTTGTGTAGGAAGTACAGGAGGGCACCAGCTCTTGATCTGACTTCAAATGTGACCTCCAGTGAGTCACAACTTCTTGATAGTGATTTCCATCTATAATCAGGATAACAGAACTTTATTTGTCTACCTCTTCTAGGTATTGTGGAGATTAATTAACATTTCCCCAGTAACGTGTAGATAAATTTGAGATACTGGATGAATTTCTGGTGTATTTTCCAGTATATATTTGCTTTAAGCAGGTGAAGTGAGGACATCTTTTTGACACAGAAGGAACTAAAGTTTTTCTCAAAATAAATCAGAGGGATCAGAAGGCAATCTTGTCTTTGCTTCATTCTGATTATGCAGCATTCCTCAAAAAGATTGTCAGGAAATGAGAAAGCAAAGCTTTTGTGAATAAGGGATGTAAAATTTAGGAACATTTAACACTGCATCCACAAAAAATGTTTCTAAACAACAATTAAAAATGCAGAAGAAACTTTTTGCTCTTTCAGGCCAGTAGAATGCACGTAACAGGTTACTGAGAGATCTACTAAATAACTTTTAATTAAATAGTGACAAGATTTAAAAATGAAATACATATATCCCCAAATAGACATTTTCCAACAAAACATATAAAATTAAAGCACTAGCAGCCTTAATCATACATTTTAACTGGCCCCAGTTTGTAGCAACCTCATAAGACCAGAAAATAGTCTACGTGAATTAACCCATTGTCTCCATAATCTGTGTATTCTGAATAGAGATTTCAAATTGAAAGAGCAAGTTACATATCAGCCCTGAAGTGGCAATAGAATGAACCCTTGGTTTTTATCTTGGCTGTTGTCAGAAAACACACACAAGACTGTTGCCTTCCCAGAACAGGCAGACTGAGTATGAGCTGAGAGCTGTGTCTAGCAAAGTGGGTCTCTTCCAAGAAGACCAACACCCTACAGAGTAAGATGCCAGAGCAGATGCTGTATATGCTGAAGCCTGACATATGCTGAAGCTCCCCGAGCAATCACAGAAAGGCACAAACCAAAATGGGAGCAGACACCTTTTCCCCAGCTGGGCTGCCTTTATCTCCAGGGTCAGCTTTGTATTATGAGACCTTTGACAAAGGCATCAGACAGATATTGAAGATAAGCTATTTGCTTCCTGAGGAAACATTCAGCCAGAAGGGGCAGAGGTATTATTACAGATCAGGATGAGAGGCAAAGAAGTCAGGACAGACACAGCCAAATGACGTTTGGACCTCTTCTGTCCCTGGCAGTGTGTTTGGACAGGGAGTAGCCTTGTTACTCCCCTGAAGGCTCAAGGGGCCAGGCAGATGATAAAAGAGTTGCACACGTGCTTTGTAGATATCAATCTCTTTGTAAATGCCCTTTGACTAGGATGCAGACCACAGAGTGCATTGGAAACGCGTCAACAGCACAAGACTCATTCGCTGGTGCCTCCTTCCACTGTAATAGTCTGGTAATTCTTGCTATAGGTGAACAGAAAATGGCTAGATGCCTCTGATACTGCTCAGGGGCTACTGTGTTCCTCAAAAAATGCACTGCTTTTGAAGAATTAATTTTAACTCATATTTACCATGGTTTTGTTTCTTTATGGCATATAGGGATGGCCTGAAATTGCTTATATCCTGGTTCTCTAGCTCAAGGGATCAAAAGTGTCAAATTTGACCTGCCTGGGTTTTTTTCTGGAGTAAGCTGCTGGAATTTTAACAAAAAAAACCCTTTCTTCCCCAGTGTTCACTGATTATAATTAATGTGAAGTTAATCAAAACTCAAAGCAAAACAAGAAAAAAGGTCAGAAAGCAGTTATATTACAGATATGTTCCCCAGTCAATTGTTTGCTTTTCAGGCTTTAGCAATGCTGTAATTTCAATACTTATGCAACCACCATAGAATTTTCTAGGTCTGAATTTTACTTCAAAAGCAGAAACTTCTCGCCAACCAACCTGTTCAGGTCCAAGCCCAAGAACTTTTTTCTCATAAGGGAAAAAAAAAATTAAAAGGAATGAGCTCCCTTTTAAGTCTCCTTCACACTTTCAGCCTCCTCAGATGCCACCACTGCATCACAGAAGAAACTATCAGGCACCTTCCTTCCTGCTTACTGCAGATCAAGTCAAGGGCACTTTGAATCATCTGGGAGACACTGCCTCACAGCACACAGCCCTTGCAGAAAGAAATCCTCCAGGGAAATCAGTTTGTGGCAGATTTCGCATGGTGCCAGGTTGACAGCATAGGTATCCCTGTCCCTTTAGCACAGACGGGAAGAAATGGTGTTTGCTAAAGCTACATAGCCCAAAAGCGTACTTTAAAAATCCACACTGTAATCAAACGTCTGTAACATTTATGACTTGGCAGATTGACTTGCACATCAGGCACACGTTTTGATGGTTAATTTTGAGCCCTAATGCAGCAGAGCAGTCTTCTATCTGGCTGGTGTCTATCCTTTTCAAAAGGCAAAGGAGTGCATAAATTATGTTTAAAAAGAGGTAGGCATTTTCTACCCACAGAGTAGAGTCACTGTAGGTGGATTATTATCCAGGAATACCAAAGAGGTAGGAAGTCTGTGATTTAACCCATTCTTTGTAGTCTTCTTGCCAGCTATTGTTTTTACTGACGACAGCCTGAAATTATCCATATGATAGGATTTTTCAGGTAGTTCAGCAGCACAGCAGCTGCATTTCAGGCAGTCAGCAGGAGTTAAAGCCCTAAAGCAAGCGTTTTATTCTGAAAGAATACCAAGTAAGCCCTGCAGTAGCATCCCGTTGCCTCTGCTGATGTTGGCAACTATGAGTTTTTTCCAGTTTACTCCTGTTAGTATTTCCCTCGCCAGACCCTGCACAACAAATGCCACATATTAACAGAACAGGATGAACTCCAAACCATCTTTCAGAGGACCAGCAGGATTTTGAAGCCTATTTCTTCTGCAGTATCTTTACTACTGGGAAAATAGAAACCAATAGCTTTCATGCTGCAAACTGAGACATTTGCATATCAGAGTATGGGCATTATCTATAGCTAATACAAATAGGCATGGAGATGTTCAGCTGAACAGAGCTACCTGCACTAACTCCAGTTGAGAACTTTTCCTTCTATGTGGAGCTCAAAGAAAATATTTTGAATAGCAATAAAGAAAAATAATTGGCATCAGGGCTGAGCATCCCTAAATTCCAGTGATTTGCCTAAAAGTTGCTGATAGTGAGCATCATCAGATATAGGAACTATAAGAATAGCCAAAAAAGAGGAGGATTTATAAATGTTTAAGATGACTTTTAGATTGTCTTAGGTGTCACTGCTGAACTACATTTAATATTTACGCAAAGAGAATATTTTGCTTATCCAATAACATCTTTTTTTCCAGAAATTCAAAATACTTCACGAAAATGACTTAATCCTTTCAGTACCTCTAGTGAGATATGCAGCAATTTTTCCTATTTTCTCACAAAATCTGCAAACTGAGGCACAGAAAGATGCCAGTTTTCCTACACAAAAGAAAAAGAAATGAGCTATTCAAAGGAAACCATTAACAGAAATATGAAAGGAATCCTGCTTCAGAGTGCCTAAAAAAACCCAGGATTTCTCCAAACTGACCATTGTAAATGGGTCTAATCAGGTCAAAAGCGACTGTGCCATGCTTGGTTCCAGTGGACACTGCTCTATAACCCAGTATTTCTTCTACTTGAGAATGGTAGCAAAGGCTCAGTATTTTCAAGGCAGATTGGCATCTGTCTTCTTCCCCAAATACTGATCTTTGTTCTCTAGAAAACAAACGTCTTACTAGACTCACTGAGTGCCACCAAGATGCAGGCAGGGACACAGACTTGTCTCCATCCCCTCTTGACCACACTCAGGGAGGAGGCCAAGAGCTGCTGGCCAATGCAGCCTCCAAGAGACCAGGCAAGGTGAGCCAGACCCACCTTTTGAGAGGGGAGAGAGGGGATATTTTGCTATTGTGATGAAAATAAAAGCTGCACCATCTTAGTCAACAGAGCTGGTCACGCTTGAGGACACTAAAGAGAGAAGAATCCCTCAAGAGAGGAGGGGAGCCCAGCACAGAAACATTTCACTCTCATTGGCAGCAACACAGCAGCTGCCCTTCCCACCTTCCTCTGCAGATGCTACCCTTGCTGACTTGGCCATAGGTGCTCGCTTTAAAACTGTTGCCAATAAACTGAAATTCTTATTTCTACTCCGGACCTCAGGGACACTCAGCAGAATTTCCATCATAGTCAGACATCTTCTGCCCCATAACAAAGGATACTAAACAGTACCAGGACACCTTCACCCTCCTTCAGCAGCCTGTGCATGAAATTGCCTAAGGGTCCCATTTTAAATCACACACATATAGAATTAATCCTTTCACATTCCCGTTTTGTTTATAGCAATACTTTGGTTAATCAGTTGAGATCAGCTGTCATACAGGAGCATTAAAGCTCAGGCTCCTTCCTAAACAGAAGTCTGGACAATGACTTTCTGACTACCTTAAACTCTTGAGGTAGGTCTCTTAAATCAAGCACTGCTTGGCTCTTCTGGAGTTCTTGAGGAGTAGTTGTGTTTTGTTTGATAGTTGTTTGATACTTGCTGGTATAGCTGAGCTGAAATTCTTATTTGTGATCTTGTCGGGGGTGAAGTTTTTATTTTGCAACTATTTCCACTTTCCACCCAAATAAAAGAGAATAAAAAGAAAGGAGAATTTTGTTTTCCCAATCTTCTGTAACACAGATTACAGGGAATGATTTTAAGATAACATACAAATTAAGGGCACCATCAGCATAAACCTAAATTCTGTTTCAAGATTGCCAAATGCTGCTGCTCAGGAATAGATAGATATAGAGATTTCCAAAAATAACTTTTCTACCATGAAAAATTCACACATAATTCCCACAAAAAACCTCAAATTATTTAAACAACATACTCCAGCCTTTAGTACTTTATCGTCCTGAATGTTATTAAGTATTTACTTGGAGGAACACCAAGAGGTCCCAGTAAAGAGCAAGGCCATGCTCTGCTAGATCATTTAACTAGGACGACTGAGACTGTGCTCAGTGGTAATTGATATGAGCAGAAAACCTTAATTTATATAGATATATACTTCAATTTTCAAATTCTGAGAAACATTTCCTTCTTTTCTACAAACGTGGAGCCTAGCTGGAGAGTAGAAAAGACATCTCTCTACAGAAAATACAGTAGAGGTCCTCTCCCATCGTTAACCTCTGGGATCTTAAGTCATTACATTTTTAAATTTAGGAAAGTTACTGGGATTTTTAATAAGTTTTCATACTCTTCCTGAGCCCTGAAAAGATGAACCGATAGCACCTATTCATTTGTTTATATAGGTGTGGCTTATGAACAATTAAGTCATCCGTACACATTTCTAAATATTTCTAAAGCATTCATAAATGAGTTGTCTAACATACTCCATGCAGCCATGTGTGGTAATGCCTCTGGCCTCCTATATCAGAGTCCACCAATCAACCCAGTTTTCCCTTCCCATATTCCTAAGTTTGCGCCCCTTTAAGAAAAGGATAACACCAGGGGAAACGGACATTTAAATGCTATTCTCTTCTCTGTAGCTGTATTTTCTTTTATTGCCTATATACTGTGCCTTTTCTCAGCAGAATGTTTTCCTATCATAAGAAGACAAAACCTAAGGCAGTACATTAATGCCCATGTATCCAATTTTAAATCTCATGCTACTCCAACATATTAAAATCAATTTTCCCAGTGAGAAGGATATTTTCCCCAAGGATGGCTGTCATCTTGGGTCTCATCAGCTTTCAGATCTCTTTTTTCTGATACTCCAATTATTTTTTCAAATCATCTTTTGTCAAGGACCACTCCAAGGAAAAACAGATCGAGAAGCTACTGGTTAAAGATGTCGAAAACAGAGGGGTTAGAGCTTGCTAAAGCACCTGATGAATTCAATCATATACTGTAATGCACTACACTATTTCTATAGAAGTGTGAGATGCCACATTGCTTATATAGTGCACACAGTTATTATGATTTTGAGACTGACTTTACACACCTCTAGTTTGCACCCTCTGATAAAGGAAACCAATGAGGAAGCCCAGCTTTCTGTTTAATCTGACTGAGGCGGGACACATTGGCAACCACAATGCTGGGAGCTCAGAGATCCAGCACAGCAGCCTGGATGTTATCCATCTAATTTCAGTATCTAATCTCTCTAGACACTTATAATATGCCACTCACTGGTGTGCTCCATCTTAGCTGATAGTGAAATCATTTAATAGAAGTGGGTAGTGAGGTAGGTGACAGGCTGATTGATGGCAATGTCTTCATTTAAAGCTATACAACACCACCAGACAGAGGTCTAGAGCAGCTCAGGAACAGAGCTCTGCCTAAATTTGTTGGTATCCGTGCAAGTTTATGATGCCAAAGCGTGGCTTATACAATCTACTAAATCACTTTCCTAAAAAGAACTTGAGATACCTTAAACCCATTTCTCAAAGCAAAGCATCTCACAGGATACTTAACAGTGAGATTACAGTGAGAATTATCATTCCTCCTCCTTTACGGTGAGAATCTGCTTTTCCACTACTATGGTAACCAAAAGGAATACTGGCCTCTTTACTGAAGCTACCTGTAATTTAGCTGTGATCTCTAATGCCTCAGCAGCAAAGCTGGTGCTGTCTGACGAGAAGCACGTACACGCACAAACACTGCTCATGCTCGATGTCACAACTCTGTCCTGCATATCTCGCAAGTGGGAATCAGACAGATCTTTGCCTTTGAGGCAAATTTGGTGTCCACCATTTGCTACAAATAGATGAGGAAAGCCGGCAAGCACCAAAAGCACAGACGGAAATATAAAGATGCACCTGTAGAGAGTGGTTCCTGCATATAAAAATCCATAATCAAAGCTTGGGAAGGCCTTTGCCTCTGTCTCTTCATGGCACTCCTGCTTGGAGATCCCAGAAGGATAGATTGGATCCCACAGGGAATGCCATAAAAACTCCGCTCTTGATAAGCCTCCAGTCAAAGCCTAAAGGTAGGGTTTCATGTAAAGGAAAGGGTGGCTGTAGTGAGTTTAGGGAGCAGGAAGGTCTGTTCCTTCCTTAAGGGCCTAGAGCACATCAGGTTAATAATTTGTGGCCACTTTTCTTCTCCATTCCTTAAGCCCAGCTGGTTCTAGGGAAAGTGATGGCAGAAGGGTACCCGTCCACCCTTGGATTGCCATAGAGACACAACCTGACTAAAACCGCAATTCCCTCAAATACAATGCATTTTTAGTCTGTAGCCAACCTCTTGTTCTGCCTTAAGGAAAAAGATAAAGGTGAATTTGGTCCTTTCCACCTCGACCAGCACTCTCATGGAAACTGAGCCCAGATAGTTTCAAGCCCTCTGTTCAGGAGCGACCTGCACGAGAGCTTCTGAATGCATATTTATGTAGCTCCTGTGGAAAAATCAAAACATGTTCCCCTTAATTCATAAAAGAATATCTGGAGGTGGTGGCTAATTCTGTCCCAATTCTTCCGTGCTCCATTCAAGCTCTACATTGTGGGGCTGCTTACAATCCAGCAGCAGCACAAAGACAAGCTTTCAGTAAAACCTGCATTGACCAAGGTGTTCAAACAGGCATAACTAAAAGCATTTCCCTACGAAAGGCTGAATTTACATTATTTGCAACGAGACTGTGACATACCAGCATTTTACACCCTTTGAACGACAGGGATAAGATGAAAAGAATTTTTATGCTAGTGATTGTCTTTCTTAATGAGGGAGTTTTATCGCTCCCAGTACCATGTGTTGTTGCAGTTTCTGTGGTAACGACTGACTGCATCAAGAAAGATGTGGTGGCACGGAAGTCAGTGTAAATTGCTAGCACATAAACAACGGCTACCTTGGGGTCTGTTTTACATACATACATTTTTGACTCCGTTTACGTTCAATTTCTGGAAGGTAACTGTTAATGTCTACCATATTTATTATTTGTATTTTGGAAGCCATTGATTAAATGTCCTATATGACGTACTTTATATGCCATACTTTGCCAATAAGTAAATGCAACATCTAATTTATGATAAAACCCATTTGATTTTTGTCCATACAGTGAGAATTAATTTTTTAATCTAGCCTAGAAAATCAGATGTCAACTCTCTCAATGAAAATCACAAAATAGAAAATATAAAAGTATAGAGTATAAAAGTATAAAATGGATACACATATACACAAGCAAATCAAAACAAATAGAAGATGACATGATGTGAGAAAGATAAGAGCAGATAAAGCTTTTTTCTGTTCCATTTTCATGGAAGAAGTTGATGTGTGTTAATCTCAGGAAGCAAACTCGGATCAGAACACTAAAGATGTGTAAGCACTTCAAGTGACTGAAATGAAGCAACAACCAGGCTTAATAGCTTTCATTTATAAAGACAGTTCATATTCAGGGTTAAGGTCTCAGTAACCATACGTAAGACCTTTAAAATAACTCAGGAAAGGCCTTCAGAAATTAAGACAGCAATGGTTGGTGCCATTTCTTTCACTACCCACATCTACTCACACCCTACTTCTCTAGAAACACATTCTCAAAATGGAAGCAGCTTCTCAAGCACCAAGCTGTGTTTCTGGTTTACTGAATACCTGCAGAGTACTGAAGTTTCATTGAGTAGAAACTAAGGCACCCAGACCAATTTGTTTAGTCATGAAAATAACAGAAGAACAGAAGACAAACAAGTTGCAAGGATGGAAACTCCTGAACTAGTTTTCTACCAGATTCTCACAATCCACATATGTCTTATGAAATGTGTTTGTATTGGCTAGAAGGCAGGACTAGCTGCTTAAAAAATGGGGCAGTGTCATTCATTTCTCTCAGTCCAGCTCTGAAGAGTGCTCTTTAACACACACAGATTTTGGGCTGCCATAACCACAGCATTCTCAACTAAATTATTTTCTTACCTGAAGGGTAACAGTGATACCAAACATCCCAGGGAAGAATGTTGACATATACCAGCCACGTTGCAGCCAATAATAGATTTATGGTAGCAGAAGCAGGATGGAGCTATTTATGGATATAACTTGAGGTACTGGTTACATGGCTGGAAAGAAACAGCCCCGGAACAACATGTAGTGCTTGAAAACCCCAATTGTTCTGCTGTTAGATTCAACCATGGCTTCACTTGGCTGTGGTACTCATGAGCCAGGGCACTGTAATGGAGGTTTCCAGCTCATCCTGCAGCACTCAGACTCAGCAGTGCTACAACTGCATTTCCAGCTGGTACAGCACATCCTTTAATATTACATTACTTCAGTTTCTGAGTGGAGGTGGACCTCAGGTTGCTTTTCACAGGGGAGTCCTCCAAGGCAGTGCTGCTCTTTGACTTTCGGCATTTCTTTTCACAAAAGGCAAGAGCTATTCCCATCACCTCCTGGCTGTTTGTGATTGCTCTCCATTATATCAGGCTGTCACACCAGGACCGCTACAGAGCTGCAAGCATATTGCAGTCAGCCCTGCTTCAAAGCGAGGGAGATGGCCCTTGAAAGGCAGGCAGCAGCCCTCAACAGCTGCTCCGCTGGGGACAGCCTCAAGTCACCCAGAGATACTCTCACACCAGAGGCACCGAGGTTGCCTGGTACTATGGCACAGGCAAGGAGGAGGAAAAATGCAATGTCCCAAAGGCCACGCTAAAGTTGTCCCCTATGGATTAGCTTTGTTGTAACCAGTTAAAATTACACATCTGCCGTATGTCAACAGAGCCTTCATTTCTCCTCATTGTAGCTTCTCCTTCATCTCTCAGTGCTATCATATGATCTCCTCTGTCAGGCCAGAGGGACAAATCTGGGCCCAATGCACTTTCACTTTGGGCCTGTTCGTACTCAGAATTTTTAGCTAACCCCGTGTTTGAAGGCAACTAGGATCCAATCCACTTCCTGGAAAAGGGTGATTGGCAGCACGTGTATCCAGAGGCCTAATTTTGAATGGAGAATTCAATGCTCAGTTCAGGCACCCATTTCCATGAAACATAGTGCCTGGTAAATGCTGAAAGGCAATGCTTAAGGCAACGGACACCTAAACAGAATTTTAAAGCATCCTAAAAAGTACTCTGTGCTTGCGTTTCCCAAATTTAAGTAATAAAGAATGATTTAAAGAGGACTTGGTATCTAAATTAACAAATCCTATTTCGGATTTGCCCTTTTGAGAAATGATCCTCTGGTTAGGTTTTTTAACTGTAGAAAAACTTTCTAATTGATATTTCCTAGACAAAGGAAAGAGATTAATATCCATTTTTTGATGAATTACTAACTCTGATTTTACTGAAGTTAACACAACTTTTTCAAATATAAATTAATGTAATTTGCAGGTTAAATACAAATATGCTAATTATTTGGTCAGCATCAAGAGATATATCAAGAGAAACACCACTCCTTGTTTTCATCCAGTTACAGGGGAAATATATCTCATTGCTTGAGTACATAAACCGTCACCTACCCTTTGGTTCAGGAGCTAAATATTTTGAAATTATGATTGTCTAATATTTATCCTAGAATTAAAACAGTGATAATATCTATGACATTCCTCAGACTTAAATACTCAGACCATTATCCCAATGCAAGCGGAATGAGAAGCAAGGTATGTGCAAAACAATCAGGCATTTCAAGATACTGATTAATATTTCACGATACACACAGATTCACACACATACCATGGGTTTAAACATTTTCTCAGATACTAATTACACTGCCCTTGGAGATCAGCAAGCATTTCATTATTGACTGTAATGGGAACAGAACCTCACCTGTATTCTGGTTTCCATGCTTAACCAAACAATTCATCTAGTATTGACAGTTCTCTGGGACAGCTGGACTTTCATGCTGCACTGATGCTAAATACAGCAATTGGCAGCTTTGTCTCTGGCCAAGAGAATTTGGGCCATCAGAAACGGCATTTCTGTAACTCTTCCTGACAGGAAGAATTATTTTCTTGAGTATTTTGCCCAAGTTCTTAAAGTCTGCATTAATAATTGCCATGCTCCTAAACTGAACAACAAGTTGATGGCAATGTTTTCTTACAGCCTTGTTCAGAATCCCTTAGCAGTCTAACTTTTCCTTACTGTAGATACTCTTCACAGTTCCCTGTGATTTATGAAGAAGACAACGTGTCCTCAGCATAACATCCCCAAAGACTTTCAAGACAATGTCCCTGGCCTCCCCTCCTTCATGTGCTGTAAGGAAGAAGGGTCCTCAGACCAGTGCCAGCTAGGAACAGACCACTGCCACAGCTATCATCATTTGTTTAGCTGATGGTCCATTTCTCATGTGCTCAGAAGTCATCATCAGAAAAGGAGACTGCTTCAGGCTGCTGCTGACCACACTCCAACATGGAGCAATACCAGGGCACATGGGGACACCCCATGCTCTTGTGGGCAGGTCAATGATAAACAAACTCCTCAGGTATACTGAAGACATGTAATCTACCTTTTCTGCCCAGCTGGGTGGGCACTGGTCAGAGCACATTTTTACCCTGTGCTTCTGATGTTGGCAACTATTTCTTCTGGGAACAAAGGTGTTCAGTAAAATAGAATATTAATGACCAAGGGTTTGCATTTCTGTTTAGCTGGGAGGGTTCTGGCTAGAAGCAAGCCTTGGATGCCAAGAGATCTATATAAAGATCGTAGCCTTAGTGATTAGCTGCTAGGATGTGGGATGCAAAACAAAAACAAACAAACAAGACCAAGAAACAAAGATCTAGATTCATGATCCAAACCAAGAAGCCAAGAGTACCTGTGGAGATTCCCATCGCAAAGGAAGAGCAATGAGTGAGAACACAAAGTACTACAAAATTGTCAGTTATTTAAGGCAGAATTGGTAAAAATGAATTGGAAAGTTTCCAGAGGATACCTTTTTGCTTTATTATTTATAATGGCATCTGCTTTGTATAAACTATGTTACACAATTGTTTTTGCCTTCACCCTGATTTATCTTACTTTCCTTGACAGATTCTGCCAGAACTGTTTAAATAATAATTTGATGTGCTACATGCAGATTTTCCTCTCTGTACCCTCCAACCTCACATGCACACAACCCAGCAGGTTTTTTTGCAAATTGCATAGGGAACCACCATGCAGTTTCTCTACATAAAAAATGCTGCTTTGCTTTCAGACAGAAGAGGTTTGACTTCCTTGAATGCCATCCAGAAACATAAGAAATTAAAGGGGGGAGAAAAAGACATTACCACTATGACACTTACAGACAATTGTCTCCTAAGGGAAACACCACACTCCCCATTCGTATTTTCTGCTTCATCCGCATGCAGAGCTTTCAGCGACACTAGAAAAAGAACCAGATGGGGAGAACAGAACTGAGAAATGTAAAACTGGTTAAGGAAGTAGAAGTTTTTGCCTTTTGAGCACATTGACTGGTTAAGAAATCAAGTTATTTTGCATGGACTCTTTAATTAATATTTTCTGAAGTAACTTGCAGTGTTTGAAAAATAATATTAAAAAACAAGGAGATTGAGAAGGAGTACAAAGAGATGGAAATTCAACAGAGTATTAGTTCAAATTCAAACTGAAATCAAAAATCAGTAAAGTAAATACACAAAAAAGGATACAAATGACAGGAGCTGATAGCAGTGAATGATATGGAACAGCTGAGACTGAAGTCCATTTTAGGACAACCAGAACAGGCGTGGATGTAAACAGAATTTGCTGGACAGGCTGGAATAAAAAATGAGACAATTTGCAACATGCCAGATATAAGAAAAGAATATAACTGAATTTGTTCGTAATTTTGCTGCAGTTGACAGTAACAGGGATCCATTAGCCTGTTCTTTTAAGCAGGGTGGGCACAGAGGGGCACACCCAAATGTTACATGCAGTTTTTGCAGTTGTGTGTTCAAGTCACATGTGTGTGCTCCCTCAACTAACTGAATGAAATTCGTTAGACAGTGTTTTAATTTGCCCATAGAATAACAGAATAACGTCTGGACTAGGCATGTGATTTTTGCTTGATTTTTGATTTGGGTTTTTTGTGGGTTTTTTTGTTTGTTTGTTTGTTTGTTTTTTAATACACTCAATTCAGATTTTCTAGTAAATAAAAGAGATGCTAGATCTTGATGTGGCACTAACTCGAGTAGGACAACAATGGTTCTTTCATACACACAACTCATTAGTTAAAGTCACTCAAACTTACAGTTAAGAGTTAGCAGGTAGGCTGTTAACTTCTGCGCAGTGCTTTACAACAGAAAGCTTTCTTCCCCGTGTCACCTCTGTGAAGCCATGACTTCGAGATACCCACAAAGTTTATTCAACCAAAAGCTTTAAGTATACTTGAGACTGCAGCACACTTCAAAGGTCATTATTTATCACTATTCATCAAACAAGAAGCAATTAATTTTTAATGGGAAATCAAGTCAATACAGCAAGGGGTTTCTTTGACATGCCACAGCTTTATGAACTGCTGGGAGAAAATGAGGTAGCCTGTAGGGAAGCAGGAAACCTTTTATTTACTAGTGAGGAGAATCCTAACAGGTCTCTCTTGTGTTGTGGTATATAAGGTAAAACACAGCCGGATATTATGGCAATATTCAAAAGCGCATAGCTCACATATTTCCCTCTCTCACACAGCCTGTTTTCCTTCTTTCTAAATATTTACAGAGAGAGTTCATTTTCCCTCCTGCTTACCCTTTCACCAAACAAAAATAATGCTGCACATAAGCAAAATGAAGAAACAGCTAAGAAATATAACGTAGTCAGAACAAACCAGGCTAGTCTAATCTCATTCTGATTTAATAAGGCTGTTTTGTTTAACAATTATTCAACTTCCTTAGGAAAAAAAACAACAGAGAGAAATAGTGCAACCATGCTGTTTCCAAGAACCAATTCATTTAGATAAATCTCCTCTGAATAACATGAAAGGAATGGAAGAGTCTTGCAGTCTCTCCCCTCTTAGGATATTCCTTTCCAGGCCAAGTGCTTTTGGAGGGGTGCTAACCTGGAACATAGCCACGAAGTCCTCCTGCCTTGGGTCTGGCCCTCAGGCCACGAAGTCATTAACGCCTCCAGAGGTAAAGACTCTCCAGAAAGATCAGGACTAGGCATGTGATTTTTGCTTGATTTTTGATTTGGGTTTTTTGTGGGTTTTTTTGTTTGTTTGTTTTTTAATACACTCAATTCAGATTTTCTAGTAAATAAAAGAGATGCTAGATCTTGATGTGGCACTAACTCGAGTAGGACAACAATGGTTCTTTCATACACACAACTCATTAGTTAAAGTCACTCAAACTTACAGTTAAGAGTTAGCAGGTAGGCTGTTAACTTCTGCGCAGTGCTTTACAACAGAAAGCTTTCTTCCCCGTGTCACCTCTGTGAAGCCATGACTTCGAGATACCCACAAAGTTTATTCAACCAAAAGCTTTAAGTATACTTGAGACTGCAGCACACTTCAAAGGTCATTATTTATCACTATTCATCAAACAAGAAGCAATTAATTTTTAATGGGAAATCAAGTCAATACAGCAAGGGGTTTCTTTGACATGCCACAGCTTTATGAACTGCTGGGAGAAAATGAGGTAGCCTGTAGGGAAGCAGGAAACCTTTTATTTACTAGTGAGGAGAATCCTAACAGGTCTCTCTTGTGTTGTGGTATATAAGGTAAAACACAGCCGGATATTATGGCAATATTCAAAAGCACATAGCTCACATATTTCCCTCTCTCACACAGCCTGTTTTCCTTCTTTCTAAATATTTACAGAGAGAGTTCATTTTCCCTCCTGCTTACCCTTTCACCAAACAAAAATAATGCTGCACATAAGCAAAATGAAGAAACAGCTAAGAAATATAACGTAGTCAGAACAAACCAGGCTAGTCTAATCTCATTCTGATTTAATAAGGCTGTTTTGTTTAACAATTATTCAACTTCCTTAGGAAAAAAAACAACAGAGAGAAATAGTGCAACCATGCTGTTTCCAAGAACCAATTCATTTAGATAAATCTCCTCTGAATAACATGAAAGGAATGGAAGAGTCTTGCAGTCTCTCCCCTCTTAGGATATTCCTTTCCAGGCCAAGTGCTTTTGGAGGGGTGCTAACCTGGAACATAGCCACGAAGTCCTCCTGCCTTGGGTCTGGCCCTCAGGCCACGAAGTCATTAACGCCTCCAGAGGTAAAGACTCTCCAGAAAGATCGCATTTGTATCAGCTTTGCTTCAGGTAGCCACTGCAACTCAGCCTGGGAGACAGGTAGAGAAGGAGAGAAAGGAAAAGTCCTTTTGTATTTTGGGAAAACACAGCTTTTGTTGCAGGCATAGAGAGACACTGGCGGCTCAGGGACTGAGCCCCCATCCAGCTTTCCTACCAGGTTTGGCACTTCTAACATTTCTGCCTCCCCAGAACGACTATATTGCTGGGACAGGATGGGAAAACATGATACTATATTTTCCAGCTACAAAGATAAACAA
The DNA here is from genome assembly GCF_001431845.1 of Calidris pugnax. NCBI lineage: Eukaryota > Metazoa > Chordata > Aves > Charadriiformes > Scolopacidae > Calidris > Calidris pugnax. Next base: position 434,926 of record NW_015091240.1, read on the forward strand.
GATGCTAAACTCATTAATTCTCATTAGGATAATCCAACAAAAAATAGCAGCAACAAAACATTTGTTAGTCCTTCTGCATGTGTTGCAAAGAACTTCTAAATCAGGGGCTGTGCTACTGGGATCAGCGTTAACCATTTTGACACAGAGATCATAGAACAATTTTTTTTCAGAGCTTGCTTTGTGAAGGGGCAAAATCCCAAAAATACATTAGTGATGATTTTTTGACACAACAGGAGAAAAAATGAATTAGGAGCGAGACACTTCTTCATTTTAATCTAACAGGAAGAACTGTTTGGGGAGTAAAAAAGTAGAAAGCAGTTCCACTACCACCCGCATATCATCTTTAGTTTGCAGTTGCCACTCTGCAGTGTTGCATGGATCTTCTGAATACTTAAAGCAGGTGGAAAGCCAGGTAGGCAGACAAGTATGGAGAAGTGAGTGCGGATGGTGTTGGCTGGACCAGCTGGGCATGAACCACAACTGAAAATGCTCCAATGTATTTCACAGTGTTTTGAGCAAACACTCCAGTCTCAGCTCTTCCATAGCAACTGGATTTAGGAGTTAATGGATCCAAGTATGTTCTCACACCACTATTACCATGGTCACTGCATTAATTTTAGATTATTACCTTACTGATTTACAGGGAGTCCCAAGAGATCAAAACCAAACCGCTAATCTCCCCTTCTTATATCTTACTGCCAGAGAATCCGTAACAGAGCTGGTCAGATTTAGCACTACCATAATTCTACTAAGTTCATCTGAAAGCTCTACTGTAACATGAAATTTGGTCTTGTTTACTGTACTTAAAGTTCTAAAGAGATTATTCTAAGCTTAGTATAAATCACTATGGAAAAAAGTCTGCACGCAAGAGTGGGGATTTACAGGCTACTTAATGACTTATCTGTACTCTCCATTTCATTCTAATGAAATAACTGGAGTGCTCTGACCCTATGAAATGTCTTCAGTACCAAAGAACCATTATTAAAGATACATAACTGTGATGTTACAGAAAAACCCAACCCTAACCCTGTGTCCCTTGTCCTGCAGTTCTAAAACTAACTTAACTTCAGTGTAGTCCATAAGCATCAGAAAGTATTGAAAGTCCGCCAATGTCCACAGGAAGATTAGTGCTAATTGGTAGTGATCTTTGAAAAGAAATCAGTTTGGAAATGTTAAAAGGCGAAATATAAAGTGGCGAATTACCACTAAGTCATGGGAAATATCTTTGCTAAGCAGTTGCACTAATTAGAAAGAGAGAGGAAAAAAAATGACCCCAATCTACCAAAGGGCTCAAATAACTTAAACCCGTATGAACTGGGCATCAAAGTTATTCAGTCTTTGGAATTAAACATGTACTTCTTGCCTAGCTGGACCAGGGCCCAGAAATAGGAGATATAGTGCATATCTCCCTTTCATTTTGAAAACTGCTTTAATTATATGTTGGCGATCCAAGTAAGGATTAACCCTCAGCTCTTTGGAAACAGCCTTCATGTTTTGCAGTTCTCAGTCTGCCCAGTTTTAGACCCACAGCACTGCACCGCAGTCTCTCGGCCCCTGCCTCCACCCCACCAAGAGCCGAGACTGCTTCAGCCACCAGCCTGTCCCTCACCCTCACTGACAGCCAAACAAAACTCAGAGACTTTTAGCCCACCTCTGGCAGGAGTGCAACTTCCCAAGCTGAGGGGTATCTGTCCTCCCTGCTTTACCCTACCCACCTACACCCCACAGCTGCTGGATCTGCTCAAACTGTGCCCATCTGCCTCACAGGAACCCAACCAGTTTCCTGTAATTCTCTCTTACAATTAATCCTTCCTGTACCTTCTGAAAGATACAGCTGTTCTTCTCAAGCGCCATAACTTTAGTTAAAGGGCAAAAGCCTGGGATGGGGCCCTTCTCCCCATTTAAAAGCCAGTGATAGGCATTTAAGATTATTTTCTGATCCCAGTAAGAAGGGAAGATACTCAATAGTTTTGAAAAACTGGTTCCATTTTTAGTCAGATAGCATTCATTGTAGCATTCTCACCTCTAGCACGGAAGTATGGCCCACACCACTTACTGCTTATTCTTCGGCACAGGAATACCGGTGTTCTTGGCTGTGCTTATGAGATTATTTCAATATATTGTGACCCCATAAAAATCACTGAAATGCAATAACATTGTTGCACATTTATTGCTTTTAACCAACTACAAAAACTAAAATGTAAGCTTTGTTTCCCTCCATTGGTTTTGGTACAAAGCCAACCCTCACTCCACAAAGTGTTATTTGCAAAATGCTCCTACTTTGCCAAACCATTAGATGTAAACTTTTTAAACAGTGCACAGGATGTCATAAACCCTAGATAGGCTTTGAATGACTCTACATCTCCATTCTTTCTCTTTGGAGTCACAGAAGTGCTATTTAAACATGATACATGTTTTAATACACCATCATTACTTCATATCTTTAGTCAATTACTTCCCAAGCACAACCAAAGTAATCCTTTTTGCTTAGCATTAAGGACTTGGAGACAAGGCTGTTATGGAGGAAGCAGATCTGCCTTAAGGTTAGCCTGAGATTTTCTAGATACTCCCAGAGGGGGGATGAGGTAAGGCATGGGATCTACAAGTCAACTAAACCACTTTAAATCCACAGTGTTACATTAAATTTGATGTTATATTAACTGTGCATTAATTGCATTGCCCAAGCAATCATCTTTTCCTTATGAGGTATTTTTACTTAACCATTTTAACCAAAAAAATAAAGAGAAGGAGTAGAACCTCAAGTGCTAATCATTTAGCTTTTAAAGAAGCTTGACATTTATTTCCAAATTCAAATCCATAACCAATACTAATTTTGCTTCCAGGTTCCCCAGTTAAAGCTACAAGGAAGCATACCTACATTTATTGAAGAATCTAAGAGATTTATGCTTATTTATGCAGAGCCCTTACACACAAAACATAGCTGACAGGATTTTAATTTCTATCAAACTCAAATTGCAAAAGGTCCTTCCAGCCTGATCTACCATCAGTACCAAGACCTACTTTGAACCCAATCAGGACTCTAAAATTAACAACAGCATCTGGTAGAAAACTTGAATAACTGACATTCAAAAGGTAAGAAAAAACCCACTCGGTTCCCAAAAAGATTAGTAGAAATACCCTACCAGTATTATTTTCTTGGCTTTCAAAGAGAATGCTCTTCCTGCTTGAAATCCATTCACTTGGCAGACCAGAATTGCCTAGATGCAGTTCTCTATTGGATAAACTTTACATTTTTAGTCTCTTTTAATTACTTTGATTTAGACAAAATGAAGCCACTTAAGACCTGGCAGAAAATAACCCAATTAATATTTCCCTTCTCATCAAGTCTTTAGATTAATTATGCATTCTAATAAAGGCTTAAGGACTCGTTTCTAACAGCTGCTGACCATTTTCATCTTAAACCAATGCCTTTACACACATGCTTAACTTAATTGCCTAAAAAGTCCTTTCAGAATAAATGGTTCTATTGATAGTCATAAGAAGTTAGGCAGAGGAGATGACTAGAACCTGAGATCTTAGAACCTGGCAGAAAATAACTTTCTAAAAAAAGAGATAAAATCATCATCATGACTTGAAAAATTTAATGAAGCAGGCAATAATTTCCATATCTCATGTCTTAATACATTGATCCGAAACAGAAATACAGGACATTTTCATTTCTGTCCTTTGATTTCCTTGCTACAAAACGAGGATAACTAATCCCCATAACTTCCCCATTATTAGAGCAGCTAAGGCTTTAAATATTAGAAGTTTTCTATGAATTTAAGCAATGGTAAGGTCCATTGAAACAGAGCTGAAACTAACCTGGGCTTCAGTATTTTAGCAATGCAGTTCTGTGGCATCCACAGCTGAACGCAGGGAGGTAGCAGCTACCCAGTGCTACAAGCAACACCACTGTAAGAAAGGTATGCTCTGCCCCACACACAGATAAAGACAGTGAGAACCCAGAGTGATCTTAAGAAAAGAAAAGAAAGCAGAAGCAAGATTACTGGGCTTGTGATTTCACAGAGTGGTTGGTCTGATTTAAGCTGGCTGAAATCAAGGGCAGTCTTTAAACCAAGCATCATGAAAGCTCTGCTGGACATGTGCCTGTGCATTAATGACAGTTATTTTCTGGAAGAACTCTGCATCTTTTTGTTTGCTGAAGATACCTGAAAAAGATCTGCTGGTGGAAAACATGAGACAGTGAATGCTCAAAAAAAACCCCAAACAAAACAAAACAACAGAAAATTTCCAACCCCAAAACAAAACCACCCCCACACTGCCCTAACTGGAATCCTCGGCTTTTACTTTTTATTTTTCATGGTGAGAAATATTTTGTTATCAGTCTGAAAGATCTCGGGGCGATCACAGGATTATCTAATAACTGCTCATTACAAGCTCCAGTACAACTAAGAATACCTTGATGAAAACAGAAACAACAAAGCGACTTGAAATTTTATTTCAAAACCCTGCCAATGTAATAAAAAACCCCCATTATTCATGAAATATTTTGTAGTTTCTTGATCCAGTCTTACGCTTTCAGAGTTTGCAATACATTTCTTTTTAATTAGGAAGAAAATAGCTTTCTCTCCTCACTCTTCTACATTGTACTAGCTCACTGAAGTTCAATATTGCATGAGCTAATATGAGGCTCTTAGTTTATGTCCCAGTATTTCTATTTAGTATGAAGGCACTGCTGTCAGGTCATTACTTGTTTTTGTTCTGTGTTCCAATTGCTGCTCCCGGGATGCAACCTGAATGGAAAACAGCAGGAGCCCAAGATATAATAGTGGAAATTCACACCGTCACTGAAAGGAAAAAAGTGTTCTGCACTGCTATTGTTAGTGGTTCTTTACGGATCCTAAAACTGAGAGGAAACATTTTGGTGTATGCTAAGACGATATACTTTGTCCACTGCTCTTAGGAATAGTTGAAAATCTGTTATGCTTCTTCAGGAGGGTATTGCTGGAGAGGAGTTTCTGTCAAAAATCTCTGCTACAGTTTGAACTTCTGAAATTCAGCAGTGTTCAGATATGAAGGCTTAGCTTAGGACCCATATGAAAGGCAGGTGTAGGTCACAACATCCAAATCTCATTTCTTAAAGATCTAAATGGAAAGAATGACAAATCAGACTTGGTGTCTCCACACTCATCTCTGACTGAGAAGGTTTTCACATCAATAAAATTATTCTGTCACATGACTGGATGTGATTTAAACTACTTTCCTAGGTTACAGAAAATAAAATACGTGCAGGAAAGAAAAATCATCAGAATTCACTGCAGTGACTAAGTCTGGGCTGAGTTCCAATCTCATTAAAATCAGAAAATCATGGACCAATCCAATATGTTGGCACAGACACATGAGCAATAGAGAAGTTCCTCCTTGTTTTCCTCATCTTGACATTCACATGAGGACAAGGGCGAGTATTGCCCCACATATAAACAGAGCAAGAAAGACAGTTTTCCCAAACCACAACAAGAGTACAAATAAGCTGGCATAAAGATTCGTAACTGATAGTCAAATAAAGCAGCAGGTAGCTCTTCTGCAGGTATAGGTAGTTAAACGGCAGTTTTCATAGTTTGCTATTCTGGAGATACTTTCTGTCTTATCAATGTACACAGCTTCGGCCTTTCAGAAATCTGAAGGTTTTGGGGTTAGTTGGTTGTTTTTTCCATTTACACAACTAGCATACAGCAGATGAACATGGGAAGAGTATGGTTTTGTGGAAAACATGAGCTTCTAAGCTCATCTCTAAGGAGATGCAGCTGCCCATGCTAGTATTCTAGCAGAGAACATTTTCCCCCTGTTTGTATGGTAATAAATGAGCTTCAAATTAACATGAGCAAATGATCAATAGCTACTTTTCCTGCACAAATACCATTGATCTTAAAAGACAATTGCTTCCTCAGTGCCCTGCACTGAGAAAAGATATCAGCATAAGAAAGTTGGTATGTTGTGTGCTGTTCTTAATATCATTGCTCCTCTCTGAGTGGAGATCCCTGTTGAATTAGAGCTAGTGATTTCTGACAGATCAATGCTGCTGCGACTAGACTGGTTGTGAAGTTGCTATGGAATATCATCACTTCAAAGAATCTAATACAATTACTATTACTATTCTAATTCACTTTCTTATGACGCAGATTTGTAATGGAGATGAGCTTTTGATGTTTGATCCTTAACTAATGTGAAGGAAAAAGTGGTTTGCTTTGTCCTTCAAGCAGTTCCTCCTTTCATCTAACATTCGGAACCATTCTGCAACTGCAAACAATTCTTTACATAAAAAATAAAAGAAAAAAACCTAAGATGTCAAAGACCATTTCTGATACAAGTGAAAAGATCCTTTGAAAGACAGTCCTTACAGATGTACCCTGCACAGAGCTCTTGTCATTAATAGCATCATAAACTTGAAGCTGAAATTTAGAGCAGTTTTAACATGCAAAAGGAATCCAGAGTTCAAATACTACAAAGGAGGAAAATACAATGTAGCTTTCAAACAGATCTAGATGGAGTTGACAGGAGAGAGGGTAACTTGGGTTAGCTAACTGAGGGGAAGAAAGATCAGGGCACACAATTTTTTTTGTTAATTTCTTTATCTGGGCCTTATTTAAGTGATTTTTCTCATTTAGATACTTTACTGTAAAAAATGCTGGTGTTGTAAAAAGAGAGGGGGGAGGAGAGAGAAATATTGGTTGTATGAACACAAGCTTTGATAAAACTCATTTTATGTACAAGTATTCAGCTGAAATTCTTAAATATTTTTCCAAACATTTAAATAAGTGATTAGAACTTGTGACACTAATAAGAGACATTACATCAATTTTACTAAAGGGAATATATGACTTAGTTGAAACTCAATGGCAGAGTTGAGATTAAAGGAAGAACTTCTCTTTGCAACAGGGGAGCTGGTAAAATCACTAATTTGTCAACAACATTTGGCTTTAATCTTCCTTTGCAATATGAGAAATATCTGAGAGCTAGTCTCATTCTGCTTTCCAGATCAGATCATTTATAAGTCATGCTGCAGTTTTTACCTTTAAGGTCTGGGGAAGAATATCCCCAGTTCTCATTTTCTCCAGTAATAAGATAATCCTCATAGGAATTACAAATCTTTGGCCTAAAAGTTCAAAAAAAGCTCTCTTCGTTCTGGGCTGGAACTTTTACGATATTTACAAGATCTTTACACCACCAGCCCCCAAACCGTCTAGGTGCTGTCAAGATTTGCCTTTGACTAAAATCCTGTGGTTAAATCAAGAAGAAGCTTTATTGGTCAGAGAGTGGGGGCCCATCTTGATCCATGCAAGTTGCAAAAGTTCACCAGGTAGCAAAACAAGGACAAGGGCAAAAGCATCAAGGTGAAAGAAAGAACAGTAAGGTGAGAAAAGGTTATACGTTTATCCAAGGGAAGAAAGGCAGACATTTCTAGGAGAAATAGACACATTCTCTATTCCTGTGAAATGGTTTAAGTCCTGAATTTACAGCAACACTTCTGCAACTCCGCTCCTACATTGTTAGCACCATAAGAATGCTGAAACTGCTAGGTTTGGGGGACATTAATGGACCTTCTAACCCAATAAAATGCAGCTATTTCTGAGGATTTGAAGAGGCACCCTTTACTGGGAAGCTGTGGGATATATTGCATGCTGTTAAGTTTAACACTGGGTTTTAAATGAATTTTCTTGATGCCAGCTGAGTGGGTCAATTCCATTCTTAATGCCTTGTGCAATACCCGCTTTGTGGCTTAGGCTGAGAACACAGAACCAAACACAGCAAAGGGAAAAGTGGAAAAAACAGTGATAACTGCAAATTGAAAGTAACATTAAAATACTACAGAAATAATTCTGCAGATCTTTTCAATAAAACTTGCTCGCTAATTACCCACTTCTCAGAAGTTTTCAATGCTATCTTTTCTTCAGAACAGCTGTGCAAAATCTCAGCCTCCAACTATTTGCAAGCTGGTTGTTGGCTGTGTCATAATGCACGACAGCAAACCCGCTTGCCACATATCAACAGCTGTGGTTTGTGTGCTGCCATGACCAGTCCATCTGCCACCACCACCCGTGCCAGTACAAAGGGCATGATTATACAGTGCTGAATAAAAAGCCAGAGGAAGGAAAAACCACTGGCAGCAAAACGATCCTGCTCTCAGTGCTCCTCTTTGCTTCTTTTCATTAGTGTTTAGTTCTCCATCTGCTCTCCAGGGGTGCTATGGCGAACGTTGGTAAAAATTAATGCAATGCAACATACAGCAAACCATGACCCAAAGGGCACACTTGGGTCATTTCCACTCTTGCCCTGGGAGAGGAAGGCAAGTAGATGCCTTCCTTAGTCTGGTGCTTAAGGTCTAAATTAAGGTACACACCAAGAAACGTGGATAGGATTTGAGGCATCTCATCCTCTCCCAGAACCCAAGGAATAGGGGCCTGGCAAAGTTGAACACTGCAATTTTTCTCTGCCCCAAAGAGAGAGAGAGAAATTGTGCACTGATATGGATTACATCAACTCATGGAACAGCTTGTTTAAAGAGGGACTGTTGTGTGTGGGATACAATGTGTCATTGTGGGAGACAATGTGAGCTCTCTAAGTAGACTGTAAAAGCAAGAGTCAAAGGAAGCACCAGCACAATTCCCACCAAGCACTGAACTTCTACCACACATAGTCTAATTCATTTTGAACAGATCAGAGGTACTATACTTCAATTGCTCTTTCTCTGAGATAAGATTAAAATATTTCAGTGGAACTGAAATTTTCTGGAGTAATACAAAGGGGAATAAAAATCAGATTTTCCACAACATGCAAATTTAATTAACTGAAATCTATTTCAATGGAAAATTCCTGAGTGTTGCCACCTAGTCTGGAAGGACAGACACAAACCTTACGCCGCTGCCTATTGAGCTCTCGCCAGCCACACGTTGTGCACAGGGGTGCAGGAAACAAGGGTCCCTGTCAAGCTCTGCCCTCTGCTTCCCAGGGCTGTCTCCGGGGCTCAGATGTAGGCAGCCAAACCTTTCTTCCCTTCTCCCATAGCATACCTCAGTATAGGACTGTGGAGCAGGAAATTAGAAGAAATAGTCAGCTAACTCACAACTGACAGGCCTAAGCAATGGCAAATCCCTGCTTCTAAGACTGCTAATCCACAGTCTCCCTACCAAACCCACTATTTTTATTCCTCCATTAGTAGGAATAGTGTGAGTCAACAGACAAATGCATTCTCTTTTCAAGAAAGGCATGACAAATGTTCTAATTTCACCTTTACATTGCAGATTCCCCCACTTCAGGAAACCAGCTTTGTCTTAAAGCTGAAATGTAACAACAACATTCCCCTTAGAAACAAAGCCTCCCTTGGCATTGCTCGAGTGGAGCAAATAGGGATTGAGATACAAGCTTGAAGCTTCACAAATCACTTCCAAACCTGAAGGTTAAGATATCTAGGGCTGAGGTCGACACAGCACAGGCAGCTGGAAACTCAAAGAGAAAACCTAGGAAGCTCTAGCAATTTATAGTGACTAAGGATCTGACCCATTGATTCTATTTCTTCTTTTCCTCTCACTAATGGCAAGTCAGAAGTTGTCTTATGAAAACAGCAAAGATAGGTGTGCAAGAAGAAAGAAATGGACTCCTAGCTTTTGGTAGTGATCCACTTTTCTCTACATGCATTCTTTGAAGTAGTGTAAGTTGGCAGTCAGGAAATCAGGGTTTTTTTGCAGTTACAGCTGGATAGATTCAATGCTTGGAATAAATTGGCCTTGAGCAAATTTAAAAAAAAAAAAAAAAAGTATTTCCTTGCTAAGTGATCCCAAGAGGCATATGCCTCTATAAAACAGTTAAAGGGAAGCTGCTGAGTTGCTGTCAGTGGGTTCAACAATTTGAAAATGATTAATTTGGTTTTAAATCATCCAGATCCACTTATGCAACAGACAGCAAGGAGAAAAATTCAATTTTTTTGGAGAAACTTCCTATTTGGAAGATTAAGAGATGGAATCAGTGGTACATTACAATTAAATTTTAATTATCAGAAGTTTGGCACAGCGATAGATTTCCCTGCATTGCTCAGCCAGTGCACTCTGTCTTCCAGAGACTCAACTTCACACCCAGCCTTGAGCTCCAGTTCATCCAGTTTGGAGCTTGTCTCTCTCAAGGTGCTCCGTTTTGTAACTGTTGAGGGAGGAAACGGTCATTTGCCACTGATGAAGACCTTATGGTAGCTTTCTCAGTGCAGCTGTATTGGCTCTCCTGCAGTCACAAGGGAGACAGGCTTGTGTGCCTCTGATTTTGAGGGCTGATTGCTCTCAGGAGAGGCTTCTGCAGCATGAAATGAGATCTGCAGCACGCACTCTATCCTGACAGAGGATTATCATTGCATGCACCCTTGCTCTCCTCTACACAGAAAAGCAGTGGGACAGCTAATGCAGTAAACAGCTCCAGTAGCTCTGTGCCAGCACATTACTCCTTTTTGCCAACCGAATTCCCAGATGGTCATTAGCACCCAGCTATCTGACTTGTATACTTTCAAAGGCTCAGAGCACAGTGTCTGCACTCACGCCAGATTCCTATAGTGTAACTGTAACCATACCATGCTCACTTCGGCTCTTCCAGCAGGTTTGTTCAGATGTGGAGCATACTAAACAATTTTCAGTTCTTAATTACAGAGGCTAAACATATGCTGTGTGCACTCCATTTGACTCTAGAGGTGAGAAAAATCACTTGTGTATGTATTTTATACAAATATGTTTTTATATTTATCAGGCTAGAATTCTCAGTTGAGATAAACCAGAGTAGGTTTAGAGATGCTCTGATTTATGGCAAAAGAATTCTTGCAGATAGAGGCTTTAGGATAAAAGGCAGTACAGAAAAGATGGGCATTCTTATTAGTCTCTGTTTTAGCCTTCCTACGTAAAAGAAAAAATTGATGATGTGGAAGCAATTCAGGAGAAAACACTGCTCTAATAGTAAGGGCTAGAGATTAAATATACTATTAACTAACTGCATAGTCTTTGCATGTTCTTTCAGAGCCTACTGTGCTATTCACGGCCACTTTGTCTATTTAGGACAAAGCTCCCCCTGGGGACCTCACCCAAGGGTAAATAGAATTACTTCAAGAATTAAAATAAACTGCTGGAGGTGTATCACCCTTTATGGGAATTGCAATTTTCCTCTCAGGTATGAATCACAAAGCCAAGGGCTGCAGTAAGGGTGGGGCTGGAAAGGGGCTGACCACAGAGTAGGTAGGACACCAAAAACATTGTATCTGGAGAGGATTTTCCTCCAGACCATCTCTGGGGTTCCCGGGCTCAGTGTCAGCCCAAGTAGATGCCTGGGGTTGGAGCTGGGATAGAGACAAAACAGAGAGCTGCTTTTGGAGTGGTGGAAAAGGGCTGCCAACCCTGCTGTTAAACAGTGGGTTTAGTTAAGGTGACTGGAATGGGAGGGTAAGAAATGCATATTCCCTCTTAGGGCATCCCAGAAAGAATAAACCTGGAGAAAGGCTGTTGATAGGGAAGGAAGGTACAGCTTTCTGCATATAAGCAGAACTAAGGAAATTCAAGTACTCCTCCCACATTGCTGGGAGTGAAGAAAAATAGCCTGTTATATTAATAAGGAAGGGCGAGTAACCAGAGGGACTTACAGAATCACACCTACTCACCTGCAAGGAAGGACAATTTTAAACACAAAGCAGGAACTAAACACAATTGTTGCTGACCTCCCTAAGAGCTGGAAATAGAATAAGTCAAGTGGATCTGATTGTAGCTTCACGATCTCTATAAAGAGAAGCCAATTTCTTTTTGAATAACATGCTTATATTTAGGATCCTAAATCTGTATTTGGAAACCTAAGGAACTGACCTGATTTTCTGAAGTGTTCAGCACCCACTGAATGAGTGGAAACATTTTTAAGAGGCTTCTGTGAGAACTACTGGATTCAAAAGCTTTGGATGGGGAGAAAGAAATCAAAGTTTCACTCTATTTCTGAACTTTGGGCTTACAAATCTAAGACTTGCATTTTCAGAATTCATCACTCTGCAGTAATGTCTGGTTTTGCATTAAATATTGTACTGGTAGAACTACTAAGTGTATGGATATTTAAAAAGCTCTCAGACTCATTCAGTACCATTTAAATAGGGATATTTAACACCCAGTAAACACAGCCCCACTTTGCTGCCATGCTAGCTTGGAATCTGGATAAAATAATCCCTACAGCAAAAGCAAAGCTGTATAAAAAAGCCACAGCAAAGCTATATGAACACCAGTAGCAAACTACATTTGGGAACATTCATGTTATATAAAAAGTAAATTTCTAGTATCTCTGTTGAGGAAAAAAAAAAGTTATAATGATTAAGTAAACTGTGGATGCTTCTATTTCCCTGGAAATGGCCTTTCCTCAGCAGATTCTCAGCTTTTTTGAGGTCACTCTCTTCAGTGTCTTTAACGGGCACTGGTATGAGTCTCTCTTCCATTCAGAAACTTTCTTTTATCCTCTCAAGAGCACAAGACTCTATAAACCTATTTGGAAAAGAGATTGTATAAACCTATGGCCTAAACCAATCCATATAAAAACATAAGGGTACATCATAAATTACTGCTGTATTATTTCTTCTAATGGTATGATAGCGTGAAAATCGCAGCGTTCATTCTACACAATATTTGCAAGTTCAAACATTTTTGAAGTTCTGAAAACTGGGAGAAGAAACAGATATATTTTTCCTGCATTCTTATTTTTATTTCACAGTGAATATTTCAAAGTTTTAGTGTAATTCATAATTTAATTAAGATTTGGATGGAATCCCACCAAGAAAGTCTAAATACAGTCAGTCCTCTACGCATACCCTCCACAGAAGCATTGGGGTCTACAAATCTCATAGACCTGCCTGATAAATGACTTGTACATTAAAGCCACTTTTTAGAAAGCAGACACTAAATTAAGCACCTCACTGTAGAGATAAGTTTTACAGTTTAGTGTACTCTTCATAATATAAAATACTCATACACCTAGGGTACCATTAACAGAGGTGATGAAGCAAAACTCATTTAAAAAATACAATTGCGGTCTTACTTAATGCAGAAATGCAACTACTTAGAACAAGAAAAATGTCAAGACTATTATTTTTGGTATAGAAATGTCTACAGGCCCCAAAAGCAAGGCTGGCAAAACTTTACGACAGACTGCACAAATACCAGCTAGAGGTGATCATTACCAGTAACCATTATATTTGTAAACTGACACACAAGAGACAGAAAGTGGAGCATAACAGAGATGACCCATCAGATCAGACCAGTGAGGAATTAAACAGACCACCCAAGTCACTGCTTCTGCAACACCAGCAACTTTTAACAGGCCCAATTTACCCCCCAAATTGGCTCGTGTCATTTCTGCATTGTCTGAAAATGGGGGTGTCTGGGTGTGCGTGTGAAGTGCTTTCAACACCAACTGTAACAAAAGCAAAGAAACACAACTGTTTTTTCTACATCAAAGCCTTCTTTTGAAGTCTTATCACCTGTTTCCAAATTCCCTATTGACTGTGGATTGCCACTATACCCAGGCAAACAATTTTCCACACTCTTCAATAATTCAGTGGCATATGGATAGTGAATTCAGGCTCTCTGCTGTCTGAAAGCTTTTATATCACTCTGGGGCAGAATTTCAAGACAGAATTTTCAAAGCACTGCAAGGAATATAATCATTTTGCCTTATTTTCAGTGGAAAGCACATGAATCAAAGCCTGCAACTCCTCAAAGAGCTCAGGCCAGGCTTTCCTTCTAATTCCTGATCAACGCTTAATTGTCAGAGTCTTTCGAGTAGCCAAACCTGAATTTATGTTAGATTTACTGTTTGCAAAAATCAGATGACTAAAAAAAAATTCTTAAGAATTTTTTACTTTAGCCAACAAAGTTTTCCCTTAAAACAGCACTACATGAAATATATGATTATAATATCTACAGATCAGTTTATTTATAAGAGCAGTTGTTCAGTGACCATGGACAGCTAGAACAAAAACATCAGTATTCTAGGGCAGGTGATATACCCAAACCCATGCACAGGCTGGACCTTGCAATTGTAAAGATGCTCAAGAGTGTGATACTTCCAGTACTATAGCTTTCAGGCAACATAAAACAGTGATTTAACAGAAAAGCTAAGTGTTAACAAACTTAGTAGACTTAAGACAGACAGCAAGTTTCACCATTAGACAGTAGGGTCCCAGCTGAGACTGAAAATTTCCTCCCTGGGAACCATCCAACTGCAGTGACTGCAGTTTCTGCAACTAAGCAAGAAGTAACTAGCTCCCCACTTACTGCCTCCTGGCATGGGTGTCACAGCACACATAGCAGAGGACAGGAGAGCTCTCCCACAGCCCCACAGGTGGCTGAAAGCCTTGTCCCTCCCAAAAAAGGGTGCAGAATTGAGCACTCCTTAGCAGATGACATAGACCCTCAGGGACTGATACATCTCCAAGTGTCTGACAGCACTGGAGGAGAGGCTTGAAAAGGAAAGGGAGAGGAATAAGGAAGCTCTAACTCCTTGACTTAAAGCCATTTCCTAATGCCATTCCACCAAAGTAATGTACAGCCCAAACCGCTTCTGCCTCCAGGATTAACAGTATGTGCTGCAGAAGAGAAGAAGTGGTCTTGTGGATGTCAGTAAGTCACACACAAGAAGCCCGGAGGAAATGCATCAGAAATAGACTGCTGTTTATAGAGCCTATGCAGTACTGATTTGTCCACTGAAATGCAGCAAAATTTTCCATTAAATTATTGACTGACCTACTGAAAGGGAACCTACTAGAAAGAAAGTAGATTTCACTGTTCAAAGATGCAAAAGTTAAATGACAATGCTGCTTAACTGCAGAAACAAAGGGTAGAATACATAAATACAAAGGTTTAGAGTCCACGCAGCAATACCCAGAGCTGATCTCCTTTCATTCCATCCCTCACATAAAATACCTAGTGAAAGGTATGGAAATAACCACTTTATAATCACAATCCCAGGGAAATAATATTGATCTAGACTTTAAGTGTCAGTTGCCTGTAATTGTCCTTCATATTGTACGTTAACTATTTCCAACTGAACTCAAGCTCGCATATCTCAGTAGAGAAAGAGGACCAGCATGATCTTCAGAGACAAAGCTCCCCACAGCTGGTAACAAGCCATAGAGCTTAATGTCCTCTACCCTGCAAAGGGGTAGCTTGTGGTGATTAAAATGGTTTAGTAAGCCACACTGTTTCATACTGAATCCTCTAATAAAAGGGAAGTTCTCTCAGGCAAAACTGCTATAGGATTGAGGTCTACCTGACTGAAGTGACAGCCTTCCTTCATTCTTGATGGCACAGAATTCCAGTGTATGGAGAACAAGATGATACGTACAGTGATTTCCTCCTAAAGATACTTCAATGCTATGAAAGAGAAATTGCAAAATAGGTAGCCAAGTTCTGTTTTCTGCTGGGGTATGTCTGCTCAGCCAGTTCTTTAGGTAACAATTATGATTGGCAAAGTCTATGGAGAATCAGCTGACAAGAAGACATTAGTCAGGGGAACGCACAGATGTTACAAACACCTACTCTTCATTCCCAAATTAACTTTTCTATTAGCAAACATTTCATGGTCTCAGGTCTGCCTTAGAACAACAGCCTGCTCATGAATGCTCATCGGGAAAATGTTACCTATTAGTTCAGGTAATTTGATCTTAGAAGATACATGTATAATATTAACTTGAACCAATAGGTAGAGGAGAAAAGGAAGAGCCATTTAACCATATACTCAGCACCACTAATTACTTCTCCCTTGCCTACTACCACTGATTACAGTCATTTATTGCACACAGTGATGTGTCCTGGATGGTTCAGATATATAATTACAGCGATAAAGCCATTTCTGATGAAGTTCTGAAAGCAGCTTTCCTGCCAGATTTAGTATTCACTTAGGGTCCCAAGGTTTAGGCTGTCCTATACCGATCTTCTCTATGCATTACACTGTCTTCCGGGACATTTGGTCAGACCCTCAGCTGATGTAAGTGAACCTGGCAGCACTGCGGGGAAGAGAATGATTTCCTTTTCCACCGGCTGAGTGTCTGGCACATAGTTTCTTCTAATTAGTATTCATCTTTAGGTCTGTTGAATTTGTGGGAGGGAGTTAGCTGCCCATGGAAGTCATAATTGTTTAGAAGCTTGGACAATTTCCCTTGTAGCCTGCAAGCCTGGGTGAGAGCACCTTAATTATTAACAATTGAGACTATCATATTAATTGTCGTCAGTAAACTGACACTATGCCAACTAACATGGATCTAAACAGGTATTTGTGGTGCCCTTCACCCTCTCACCTTCCATAGTTTAACAGTTAAGCAAAAAATACTGTAAATGAAACATTTTGACAACGTCTTCAAATGGAAATATATTTAAGGTGCTGAGTTTGAGTAGCAGAGTCGCCAAACGTTTTCTGTTCCTATTGATTCCAGGGAGAGTCCTGGACAATCAGCACTTCCTAACAAACATGGTTATCCAAGCAGCTCTCTAGACAGCAACAACTGGAAAACGTTGATAGTAATTAGAGAACCTCCAGCCCCCTGCTCATTTAGCTACTTAAGAAAAAAATGAAACTTGTCATACATTTGTTTTGAAGTCCAACAGACCTTTTTCAAAAGCATGGCCCATGGCCGTGAAATTGCTATTACATGCACCAAATACAACACACCAAAATTCACACAAAAGAAAAAAGTGGAACACAAGCCTCCAAGAAAATACAATCTAGATTGCTTATGGGGCTAGATAATCCTCTACAGGTACACATACTAAGTTATGGCTCAAAGGAGTCCATCAAGCTAGATGTATCACTTAATAAGAATTAGAGCTCTATGCAGGAAAGGGAAAGAAATAGTTAAAGAAATCACTGAGGTACTTCTTAATTAGGCTCTCACACTCCAGAAGTCTAAATAAAGCTAACCGCCCAGGCAGTAACCGAGGGGATAGAAATCCAGTCAGTGTCTGCTGCCCAGATCATTTCTGAATGAAAACAGGTTCATCCAAATAAAACATAACTTCTATATAATCCAGTCATTTCCACGTCCTAGAAAACGCCAACCATATTTGGAGAAAATCTGTGCTGGTTTTCACTGGGATAGAGTTAATTTTGTTCACTGTAGCTACTATGAGGCTGTATTTTGGTTTTATGCTGGAAAATAGTATTGATAATACAGGGATGTTTTTGTTACTGCTGAGCAGCGCTTACACCGCCTCAAGGCCTTCCCTGCTTCTCATCCCGGCCTGACAGCGAGAAGGCCGGGAGTGCACAAGAAGATGGGAGGGGGACAGCTGGGACAGCTGAGCCCAACTGACCAAAGGGATATTCCATACCATATGATGTCATGCTTAGCATATAAAACTGGGATTAAACCACAAGATTTCATTTTCTTGAAAAATATTGTGGGGAAATTACTGCAATTTGTAAACAGAAAAGTAGATAGTTCCGTAAAGATTTAGAATGTTTTCTAGAAGCACTGAAATAATAGAAGAGTCAAAGTCCAATTATCAAAAAGTGACAGACCTCTAATCCCACAGATGTTCAGAGAATTATGTCCCAAGTCTTCCTGAAATTGCTCTTAGGCTCCTAAATCACTTGGGCACATTTAACATTTTAAAGCTGGATACACAAACAATACTGTAGACTTTCAAAATCACAGGGGGAAACATTCATGAATGAAGAAGAATTACAGAAACACTCAGGAATTGTCTGCTCTCTCCCACCTCCTGTCAACATTGTCATGTAGTGTCTAATACACATAAATATTCTACATTTTCATCTACAGTCCACAGGCCATTTATTTTTCTTCCCAAAGAAATACCTGTCACAACTTTCATCTCTTTTAAGTCATTATTTTCCCTGCCTTTTCTTTTTCACTTTACTTTTTTTCTCATTCTTCTCCCTTTAGCTCTTCCTATCAAAAGAAAAAGACTTTCAAAGCCAAGGGACAAAGTCAGACCATCCATAACATGGGTCACTTGCACAGGTGGACCAACAACTGGTCAGAGTTAACACAGCTGGGAAATGCTACTAGCTTCCTGAAGCTTGGTACTAGATTTTAGATACTCAGCTGTGACTTCTTTCTCTTTCCTCTCCCTTTCCCAACATTTCATCCTCTGTGACATCTGAGTGAGATCTTTATCTCAAATTACCCTTCCAAAGGGCAGCACTGAGGCAACCTATAGTGGACAAATTTTAGAAGAAAGTGCCACTGAATGAACTGCCAACACGATTTCCAGCACTAAGGCACACCTACATATAATGAAAGAATCTTTCATTTTATACAAGTGGTTTAGAAGGCAACCAGCCTTTCAAAATGACAGATCTGCAGCCCCATCCGAATGAATGCATTGGATACCACTGCAAAATAGCACTGATTTTTCAAACTCTTTGAAAAAAGGACATTTGCTTGCAGTCAAAAAGCTCAGGACATATGCAACACAAATCCCGGTCCCAAGACAAACTTCAGATGCTTCTTTAATCTTGGATACAATCACAGACAGCCTCTTGTAAAAAGAGAAGCTGTTAAATAAAAAAATCCACATTCACTATTAAAAAATAATAAGACTGGGAGAAAAAGTTAGAAGGTATTAGCTTCCATCAAGGATTACCTTCATAAACCTCAAGCTCTTGGTTAAAACAGGAAAATTGCAGTGATTTATGTGACATGTTCTTCTGTGAACGACAACGGAACTCTACTGTATATTTTTTCTGGGAGAAATAACTTCTGTACCATATAGTTAGGACTGATTTAAGGATTTTGATTCTGGATATCTCCAAATAGAGGCATACGTATTTTTACATTTAAAAAAAAAAGTGCAGTGCTTTTATAAACATAGTTCCAGGCATGGCAAAGCTCCAGACCTAGTACAGGATGCTAATTAATGGCTCCTTAGCTGATAATTACCCATGTGCATGAAGTTTTTCAATTAATATTTTATTTTGGTTTAAAAAAAAAGTACACATAATTATATTGAATGCTTCATAATAAGGATTTAATTTGGTCTCTCTGACCAAACTTGCACTTCAGGAGTCAGAATCGTGGAACAGTTTGGGTTGGAAGGGACCTTAAAGATCTTCTACTTCCAAACCCCCTGCCATGGGCAGGAACACTTCCCACTAGATCAGGTTGTTCAAAGCCCATTCCAAACCTGGGCTATCCACAACTTCTCTCAGCAACCTGTTTCAGTTTCTCATCACCCTCACAGTAAAGAATTTCTTTCTAATACCTAATCTAAATCTACTGTCTTTCAGTTTTAAAAACCCTGGTCCTATCTATCACTACACTCTCTGATAAAAAGTCCCTCCCCATCTTTCCTGAAGACCCCCTTCAGGTACTGGAAGGCTGCAATAAGGCCTCCCCAGACCCTTCTCTTCTCCAGGATGAACAACCACAACTCTCAGCCTGCCTTCACAAGGGAGGTGCTCCAGCCCCCTGATGATCGTTGCAGCGCTCCTCTGAACCTGTTTGAGCAGGTCCAAGTCTTTCTTATGCTGGAGACACCAGAGCTGGACACGGTATTCCAGGTGGGGTCTCATGAGAGCAAAATAAAGGGGCTGAATCACCTCTCTTGATCCGCTGGCCACGCATCTTTTGATGCAGCCCAGCATACGGTTGGCTTTCTGGGCTGCAAGCACACATTGCTGGCTCATATTCATCCACCAACACTTGACCTGCAGCTTTTCCTCACGTGAGAGATGAGCTATTCCCTTAATCACCTTTCAGATTTCTGGTAAAACTACTTAAAAGGTTCACCTGAACTACCTAAGTATTTAATTCAAAATGAGAGCAGAATGTTTCCTCTGAATGATATGTATGTAGCCTGCACTACTTCAAGGATGAGCAAGGAAGAACTTAAGTTCTCCAGAAAAGAGTTCCTTCAAAACACTCTATAACAAATATTCACATTTTGCATCTGTTTGTTCTTCCCTCTCACACTTAAAGGAGAACTTTTAAGCAGAAGGCATACACAATTTGTTAAATCTACTTTTTGTATACTTGCAATTAAACTATGAGGATATATTTTTTCATCAAAGAAAAATTATTTTAATAGCCATAATCAACACAATCAAATATAATCAGACTGTCAAATTAATCACAATTTAGGATCATTTACAATAATTTTGTACCTTGCCAGTTCACATCTATATGAAGATGATTACACCTGGAAAAGATGTAACAACTCTGGAAGTTGCTACTTCTATTTCAATAACTGTGCTATGTTGTGTATTTTCATTTTTGTTCTTCTGTATCCTCATCCTCCCCTCTCCATTTTAACTTTTTGAGAGTTTTGTTCTTGGCATTTTCCTCCACTATTTACATTCTCCTATGTTTTATTCATATTGATGCTTTTATGCAAATGATTAGGATAATACATGGAATTTTCCCAGAATCTTAAGAAGCATAAACCTCATGAAAAGTGAGGTAAACATACTAGGTTTGCTTTCTAAACCTATTATTCTGGATTTTTTCCCCCAAATCTATGCACTGGCCTTCCCCATTTATCTCCAACCACGCCTGAGACATATCCTACTATGTTGCCCAACTTCTCTATTTTCTTTCATTCCAAATACCCCTACAGTGCTCTTACTCTGAATCTTCCACAACACAGGTATCATCTCCTACCCTTCATCTCATCACTCTCTCATTTAATTCTGCTCCTCTGTCTCACTGTCATTTTCATTGCACTCTTCCACTCTTGATTTTTATTTCTTTTAAGATGTCTTACTACACTGCTTCAGTCCCCTTACTTCTGCCCTGCACACTAAGCTGCCTCTGTTTTCCACTGGCAACTAGCAATACGAAATTCAAGCTTACTTTTCTTCCTAAAGTCCCTTACCTTGGCCCTGCTTTTGAGCCTGTTCACACTCTCTAGAGGCTTCCCTGACTGTGGCTCAGACCTTTACCTGTCCTGTTTCTCCTAAGCTCCTCATCTTTGCTCCTGATATTCTTTAAGTCCTTTTTTTCTACTTCCGTCTTCCACCTCTCCTTTTTAACTAGAACAGCTTGCATTTTCTTGGTCAAGAAGCATGCTTTTTTTTGTTCTTTAAATTCCTCTCGGTAATCCTTCCTTAACGTTTCCACAAAAAGCCCTTGTGTCTTGAATTTAACAATGCCACAGTTTCTTTGGAAGGAGTTGATTTCCAATGAAATCTGAGTACAGACATTTCCAAAAGAGGCTTCACACTCCAGCAGGTAGAATCCTCTGGGTATAAATACTGGATAGACCTCAAGGCCATCTGCAATAGGTCATCTTAACATAAGATGCAAAATATATCATTATTATTATATTATAAAAACATTAATAACAACAACTCAGTTACAGCTTTGATCTCCTGTATTTTGAGTATTTCTTAGAGGCAAAATATTCCATGGAGGTACAATTTCTTACCAGCTCCCGTTCACAGGGCATTTCCCAGACTCAGATATATTTCCATGAACAGATGGTTTTTCTAAGCAAAAAAACTAAACTTGGGTTAGCAGTGTGCTGGAACCCCTCTACGTCAGAACAGCCTCCTGGTTGTTACTGTTCTCAAAAATCTAAATTTACACTCCTTTCATTAATGAAATTGATAATTTACAATGATCTTGTCAACAGTTTCCTAGCATAGCTTGTAAAGTCTTGATTCAATTAGGAATAAATTACTGCTTACAGTAATGGGTGAAACAGAAAGACCAAGACAGTATAATGTACAAGATACATTTCTCCCTCCTTGGAACCATTAGATATCAAGAACCATATAAGGAGCTTAGTCTTCAGGACAGCAGTGTATCTGGATATTCAATAGCTTTCATGACAGAAAGTTAAGGAGAAAAAGCTACTTGCTCTGGTTTAAATTATTGTGATTGCTGAAGAAAGTAGAACTAGGTTAATTTGTAACATGAGAAAAGCTAGTCTTCTGTCTTTACCACAGTCTACAGATATTCAGCAAAAGACGTAGCCATTTGCCTCAACTTCTGCAGAAAACAATTCTATTCAAAACCATATGATATAGAGATATGGTAGGACATATACTCAGACCACAAGCACAATAGAAAAGGGAAAGGACAGGAAGAAGGCAAGAGTACATAAAAGCTTAGGCTGAAGACCAATGAAGTTGTTCTTCAAGGGAACACCACCATGTTTGTGATATCTATTGGATCGACTTCTCACAGACGTATAATTTCATAAAAGTGTTATACTGGCGGAAAAATTGCACATCACTGTCAGACCAATATTGTGCTATCCTTTTTTTTAAAAAAAAAACCACAGAACTTCTAGTAGTAGTCAAGAAACACGGGCAGCTTTATGGTGATGGTTGTTATTCTTTGCCTTCTTTCCTAGTCATTCAATATGCAAAAAAACCTTAAAATGCTTGCAAACACTAACACATATCAACTATTATTGATTTGCCCCTATGGTGAATGGGAAGGAACAATAAGTATCATAGAAAATGTCTGGATATAAAAACTGATGACAGCACAGTTGTAAGTCTTGGCTATAGTTCCCTTTTTGCTAGAAGGAGTGCTTGAGTTCTTCCAAAATCCTCTTGCTAAGAGCAGACCTAATCTCTTCTCATCAACTGGTTTTAATTTGCAAGAGCATCCGCCCTAAAAGCTCAAAGCCTTGAGAGCTACAAAGGTCTGGACTGCATTCTTGAGGGCTGATGATAACATATCATGAAAGTGTAACAAAAAGCTTCAGATGGAAACAACTTCTCAGTATGTAATTCACTTCCATCAACAGGTAGTAGAGCCTTTCCCTAGCCCTTTGCCTGCCTCTTTCACCATCAAGCTTGCTTATGACATGGACCTACCACTCCATCTACATGACTGAGACATTTTATTGTAATGGCAATTACATTAGCTTCTGCGTTTATTGTTGACAATGTCTTCTCCAGACAGATGATAGATGCAGTTATAAGCTTAGCAAGATATAGTGAGTGAGACATGGACTATATCTAGAGTTAAAGTCTGGTTAGGCCTGTCAAAAGGTAAGAAAAACAGGAATAGTATGAATCACAGTTTACCACTAAGTAATGAAAAAGATCGAGACACTGCCAGAAGGAAGCTTGTTGCAGAGCTATGAGAAAACCTTTACATCATTTGAGCCTCAGCGCAGAACTTTGACTGACTCTGTGTACTTATTTCATTGGAGGCTTTTGTGGGGAGAAGGATCTTGAAGTAAGGAGAGTAGCATGGAAGAGGACATTATGCATTGTTTCTTGGACCCTAAGCTAAAGTTATTCACAACAGCATTACCTAACCAGCATTTGTGGAGTCTTTTTTAGAGAAGTTCACACACAAAAAAGTAACAAAAGATACTAAAGACAGTATTCAAGGAGAGACAAAGGTATATAGCAGCCAGTCATAGCCCTAAGAGTTCTCTTTGAACAGGACAGCACTGTAACAGACTGGGTTGTATCCTTTATAAAATACATCCATTTCATATAGGGGAATGGCTGGAGAGCTTTTTTTAAAAAGCCGCAGTGATTTGGGAATCTCATAAACATTTTTTAGGCCCAGGATGACCTCAACAGAGAAGAACAGGTTCACATTCTAGGTGTGATTGCATTGGAAATATATCTTTGTTTCCGGGGTACACAGAAGGAGATGTGCAGACATAAATATAAATAAATCTCTACATACTTTAAGGAAACAAGATCTTGTCATTAAATCACAAGGCCACAAATAAGAAAATCTGTTTTTACTCCCACTTAATCTTACACTTCAGCAACTCTAAATAAATGGACCACATTCATTTCAGTTAATTTACTTACTGCTGTCTTTAGATTTCCACTGGAAAAAACCGGAAATGGTAACTTTCCTTGTGCCTCAGTTTCTTCCTTGAATAGCCAAATAATTCATGGGAAGAAGGGTAGAGGATGGATGACTTCAAGTTTGTTTCTTTGTTTAAAGAACTCATTTCCATTGTTCCAGGGAGGTTCATGACTAAGGTATTGCAGTCATTCTGGAGACCAAACAAGTCATTGAATTTGTTTCCTCAGCTTGGCAAAGTTGCTTTTCAAAACCCAAGCTACCCAAGCTAGCAATGAAATCCATGTAAGAACTTAAAAATATATTCTGAACCATAAGAATTAAACCTGCTAGTTAAGATGAAAGCTATCAATGCTAGCTTTAATTCTTAGTATTCCTATACAAGAATACAATCTAAAATTTGAAGGTTACAGATTTACTTTCTAATTCATTCTCTGTTGTCACCTAGACTGCCCCATGTAGCACCTGGCTCCTAATTAGAAAGGCATTTAGATATTGTCAGCACCAGTTTTACATTACATGTTCTGAAATGTTTAGCAGACTGTTAACTAGGTGTTGAAAGCCAGGTGAAATCACAGCACTACTGAACCTTATATTAAGCAGCAGGGACAGCTTTTGCTGCAGTACTTTCTCAAAGCAGGTGGATGGCAGGAAAATCTGACTGGGAACACTGAGGGAAAGCAACACTATGATTAGCGGACCCAGGGGACCGGCACAAAAGACCAGATGGAACCCAAGAAAGCATAAGGAAGGAAAGAGGATATCAAATACAGGGTAAAATATGCTGACCACTACACATTTAGCAAAAGCCCAAATTCTAGAATAAAAAGAGGCAGCAGGGAGGAAACAATCATTTCTACAAACAACCCTACTCACTGGACAGTTCAAATACAGGAGGAGCTTGACTGAAGATGTGATTTTATCAGAAGTAAATATTCAAATGCACCGAATCAGATGGTCAGCCAGTATAAGTCAACACAGCGGAGCTCCATTCACACACACACAAAAAACCCAAATCAACACAAATAATCCGCCCTGAGCACTCCCCATCCCCATCTTAGATTATGAACTCCTCAAATCCATTTCAAAATCTTTGCTCTCTGAGCAGTTTCATTATGAATGTACATTGTTGTCACTTAGATATTTCCCATGCCCTCTGTTAATGTTAAAATTGCCTTTCAAGACAGCTTCAAAAATTAGGAAAACAGAATAAGAAGAATTGCTTTGGTCAGAAAAAGAAAACCTACAAGATTAAGTACCGACTTTACCATATTTGGTTTTACCGCAAAAGAACCATCTTCATTTTCTATTTAAGTAACACACTTTTCAGTAAACCTTCAATATATGTTTCAATTTTAAAAAAGCTTTTAAAAAAAGATATTTTTGAAGTTAAAAGAGAGCTTTGAATTTTCAAAATGGAATCCGCTTTTCAAAAAAAAAAAAAAAAGCCCTAACTATTCCCGGTTTAATACTCTAGAATATATCTGTGCACTTACTAGTGTCATGGAGGTAGACACCACACAGCTTCACAATATGAATCATGAACATATACACGCACTAAAAATTAATTATATCTAAAATGACTTGCACTCATCTCTAACTTGCATACTGAAGTGAGGTGCAATGTTTCTGCCTTATTAATGGCAGAAGCATTTTGGCCAAAAGCTGCAAAAGTCCTTACTCACTGCATATGCCCAGCATGACAATCCAAAGCAAGGTGAACCTGAAATTTTTCCAAGTATCATACATATTCTTTCTGTCAGCTGGGTGCCTCATCTTACTGTATGTAAAATCCAGTTCACAGGTCTTGATCTTTTATATGTACTGCAGCAGTTTTATAAATGCGTTTCTACTTGATGATCATTTTGTTGGAAGCGGAAGGGGCTGTCACGTAACATTCCTGGTCAATTTTCAGTGATGTACATGTGGTTGGCAACAATGCCTTTTGAAGAGAAGAATTTAATTTCTAGTGCTTAGCTTTAATGTGTCTTTACTGTTTTAATACACCAGACTCATTTCTATGTGTAAAAATAGTATCTGTGACTGCTTGGGAGCTGAGAATGCAAAAGGAGAGCTGAACATTCAAGTCCTTGCATTGCCTGAGCAGACGTCAGTTTTGAGAAAGCAACTGAATGTTCGTATTCCCCTACAAGAGTTTAAGGCAACTGAATATGAATATCTACTCTTAAAATGAAACAGATCTTCTAATTATGTGAAAAGAGTTACTATAAATACAGGAGAGGAGAAGAGTTTGAGTCTAAAATGTGTTCAGAAGATAAGCAATTGCTCAGTTCTTCTGCCTTTATCAATCTGAGGAAGCATTTAATGCTGAGATGGAATATCAGAGGTGGTTAGGTAGAACAGAGATAAACTTGAAGCTAATTAGAAAGCATGCTTCATGCTATTTATCCACGCTCTAGTAACAGCTGTTTTGAAAACCTGCTATAGGGATGATCCCACTGCAATGCTGGCTTTTGAAAGCTTTCCAAATCCTGTAAAATATATTAATCTGTCACATTCATATGAATAGCACAGACAAATTTAAGCAATGACTTTCTCCTCTTTATTCTGATCCGTTATCTTTGATATGGATAGCCTATGCCAAATATCTATTCATGATACTTTCATGATTTGGTTTAAGATGTGTTTATTTATTTATTTAAAATTATTTGGTCTATTTTGGGGCTTCAGCTAATGGAAAAATGAAGCAAACTAAACAGCCTTACTACATAAGAAAAACTACAGCTGGCTTCTTTCATTACTCCTTTGGGAACCCAAGATTTGGAGGTCTTTGTTAAACTAGTTGTAGGAATCAAAAAAAAAAAAAGATAGGGGTGGGAAGGAAAAGGGAGAAAATATCTTTTTCCAGAGAACTGCAAAATCTGCTAGCATCGGCAATCTCTACAGAAGTCAGAGGAGAAGGGGGAAATACTGCATATCATAACTGAGACAGTTTTGTAGAAAGGGATAGGAGAACTGCAGCATAGAGTCTGGCTGCAGAATTCCTGAGCCAAGCCAGAGAGTATCCTGCCTACTTTGTTTTTTCTTACATGGATTAAATGTAATTAAGAAGAAAGAGAATCTTCTGTCTATCTCAAAGACACAACACAAGCAGTAGCAGGGGGACAAGAGGGAATGGCACCACAGATGACTCCTGCTGCTTTACAGTAGCCAGGATGCTCTCAGAGCTCTTTCAAAACCATGGCCATCCCCAGGCCCAGAGCACACTGCTACAGCTCTGCTACAGCATATAGGGGATGCTTGAAATCCCCAGGAGTCCTGTTAATGTAGCCCTATCCCCTAAGGATATTAGTGAGCTCTGCCATGCTCTCCCGGCAGGGCTGGGGAGGGGGCCCAGAAATTCAGTCTGCCCAGTCCCACTTCACAGTAACAAGGACACAGAGGCTGCCCCAGAGGCTGTTAATGGGTGCTCTGGGTTTTGGCTTCCCAGACCACAGTAATTAGACCTCTCCTCTTTGGGAAGTGCCTAGAAAAGCCTGTGAAAGGTCACCAGCCATATTTTGAAATAATAGAAGCAAGAACCATTTCCTAATAAGCAAAAATGTAAAGAGTTGAGAACAAAAGAGGACTTCAATAAGGAGGGACCTGGAGGAAGACAAGAGAACAGCAAGCTCAGAGGGAGCTCTCAGAAGCCTGAGAGCCCCAAGCTCCTGCTCTTGCTGCTTATTTTCTTCACCCTTCTAAAGCAGCCACATTGGCCTGGCTGTAATTTGGATGCAAATTCCTTCCTGCCCCACAATTTGTGAAGAAAAAGGAGGGAAAGGGAGAAAATGTTTTGTTTAAAAAGCCTTCTGCCTACATTCTCCTCAAGAAAGCCAACACGCCTGAGAGATTACTGCCATCACAGCTACATGGACTAGTACTTCATAAAAACAAATAAATCAGTGACCTGAAGCCACGCTTGCTCAGCACAGAGTCCTCAGCCTTGCTGCCAGTTTTTAAAACAGAAAAATTTGATCCAAAAGCCCAAATGGCTTTGGATCATACCCTCAGCCTGCAGCATATCTTATGTCCCTGGCACTCAGAAGCGACATGTGAGGGGCAAGGCTTCCAACTGCCCTGGATCAGAACGCAAACAAATGGCAGAAAGGGAAGGGGGAGTCCAGGACAGGAAAATCTGACAGATGCAAGCCAGTTGGGAGTGCTGTTCTCCGCGGACACAGCCAAGGCGCCAGGAAAGAAGGGGGCACGAGCAGTGGGGAGACGGGAGGACATGATGGCATTAAAAATATAAATAGTTATGTTGCATACTCTTTACAGGGGTTAAAGATAAGTGTTTGCTGCTGACAGGGTCTTTATGAAGGTTTTTTGTTGTAGCTTTTTTTTTTTTTAATGCATACATCACAGTACCCCAAACTGACAACTCTAGTCAACCGTTATGCCAGAGCGGCAACCCTGCAGATCCCCTTCTGTGCATTCTGCTTGCCTGGGCACCCTGACACTTCCTTCGTGACAGCTCTGGAGACCTTAGGACACACTCTCCCTCTAATGCACATACATAACTCCCAGTAATGCTGATCATCAGCTACGCAGGCAAATTGAGCTTCCCCACCATCACCACCACCTTTTTTTTTTGTGATACACAGCAGGTATCCTTTCACGGGAAATTGGAATCCTATGTCGGTAAGTCACTCAGTCTTTCACTACTTGCTGGAGAGGATGTCTGATGTTTCTGTCTGCTGGTGCTATTCCTGGCCCAGTTTTCTCACAGAACCTTTAGAAAATGACATCCAAGAAGTAGCTGCTAGTAGTCTGCCACAGAAGACAAGTGCGGATATAGAGGAATAAAACACATGATTGGCTTCCCAGATTAGATTCCAGTCATTATTTCAAAACACCTGAATGCGTCCATTTGCATCTTGTGAAGTTATAGTGTCAGATTTTGCAAGGAATCTTCAGAAATCACATAGGCAATCCCATTTAGCTGGGAAGAGTGCTGGGTTCCTAATCTACTTTGGTTCACCTATAAAAATCCCAGATTCTGCAGCTAACACCGTCAAGTCTTTTACTCTATTTCTGTGGCTGTCACCACCTGTAAATTTGGACAAAGCCAGAATTTTCTGAATGACTCATCCCTAACAACTGGGAGCAGGAAAAACTCAGTTTCCATTGCAGGAGAAAAGTTTAGAGTACCCCCTAGTGTTCTGGGCGCAACCTTAAAATTTGGCCAGACTGAAACCAGAGACAAACTCATTTTAGAATACGATCTTTAGTTGCTTGGCATGTATCGTTTCACTCACGAAAAGGACACTTGTTGCAGTGTGATTATCTGAATGTGCCTCCAAACCATCATATTACCACAGCTTAGTGTCTCACCACTTGTGAGCAAAGTCATTCCTAACCACCTTTATGATTTAAATATACTCAAGTGGATTTATACCAATGAACCCTTCTTTTCATTTGCAATGGGTTAAGGATGCTCCCAGTCACCTAGAGCTGCTCAGATGACACACACAAGTCATTAGGGGTTTGGTAACTGCACAGCTTTTGATGCTCTATGGATCTCCTGTGAGAGTCGTATGTCTTAATTAATCTGTCAAGTGCTTCAATATCCATGGAGAGAAGGTGCAGTATAATGCAAGAAATTGTTATTTATAACTCTCCCTCCTTTCTGCACAAAAAGCTGCATTACCTCAGATTAAATCCTCTTTTAATGACAGCAAGGCTAAAAAAATAGTTCAACTTGTGTTAACTGAATATATTCCAGACATCTAGGTTTCTTGTCCTGCCAGGTCAGGATACCAGCAGGTTCTCTCATTAACCTCCTGCTGCATGAGCACAGCACATCTTTTTGCTTTTCTGGACTTCTCTTCCAACTCATCTCTCTAGAGATGTTCTTCCTGTCAGGGCTTGTCACCATGTGTGTTTACTAAGTAGTAGTAGTAGTTATTTTGTCAATACCAAAGGAAATTTGCTGTTGATGTTAGCAATAGTCTTAATATACTTTTTCTTCATTGCTTTTCTGGAATAATAACAACTGGAAGGCAAGTTTAATTTAAATCCAGGGAGGCATACGTGGAGTGCAGGACCTACCAATACATATGTAGATGGTAACATGCTTGAAGCAACCTGTCCAATAGAGTACTTGCAGTAGCCCATCCATCAAGACTTAAGTTCTAGCAGATGATGCAAATTTAATGATGAAAAATAAAAGTTTAACATGGCAGCTAGTAGCAGCAGCTTACAGTGCAAAAAAACAAACAAATAGAAAAGTTATGAAAGCTTGTCATCTAAACTTCATCTTACACTGGAAAAATATCTTCCTGGAGCAAGGCAAGCACCTTAATAATGCAGGAGTGCTAGCTGAGGAAAATGGCTGGGTTGTAGAAGCAATTGCAACTGTAAGGGTCCAGGAAATGGAATCTCAACAGGATAAGCAACACTTACAAGCTCCTGCTAGGATGACTCCTTTGGCAAGCCAGAAAACAGCTTACAAACAGGTCACAGTTTCCACTTCTGCAGCACACTTAATACATGTTCGAAGTGCCCAATCTGGAGGGAGAAACACCATAATTATAAAGACAGTGTAAATCGTGCAGGCCAGGCCACAAAACAGCCATTGTGGGTCTTTCAAAGCTTCCTTTAGTTTTACAGGGCACAACATTAACACAAATCTCAGAGGGGTTTTTACTGCAGACCCTGCAAGGCATACTATCCGTGATTTTTGCAATTACTGATTTTGGGGATGTTTACTTTTTCTGATAGGCTGTTTTGCAAATTTTCTGTGTCCAAAGATGTTTTGCTATTATTAAGTTATCTGGTTGTCAATGCTTAGACTGTATGTGCAGCTCTGTGGTGTTAAAACCAAGAACTGAAATAAAATGCAAGGCTGTTTGAAGTAACAGAAGATGAGCTGGGTTCTCTTGGTTTTCCCTTAATCCAAGATTCAGTTTGCTCCTCACCTATTTCTTTTTCCTGATCTGTCACATAAGGTAACATTTCTTATCCAGCAATCTCAGCAGTAAATTGTAAGGATCAGTTTTGTCAACACTCACTTAAATGCATGTGAATTGCTTGGAGCATGGCACTAAGGTGCTGAGCAGCTTCACTGCTGTGATACTAAACTGGATCTTTACAATGTCTTGCCAATCTATAAAGATGCAGAAAGGATGAAAAAAAGAATGTGGTTTTGCTTTGGTTTGTTTTTAATGGGCTGCACAAAAGTTGTTTAAAAACTCTTGGAAAAGTAAAGTATCTATCCCTAAACATCCTCAAATAAAACTAACTGCTCCATAGCACATAAATGGTCTGCTGTGGGTGCTCCCCATCATAATCAAACACAGGAAAGTGAGGATGAAGAGAAAACTAGTATATACACAGAAGACCTCTTTTCAGAGTTACCAGGTGGCAATTTCTTTACTGTAGATTTCTTTAGCAAGCTGGATTATTTTTTATTACTCCACTATATAGTGAGTTTACTTCCCTTTTTAATTGGCCTGTTCATTGCCTTATTACATGTGAAGTGGGTTTTTTTGTATTGCTACTCACCCTATAGCTTAGCAGCAGAGAGCAGCTTTTCGAAGAACATTGTGAGAGTGGTACATGGGCCACCAGGTGCACATGCCACAGTGCTTGAATGTGTGTATCATTGTTCAGAATTACACAGCCCTGAGCAAAACACAATCCAGCCACAGTTTGTTTTCCTGTCAGGAAGCTGAACTAAGAACAAACACAAGACTTGCATAAAAAGATAACGCAGCTTTTCCAGCTATAATAAAAACAAACAAGCAAATGGGATATATCCCACTACTTATTCACACTCCAATTCACTTGTACATACCCACTGCTCCAGAGTATGCTCACAGATAGCCCCCCTTTCTTTGCTACTCCCCCTACCACACACTGCACAGAAATCACCACTTCTATTCCACACTGAGCCCCTCTAGCTCTTAGTCAATCTTGTGCTGAAGGCCACATTGCTAGAAATTCTGCTGTGGCTTCAAGGAAAATTAAGGACAGAATGTTTTTGTCAAATGGGGTCACACAACAATTTATCCATCGCAAAACTTCTCACATCACTGTGTGACATCAACGTGCTGTTAAAATATCTGCAACTATGCATGATGCTGGGAGAAGGTGGATGGTGTCAGGCAAAAGGCATTCAAAATGAGAAATTGTGGATCAGGGGTAGGTGGTTGAACCTCTATGTTGAGAGATGGGGTCCAAGAGGTCTGAGGGGCTGCTGCTTCCACTATCAAATATTAATTTTTGTGCATACAATTGCAGCAGTTCTGGTCTTGTTTCAATCACCCCTCCTCCCCGCACCATCACCAATTCCAATTTAACAAGGCTTACCAAGGCTACAGCATGCTGGAAAAACACAGGACTTCTCCAGGTAACATTTAGGAGGGTTGACTTGCCTCAGACTCAGTCGAAGATCAGTGCAGCCTGTTCTTGTGATGTTTCACTAGTGAAAAAGGATATATAAGCTTACATAGAGCTTCATGTATCATGAAGGTTGGAGATTTCTCCTAATTTATTGAGATGATCGGTCCACAGGCAAAGTATTAGCTATGAAGTTTCTGCCTGCTGCTACCTGCTGTCAAATGCCCTAGTTTGGCTAGCAAAAACCTAATGCCAGCTGTAACCTAATAAAGAAAAAGGCTTTGGACTTTGCATCCATAACCAAAACCTGTCTGAATGACACTATAACCCTGCTGTTGCAGCATTTGTTCTCTCAAGGATATATAGTTCAGCATAAAATGGAGAACAACAGAGGAAGATAAAGGTATCTTTGTTGCACAGACCTACAAACACATGAAATCCAGTATTTTGAAGCTGAAGTCAACAATGCCAACTTGCTATATGAATTGTGAAGTGGGAATTGTTAGCATGTATTGCATACATATCTTTGCTTTAACTCTGCCTCTCTCCTACCCTGCAAAAATCAATGACTGCCAATTCCCCACCTCCCTCCCACCAGGAACTGGCCGCTTTCCTCCATTACTGGCATTGCCCAGTCCTGAGCGTGCCCAGGAATTTCACTGCCTGCCTCACTGATGGTATTTCTTGGCAGTCCCTCAGAAATATGGGACATCATGTTCTGCCCTCAGGAGACCCACAGCATGAGAGTCAGGAACCTAGTTTAAAAGGATAGGTATTCCCTTACCATGAAGGGGCAGTATTTCTGGCTGGCTATATGTATTTGAGTGTATATTCCCTGGCAAAAAAAAGCCAGTGGAGATGGGATGAGACCAGGACTTACTTGATGTTCTGGTCCTCAGACCTGGTAAAACCAATTATTTGACAGCTGCTCTTAAGAAGGGAAGGAACTGGCCAAATTTAGGTTTGGGTAGTGGTTCAGAAGGATATCTCTGTACTCCCTTGCTATCCTACCCAAAAGAATGACAAATGGCATTTGACTAATTCTGTTCTCATAGGATACCAAATTTCCATTTCAACAGATAGACATGGGTGTCCAGAGTTCCCTGCCACATTTGCAGATGCCAGAGCTTTGGCTCTATTACAGGTTTATCACAAATTAATTACCTGACTTTTGACTCATCACCAACGTGCACCCAAATGCATTACAGAATCTTCCCAGAAACTCACACTTTTGGTGTCACTTCAACAGCAGCTACAAAATGTAGTTAATTGATTACAGGTAGAAAGAATAAACTTTCCATGCACTGCAAACTCAATTTCAAACACATGACAACAAGAAACCGAGAAAGAGAAAAGCTATAGACTGAGTTTTTATGACTGAGTCTGGCTCAATAATAACAGGTTCATAACTTCCTAGTTAAGAACAGCTTTGGACAGAGCATACAATTCACTGCTCCACAGATAGCAGAAGCTGAATTTTCCATACAATGAAACAAGCCACAAAACATCTACTGATTTCCACAACAGCATGATTCTGGCCTAGGTGGATGTTTTCTCTGAATTCAGGAAAATATGACCAGAATAATAGTGTTGCAGCTAAAGCACTGAACTCCAAGGACTTGTATGTAGCTCCTGACTCTGCAAGACTCTTGTTATGTCACTCAGGCAAATCACTTCAGAGTAAAGTAATCTCCCCTGGGGCGCAATTAAAAAAAAAACAAAAACAAAAACCCAAACCCGATAAAGTGCAAGAGTAATAACATACATGGGTTTCTTATTCTCCCATATGAATAGGAATAAATTGACCACAAAAGAAAACATTCCTTAAAAGTGTCTTTCTATGCTTCTAACCATGCAGTCCTCTGCAATGAGGAGACAAACTCCATAATGTTTTTTCTTCAGCCACTTTAGAGGGAACAACTTCTTTTTCCAAGTTAAAAAAAAAAAAGTGTGTGCACTGTTTTGTAAATATAACCCTCTGTGACAAAGAAGTCTATTATGAATATCTTGATGCCCAAGTTAAAAGGACAGCCTGCCAAGAAAATTGTGATCATCCAGTTTGCAAAGTTTTTAACTACTTCCATAAGATCTGTTCTGTACACTAGCAAAACTTGAATTTTCCCAGAATAAAGCCAGTGAGCAGACTCACAAACACAGCATATGTGTGTACAGTTTGTCCTTGCTCTCACCACTCACTAATACTTACTTGGGAATTGATTCCCTATGGGGCTTCAATTGTGATATTCCTGTTATCTCACCAACCTCCTTTGTCACCATAATTTGGTTTGATGTGGACATTGGGGAGATAAAACATACACACTGTACATAATTTTAAGCCCACAGTTGAGAACTGCACCCTGAGTCGGGCCTTAAACACAACAAAGTACTTTCCTGAAATCTGCTGGATTTAGGATCATAATGAGGATAAAAAAGCTATGTCTTGACCAACTTCATTGGATAACTATGTTTTTTTAAATAAGTTACAAGCCTACAAATGAAATTATGACATGAAGCCTGTGTCTTTTACCAGTCTTACCAGTTCTTTAAATAATGAGTCAGGGAAAAATAAGCCAGCAAGCCTTATCCTTTTTTGGAGGCACAACATCCTTGAAGATGCATAAGAGTGTTCTTGTTCTAATTTTTAAAAAAAGCATTAAATGGACTATATTACTTTTTTTGCTTAATGGCCCTGGATTTAAAACATGTCTAACAGGCTAAAGCTACTAAAGACTAATGTTTGCATGCAGCAAATGAATAGAAGCATCATAAGCCACATTGTTTTGGTGTTTAGAACAAGTTTAGAAGTTGACTGGCTCCTGCACCATTTACAATTTCTGTCTTAACAGAATTTTCAAAGAAACAGACTTAATAAATCATGTTTAGTCATGCCTGAATACTCACTGTCATTGTAGCTTAAAATCAATACCTGCTCTCAAGGGACATTTTTGCCATATCTATGTTCCACACGAAGTTCTAGGTTGTATTTATTTATTTTCTAGGAGCATGTACACTTCACTCATGAACAAAACCAATTTCATCTCTGTGGCTCAGTCCTCCTAATCCACAAAAGGGAAATTAATGGCAGCCAATCTCCTTTGTAAACCATTTGGAGATATGCTCAAGAGAAAAGCTGTTTAACACAAAATTCTTCATCTTTGCCACTGATTTCTAGGGAAGAAGAAGCTGTCTTTTTCTTCTCCCTTCTCCAACTACCTGCCATTCTCCTACTTAAATTAGGTCAACAACTTTCAAGCAGTCAAGTATAAAAAGTTATTAGTTGAAACTGAGAGGCCAGTTCTGCAATTTGACTCAACGCTGCAGAAATAAGTTCCACTGAACTGAGGTTTGTGTGAGCAGATCAGAACCTATCTAATAGCATGCGAGACAAAAGACTAAGTAATACGTCTCATTAATATAAATTAATATGCACTACTACTACCAAACTTTCAGACACAGTGTCTCAAGTTGGGCTTTTACTCAGGAATCCTGCTGCCTCATTACACCTTTCTCCAGGTACAAAAACCAACAGCAAGAGTGTGACTTTCAGTGCCAGCAGGAAAAAAATGACTAAGGTGTAAAACTGACTAATGTCATTCCATGGTGCAAAGAACAGCTGGAGCAACTGAGGGCGAGGGGTGTGAAGGGAGAGCCAGCCACATCTTTTGCTGGGGCATCACAGGGGAGGTGGGCTGAGGATGAGCCTGGGGCATTCCAGCAAGTGTTGCAGATGCCAGTGGGACCAAACCTCGTAGCAAGGATTCTCTGTAATCTTTAAGTCTCAGTGGCATATCTAGATGATTACATGAAATAGTGATGAAGATTTTCTTCTAATATGCTTTCTAATCTGACAATCGCTCTTTTCAAGCAAGTTATATCCAAAATAATTATGTTCTTTTCCCAGTGCCACAGAGCACCTGGTCATTTCCAGCCTGACCTTGCTGATTTCAGGGGGAAGAAATACAGCAAATTTTTCTCTTTTAGACTTAGCTGAATGCTCTGCAAAGAGGTCTCTCTGAGCAAGGTACAGAAGAATACAGATTTACCTAATAAGCTTTACTGGAAAAATGAAAACAAGTAAATAAATAAGGTTGGGTAGACAAAGACAAGCAGAACTCTATCACACTAATGAAGTAATCTGTATCTAGACTTATCCATCATTCTGGAAAGGAAAATCACATCTCATCACACATCCACCTATGTGCAGTCCTTGCTCAACGCACAAGACTTTGCATACTATTGAGCACATACTATTTGGAAATTATATGTTGCCAAACGAAACATGCCAGGATAGGGAACAATCTCCCTCAGGTCTTTATTCTTCAATTTATAAGTTAAAACAAAACAAAACAAAAGAGTAAGGAGTAGAGGATAGATTTTAAAAAAAATATTTGTGTCAAATCCTAACTCGATTCAGCTACTTGGTTTTCCTTTCAGTATTACTTGTGCTGCTCCCAAGTAGTACTTTTTTGTTGCCAAGCAGCAGAGAGTTAATTAGTGCACTGTCATGTTTCCTTGTTTTCATCACTTGCTCCTTCCCACTTACATGCACACTGCTCCTCAGCTCAGCTGTACAGGATGAAAAAGAGAAAGGGAAATTGGCTGCAAAAAACAAGAGAATTCAAAGCACAGTCTTGCAGTCAACCTATAGAAATACCTGCTCCCTCAAAGTACTTGCTCTTAGTGGTAAAAATCACCATTTAAGCCTTGGCCTCAAAACACACATTAAAATCTCTAAGATTTAAAGCAGCTGGCGGGCTTAGGCTTTGCTGCTAACCTACCCACCAAACCAGGCAGCTGAAAGCTACAGCAGGTATTCCCACAGGAGATACAGCCACTGCAGTACTGGTGAAGCTCCTGTTGAGGGCAATTTAGAGAATTGAGTATTTGTGCTGCAGTGCACATAGGAAAAAGGCTGTCAGAAAAAACCTAGCAGCAGCTTCAGTCAATCCATTTGCTAGAATGAAAGAGATGCCTTATTTCAAAGCTACCCACTATAAACCACTTAGATACACTACCTTCCCCCATTTTGTATTTCATTACTTCCTTGCAACATAATCTTTTTCGGAGTAGGAGAGAGCAAAAAGATTTTGTTTTCCAATACACAGACTAGCTTTGCATCAGCACTCTTTTTTTAACCCAGGGATACATGTCCCTGGTATTGTAAAAAGATTCGTTGCCTTCTCAGAAGGCTCCAGTCTATTTCTGTATTTGAAATAGTAGAAGGACCTCAGAACAACTACTCCTCCCCTTTCACATACACATTCACAGATGAGAAAGGGATTCCAGAATGAAGAACTGACTGCACATACAAATCAAATGAAGAGAAGGGCTTTAAAGAGTCAAAATAAGACAGCCATGGCAATGCCAAGCAGAGACTGACAGCATTGGAGACAGAGATCATCTAGTTAGAGCACATAAGAAAGGTGGTCTTCCAGGTCCCATGACCACCGTTCTTCACCATGTTTTCCACCCCTAGCACTTTTGCCAAATGCTAGAAAGTTACGATAAACCAGAGGCTTTATCTGAATTTTTGCTTACAAGACTATGGCCTAAAGAGACAACGCAACAGCCATTTATAATTTAGAAAAATCATCAGTTATGGAATTCATTGTGTTGGGAGTGGAAGGAAACTCCAGTGCTTCCTTTCAGCAGGAGATCAGCAGTTAACCTCTCTTTTAAATAACTGCTGACATACCACATTCCACTACATGAACTTTCTTGGAAAAATACAAAGGTAGATATTACAAAGTAATACCTGGCCGCTTCCCCATCTTTGACCTGATGACCACCTCACATTCACGGTCCCTGACCCATGGGATTAATAAAACCAGGCAAATTCCCAAACATCTTCCAAGTAACAATGCCAGTTGGCATTTTCAAAGCCTAGAAAGGAAAGTTCAGCCACATGGCTACCATTAAACCTAAATGAGATCTGGGAAGGGAAACTCTCTAGTCAACATTGAAAATATTTAATCCCAGAAAGCAAGTTAAGAAAGTCAAGTCCACTTACAAGAGCATGACACCATAATTAAAGCATTGCATGATACTTCTTGCACTCATGAGCTACTGAATCAGTCTAGATATTCTTTATGTACAGGCAGCTCAACTATCTCGATACAGTTCCCTGTCTGGCAGGCAATGGGGAGGGCTTGGTAAGTGATGCTTATCTGTCAGTTGAAGCAGACAAGAACATTTTGTACTTGAGCTGCTTGTTGAGTAGGTTTGAAAGGCAGACAAACCGGCAGACTAATTAGATCTTTTTAAACCATGGTATTGAGAAGTAAAATCCTTATAACATGCTATCAACTTAAACATATCTGTGCATGATACCAAATTATCCCCATCAATAACAACAATAATATTTAAGCTTCTATTCAAATATCAGCGATAGGGTTAAAATTGAAATTAAAAATACTCTGATCTAAACTGAGCTTTGAAGAGATCACAGAAAGGTTTTGGTTTGGTTTTTTTTGCTTGGAATGGACCTCAAAGATCATCTAGTTCCAACCCCCCTGCCATGGGCAGCGACACTTCCCACTCCAACCAAACCATCCAACCCGGCCTTGAACACCTCCAGGTGAGGTTGCTCCATCCAACCCGGCCTTGAACACCTCCAGGGATGGGGAATCCACAACTTCTCTGGGCAACCCATGCCAGTCAGCACCCTCAGAGTAAAGAATTTCTCACAAATATCTAATCTAAACCTACCCTCTTTCAGTTTAAAACCAATACCCCTCATCTTATCACTACACTCCCTCAGTCCCTCAGAGACCAAAAAAATTAAAAAGTGACATCCTGCAGTAAAATAAGACAAACTGGTTTTGTGTGCAGCCTGCATTCTAGAAAGGACCTGAGCGATTCCCACCCAGGACCAGCACAGCCCTTCTGAACCAAACTGGAAGTTACTTCCCTGTCATTTATTTCTCTTTTTTTTTTTTTTTTATTTGGGGTAGTAGTAAGAAAAATAACCATCATGCTCACAAAAGAGTAAGAGGATATTGTCAGTAACGAGGCCAAAATCATGCAGAGAAATGCAGAGTGGCCTCCTTGAGAGCCACACTACACTAACTAGAGGTGCATGGCGTACTCAGCACTGGAGCAGGTGCTCTGTGCAGAGCCGGACTGCTGCGATTTCTGTTTAACACACAATGTTTGTCTCTGTGTCCAGCCTTCACCAAAGCCCCACATGGTGTGGAGTCCCTCTGCCTCATCCTCCCTGCTGGGCTGCCTGCAATGCTCTCGATCCCAGTATTCCCCTTCTTTGCTTTTTAGGCAATCACCACTAAACCCAAAAGATGCCTCTGCAGGCTAGAATGCCTGAAACTAAGTAGACAGATTGAACCAAGTCAATATACCCATCTTTGCCAAGAAACTCATTTAGGTAAAAAAGTAGTTTGCAATGATCTGAAAGGCACTTTGACCAAAGAGGGAAAAGCTGAGCAAAACAAAGTGGAATGTAAATAGGAATAATGAAATGAAAGAGCATGACCAGGCTTTAAAAAAAAAATAAAAAAAAAAAATATATATATATTCCACTCTGGAATTCTCCCTTAAATGAAGGGAAGTTCATCCCTTATAATCCCCTGAATAACCCTAGAAAGGCCTCCCAGATGTAGCATGATGCACAAAATATACCTTTTAGCATTTCTCACTTCCAAGATTTGTAAGAATGATGTCTCTTCTGATATGCCAAAAATCTAGGGTTAAAGCAACATCTAATAACTGATTTGCTCATCTTTAATACTAATGGGAGTTGTGTATGCATGTGAAGAATTAATAGGATTTTCTGAGCAAGCAGCAAGAATGACTCATGCTAATGGTCATTATAAAAGAACACTGAGAGGACTGTAATGTCACGCTTACGAGCAAGAATACATCATTCAGAGAAAATAAGCTAAGCACCTGAAAAATCCAATGGCTGTCTTAAAACCCATGGCATATGCCTAAATATCTATGGGTTTTTAAAGGCAGCTTCTTAGCCTTGCCAGTCTTACAGCATTGCTGACACCACTGCCCAAAATAAACAGATCTGAGGGAACTTTCTACAACTCAGCTTTTCAGTAACTCAGAATCTTACTTGGTTTCAGACCATAAGCTTTTGCATAACTATTGAAACAATATGGCTATAAACACAAGAAATGAATGCAGCCGGCACTGCATATTTCTGAAGAGCTATATTTTGCTCCCCTCCCAGTGATATGCCCACTCCATGTCCCTGAATGAGTCATCTGTGCAGGGGAAATACCTCCAAATTAGCAGAATAGGAAGAGCAGATCATACAGACTTGGGCACAATGTCATGGTCATGGCTACACTCCTTCCAAATCCAAGCTCTCTATGCATATCCAGCTCTGATGACCTTGGACTGCATATCCCAGCATGTCCTCGTTCCAGAGTCAAGCAGCTCAGAGTCTCAGCAGTGCTCGGCATAGACAAAAATGGGTTCTCCTACCAGGGTCTCCTTTTCCTGTGCACAGACACCAGTGGCAAAATCTGCAAAGTGGGGAGGCCAGGTCTGGGAGAGGAAAGCAAAGGCACGTAGCACTGGGGTGCCCATGCAAACTAGCAACGCCCCCAGAGGCATGGTCAGAAGGCAGGTCTTGGCCTTCATTACACATCCATACCAGGAAACAGGTGTGTAAACCTGTCATAATTTATGCTGAATTATGCAATCCTTAAGTGTTCATTAATAAGCAGATGCTGCCACAAATTATTAGTGAAAACAATTGAATAAGGTGAAATCCTGAACAAACATGACCTGTTTTAATAGGAGGCAAACCATGCTTTTGGGCCAAGAAGTTACGGGTATAATCCCAGGAATAAAAGTTACTGAGCTATAAATAGTAACAGGTCCACTACTAGTATTACAAAAGACAAACCTAGGAATACACTTGTTTGCATAAGTTGCAGTTGATCTTATTTGGTAAGACTATAAATGTCCTAATTTGGTTTTAAAAGTAAAATCAATTGTAAATTTATTTAGACCAATTTACCTGCCCGCCTGTTGTACATCACTGGGCCCGTATTGATTGTTTGAGATGGAACTCATTCCAAATTGTATTGATTTAATTCATTAGCAAATTTTTAGCGAAATATATTTTGTGGTTTCAGGACAGAAGTACGTAAAGCTCCATTTACAGACTGCAGGACTGGAGCTGGGGGTATTGGGAAGGGGCTCAAGTTTCTCCAATGGATAAGATTTACAACCAGCAATAATATGAATCATCTATTTCAGGGAGAAGAACCATCTTCTAAACAATAAATAAAAAAAAAACAGGAGTGGAAAAAACCTAGATACATTGACAGGGGAAAAAAAAAAACAGTTGGTGAAATACGAATGGGGTGAATAATTCATAAATAGTACAGTGTATTGGTCATTTTAACAGACATTTTGATTTATGGATTTAAGTGCCTAAAATAGCTCAACAGTTTATAAAGCATCTTAAAATCAACAGATCATGAGTAGATTTGTCTGGCTTTACAGCAAGGCAGTTGAGCTGCATTTGTTACCTTGGTAACTGAAGGTACCTCAGTTACCATGGCTACAGCTCCTTTAAAATACGTTTTTCAATTCTTCACTCCCCAACTTTTGTGACTATTTTGAAAAGGAAAAAAAAAAAATCCTAGTACTATGTCAACACTTGCATTGAGACAAAAGGTCTGTAAAATTTGAATTTTCTCAGCCCAC
The DNA here is from genome assembly GCF_001431845.1 of Calidris pugnax. Lineage (NCBI taxonomy): Eukaryota > Metazoa > Chordata > Aves > Charadriiformes > Scolopacidae > Calidris > Calidris pugnax. The sequence goes on from NW_015091240.1 coordinate 476,723, forward strand.
AAGGCCGTGTTAAGAATAAGCTAATTTTTCTGCTGTAAATCTTTAGCTCACTCAGAGACTGTGTCATAAAGAGCTTGATCATCACATACTCAGTGCAACACGTCATGTCAAAAACCAGCTCTACTGCTCAGTGGAAGAAACGGTGCAGAAATTAACCCATACCACGTTGCAATTACTGTGTATATCAAGGTTTCCCACAACAGGGTGGCTGCCTGGATTGATTAATGAAACATGGGACAAAAGAGTCAGAAATCCTGGGTTCTTGTTTCTGAGGCAAAGGAGGTGGCAATAGAGAGTGCATTCACCTCCCCTGACTCCGGAACAGTAGCAAAGATAGGCTTCATATACAGTCCAGAAAGGACAGCTTTATGCAGGAAACAAATTACTACATGCAAATCAGTATCCTCTGAATTATTCTGAGGTTAGAGAGATATTTATTTTTGCTAAGTTTCAAGTAATGTGTTTAGGGAAGTTACTTACACCTAATGCATCAGGGAAAGAAAAGGGCTTTTCCACTTTTCCAGAAAATGGTGCATCTTGATTTGAAGAACAGGCTATTCAAGGAAGATGTCACAACAGGAAGCTGCCTCTTTGTCCTCATTGAGGTTATACTGCAAGTTAAATATAAAAATGCTTCAAACTCTGATTGAGAAATAAATAATAATTTTTGAAAAATAATCACAAACTTTGATTCTGGCACCCTTTAAATTATCAAACTAGCTCTACATTTTAAAATCATCTCTAACTTTTCCTTCCTGGGAAGCACTGTCTTGTGCTCTCCTATGACACTCACTTGCACATAGTTCATGCCCTAAGCAGTCTAAGCATTGCCACAAATCACCCAGAAATTAGAAATGGAGCGAGTGAAAATAACCCCTCTGGGGTGAATGCTATTTTCCATCCTTGCCAGCTAACAGATTATCTGATTTAACCACAAGTCCTGTCTTTCTCCTCTGTTCTTCAACTTCACCCTCAGTCCCCACTGCCCCACCTCTTTGTTTTCTGTAGCTGACCACATTCACCATACTTACTACCCACAAGTCTATGAATTGCTTTTTTCAAACAAGTCAGCATCATACACCACTCTTTATTTTTAAAGACCTTATTTCTAAATAGACTTTCCTATGTAACCATTTGCCCAAGCTCCTCTTCAAGCAAAGAAGAGCATGCTGCAGAAAGACCATGGGACAGCAGTCTGTCTCACATTCAGGAGAGAAAATACAACTCATCCAGACATTCCCAGAGAGAAATTACATTATTGGAATCAATGCATATCTGATGTCAGTTCATTTCACCCGTTTTCCCTTAATTTTTTATGCAGTTTTCTGCCTATTATAGGGCAATACTTGCTAGGAAACATTTCCAAAAGTGATTAGTGATTTCTGGTGATTAGCAGTTAATGAGTCTGCAAACCAAAATCTCCTTAAGGGCCAGATTTTCATAAGCTGGCAGTCCAATCCTGTTAAAATACTTGATAAGAAATCTTAGTGTTGAGGACTTCAGAGTCTCATGACAAAATATTGAAGTCACTAGAAAAGGCAGTTGAAAAGTCCTCATTGTTCTCTAACCCAGAGTGGCCATTTCTAGGAGTAGCAGAGTTGCACAAACAAGGAGAAAACCCTGAGAGCCTAACCAAATCTATAGCACTGCATCCCCACCCCCCTCCCCCATCCTTTACACACCCACACTCCCCCATCAGTGCCACCACATTTGCTATGTGTTGGGACTCACTGCACTGCAAGGTTAAAGAGAAGAGCATGGCTGATAGACTGAGCTGGAATTTCACAACCGGATGGCTTTGAAAATTCTGCAAACACAAGTTCTCAGGGACTGTATCTTGGCCAACAGACAGTATCTTAACAACAGCTCAGCACTCAGACTATGACAGTCCTATCCATCCTTCTGAAGTCTGGATATCAAGACATGATTTGAACTATATCCCTAATTTTGCCCCAATCTAAGACCTCACTACTGGTAGCTGTGTAGTCAAAGTTAAAACAGCATACTTCAGAAATACAGGCTCTAACCTTTAGGCCTCACCATCACTTTGTCTATGGAACAGAAGTAGCATCTACTTGTTTTGCCTTACAAAATAGTTGCAGAGATTGATACCTACACTAGCATTCCAACAGCACTTTCAAGGCATAAAGAGTTCCACACTGTTAAATGCTATGCAATATTTCAGGTTCTTTGTAGCATAGGTAGATGCATAATATTCAAACAAAGCTATTTCAAATGAAGGATATTTCCTTTATGTTGGAGGATACAATTCAGAAACTAAGTTGGTTCTTCAACCACAGTTCACATTATACCTGCACGTGCACTTGCATAAACTAAAGAAATGCAACTACACCACAGATGATACAGCCAGAATGCAACAAACAATAAAAGATGAGAAGATCCTGTTATCACACAAGATGCTGAAGCAGGACACAAGCTGCTGTGTCACTAATTTGGATATCTAAAATGGCTCATAGCCAGTCAAAACCTAGTGTTCGCAAAGATTGTTGTCAATGGAGATTTTGTATGAGCAAGGATGCTCCATCCTGTGTATTACCCTCACACAAATTAAACTGCACAATAGACTCTGCCTAGCTGGAGAATGGAAACATTTTTTGCTTTCCAAAATATTTTCTCATTTGCTTTAATAGTCGATGAAGTTTCTTAATGCTTTATAACAACTGACTGAAATGATGGGACCAGATAATTTAGATATTTGATATTTAGGTTTTGTAGAGCAAAACCACAAAAGGACTCAGTATTTTGTAACGTATTTGTGCCATCTAGGAGCTTAACAGGGCTTTTCTGCTACACACTGCACAATGGTAAGGAAAGAACTGTGGCCATAGTGCTTTAAAAGCACAAAATGGTAGCTATGGCTTAAACTAAGCTAACATTATGGGAGAAAAAGTGTCTACAGCACACTGCTACTCATAATCTGGAAAACAAAAAAGTTAATGGAAAAATGTTTTCACTGAATAACGTGACGTTGTCTAAAATGAATCAGTCATTGAAATGCCTGGGGCTTAATACCTCATTTTCAGCCACCTTGTGAAGAAGCCTGGCGTTCAGGGACTACATCATCTGTGACATCCATCCTCATAAACACCAGTGAAAACAGGAAACCTTGAGCTCAACACACAGTGGCATCAAAGGGATCCCTGGGCTTCCAGTTTTTCAGAGTGAGGAATTATTTTGAGTGCCTCAATTCTAAGGTGCTCAGCTCGACTATCAGAGTTACCCTCAGCTGTTCCTGGAATTCAAAGCTCTGGAGGGGTCAGAAACTCAGGTTTCAAAATCCATAGTCAAACATATAAAAGGTAGCCTGTATCTCCAAAGAGGAATTCTATCACAATTACTTTTGCTACAATATTGCCTTGGGAGAGAAACTGGATCCCACCACTGCAGGCACTGCAAACGCAAACTGCTCACCTCTGGGGACTGATGCCTTCTGGATCTTCCCATAGTCCTATGTAGGAGCTGTCAGCTTCCTAATGACTGACACACCCTATCAGCTACTGGTGAGTGCACGTGGAAGATGCACAGGTAGATTTCACACCCTGTTCAAGACTGGCCATGTAGCCAGCCTACCCACATTTTAAACTACTAGAGATTTGACAGCTGCTTATTATAATTTGTCTCAAAGCAGAAGCATTATTGCCTGAATACAAACATGATCTGGAACACATTCCAAACTTCTTGGCTTAAAAACCATAGAGAGAAAAGTCAGCCTTGTATGTTAGGTTAGGGAGTTCTGCATTCAGAAGAAAGCTTCACTGTGTATTTCAGATATTTCCTTTTGGAGTTTGCACTCAATACATTTGACTCCTTCCTCTTGCAAAAAAGTAAGCAAGCAGGATATGCTCTTTCTAATGGAGCTGGAGACCACCAAGCACCCTCTGCTTGCTTCATACTTGTACCAGTTTCATTTCTCCGGTGCTGGTAAGCAGCTGAAGTTAGTGAATCAAACACCACTGAGGGTGGGCCCCCAAAGCCTGTTCTACAAAAGGCTTCTATCACCACTCTAAAAGTAGGTTTGAGAGAGGCTGTGCATCCTTATAAGCATAAGCATGTGAATTAAGCCACCTCTGGGCAAGTCACAGTGCAGAAGCTATAACAGAGAGGGAAAAAAATAGTCTGGCTGCCCCCCAAAGAGTCCCAGGACATATGTAGCCTACAGCTAAATTCAAGTCAAAGGAACACCTAAGTTAGCAACTTTAAGAGAGAGCGTGTGTGCATGCATGCGTGTATGCATGCAAGAGAGTAAAACCTATCAACTGATTATCTTTGGAGTTTCACATTTCCAAAATTGAAATGTGAGGCTTGGTCAGAGATACATACCTCCCTTCCCCTGGCTGCACTTGATCCTAACCACGAGCACATGGGTGACTTTATTCAATTTGGAAGGAGAAAAATAAGAATTACTTCTAAACCATAGGAAGCCTCGGGACTAAGGAGATTTCGCAAGCCTTTGTGTTTTCCCAGTTGGATTCTGCCTAGCTCTAGTCAGGAATTCCCCTTTGTCAAGGAATTGCATAAGAAATGCCTTTTCTCTTCCCACTAGAAAGGACCAGCAGCAAGTTAGAGAGGGAGAAAGTGTGATTTTCTCAGGATATTAAATAACATCCAGAACAAAGGTGGTGAGGTGAGACCCTGAAAATCCTAATGCATGACACTACCACCAGTCATTGCTACAAAACTCTCCTTTTCGGTTTAGAACAGAAAGTGTGCAGAGTCCAAAAAAAGTTACCTAATTCCTAACAGAAAAAGACTGAAAAACCTATCAATAATGGGTGATTAAGGTTCCCTGGTTTCATGTGGCGTAAGTTAGTTTATGTTCCAGTGTATGAGATGTTACATGACTCTCTCAGTACCTTTAATTCTAGAGCATTTGACAGAACTGACAGCATAAAATTGTGTGGCACCATCTGAAAATGAGATTAATAATTATGATGAATTTATGCAGCAAAAGCATGAGCTTATGAAAACAGGAGTCTAGGACTCATGGAACATTTGAATGTTTAGTGATTATTAACTTACGAAAGAAGGAAAACATCTGCAAATTTCTAAATGCTTAGCTGTCTGCAATGGATAGGACAAAAGTGAACAAGCTTAACATGCAGCAAAGATGATTTTGGTTAGGCACTAAGAAGAACAAAAATACAGATAAAAAATGGTGAAGCACTGGGATAAATTTCCTGCAGAATTTCTACAATATTCACCATTAGAGGTTCTTAATAACAGTTAATATAGCTACCTTTCAGGAGTGATCATGGAATCACAGAATTGTCAGAGTTGGAAGGGACCTCTAGAGATCATCTAGTCCAACTCCCCTGCTAAAGCAGGATTGCCCAGAGCACATCACTCGGGACTGCATCCAGACGGGGCTTGAAGATCTCCAGAGAAGGGGACTCCACGACCCCCCTGGGCAGCCTGTTCCAGGGCTCCGTCACCCTCACCGGAAAGAAGTTTTTTCTCATATTTGAATGGAACTTCCCACGTTCCAGCTTGAGCTCGTTGCCCCTTGTCCTATCGCTGGAAACCACTGAAAAGAGTCTGGCTCCAACATCCTTCAACTCACCCTTTAGATACTTATAAACATAAATAAGGTCTCCCCTCAGTCTTCTCTTGTGATCAAAGACTGTGCTTTGGGACAGGGGAATGACATTTGGAGGTCCCTATCCAATGCACATTTCCACAGCCTCTCAAGGAGATGGAAGACTTACTTTCAACACTTACAGCTTCTTGTGCAGTTTCCCATATACCTAGTTGCAGAAGTCTTGGAGCCCTTTTGGATCAGGCATCTATATATGTTAAGATAAGAATTTCCCATTGAGCTGTTGCTGAGCAATATGAAACTTACTCCCACCATACTGTCTCCATATAGTTCTCACTACCAGCCAGACTAGGGAGCTAGCAAGGAAGCTTGCAAAATAAATTCATATCTCATCTGTGACAATACGCAGCGTTCCTATTAAAACACAAAATTTAATCTATTCTAGATGAAACTGGAAAACTTGCCTGTGACCTCCAAAGAACCATCCCAACCTTTGCCTGATGACCAGCTGGCTGCGGTCACAGAGAAATACTGTACATACCACACTTCCAGTTCTGATGCAGTCTTGCTTATCCCAGTAACTACCTTGTCAAAGCACATGGCTGCCTGCTAGGACTAACATTTGAGAGATCTGCTTCTAATTTATTTATTGCAATGTCAACACCGAATAACTTAAGCATATTTTCCACAGATGACTGCACATTTTTTTTAACACGCTGTTTCATGTCTGCATGCCACTAAGCATTCCAAGATTTTTTTGCAAGCTGTCATATATTTTTTGGCATTACATAACAATTTCATCCACGAGCTGCTACTGGACTTCTTATCTGACTCTGGAGCAAGTTCTGTCTATCTGCAAGCCTACTTCTTCCATTTGTCTCAGCTAAGAAGCATTAATTTGAATAATCTTGTGAATGAACCAGTATGTTTGCTGATGTGAGCTTCTGTATTGAGTCTTATCTCCCTGAAAGAAGACAGACAAACTGCCAAGATGGTCATCTCTCCCTTCACAGAGAAAAGCTTGGTGATAACATCAGATTGTGCCTTCATATATTTATTTCTCACCTACAAAAGTAGAACTGGATTTTTCCCTTTGCAAATAATTTCAGTTTCATAATCATTGCTCGAAGGATCTCAAAACATCTTACATGAGGATTCTTAATGAAATGCTTTTAAGAGAATGCTTTTTGACAGTGTCCTTGCTTTTGCTCACTTCCACAGCATTAGCTGGTTGCTAGTATCATGTGCCTACATTTAGTCATTTGATCAGTCATAAAGATTCAACATTTCTTTCAAAAAATCAGCAGAATTACTTGCACATTCAAAATGAGTCATTTTTTTGAATCAGAGTCCGTATCTCTAAGAAAGCCTGGAAAATTGGTCTTGACAGATAATAAAGTGGTTATAAAGCTAAGTATTTTAAAGTGGCTTTCATTTAGCCCAAACTTTGGCTAAGCTGCAGCAAAAAGACTTGCCTCTATTGTTAAATGTTTTGGTGATACATGGACTAAGTTTTAAATGAAGAGTGGTTAAAGTACAGTTTTCAGAAGGCAAAGTTTTGTCATTCAAGTCACAGGCAAATATTGGTAGCTGCATGCAGGCGTAATAGTTTTCAAAAGCAAACCTCAAACAGATGAACTACTGTAAAAGAAAGCTGGTAAAGTATTTAAAGAGATACCTTGTGAAAGGAGATCATGGAGTTTTATGCTGGTCTATCAAACAACACAGGGCTCTGGTTATATTTGAATTACTGATGCTTTGTAGAACACCAGCTCACGGGTTGGCAGCACTGATTTGAAACTCTTCTGATCCTGGGTTGTTCCTGCAAGATACACCGCATTTACCAATCATAGACCTACTGAAAAATTACTAGACCTGGGATTTTTTTATTATTCTCATCTGGTCCCCTGTCCCCTAATTCCCCTCCAAAAAAATAAACCAAAAAACCCTAATTCCAACATATTGGATCTCACTAGAGTCATAACATACTTTTCTGGAAGCCCCACAGCACTAACAGCTCCATAATTTCTCCTTTAGAGACAAACATGGATGGTGAGAATGTTCTCATCTCCCATTTCAGTCTTGGGTTTGCCTTTGGGAGAAGCAGCAAACTTCATGCTGCTCAGAGGCCCTGCTCGTACAGACTAAGATGACAACATTTTAGGTCCTGTGCTTTGTTGGTTCAACAGGACCAGAAGAGTTATGATGTAGTGATTTAAATGCTTTTTTCATTAAAACCAAAACTCACCGGAATACATCAGTAGACAGGGTGCCACTTCTACAGAAAATTCCCTGATGCTTCAACAGACATAGTTCAAATAAAATGCCATCTTCCTCTGTCTTTAATCCAGAGGTTCAGGGAATTTCCTGGATTTCCCTGCAAAAGGGTAGGGATTTAGAATAACTTTTTAAATATTTCTGTTAGCAATTGCAAAGGGACTCATCTTTGAGTGTGATCCATTTCTTTTCTCCCCTCTAGCTTGAGTCAGGATTGTTAAATGATTCTGAGCAGTATCAAAGGAGAAGAGCACCCGTCCGCAGCGTGCAGCTTCTACTAACCCACTCTGAACGTGTGATCTGAAATGAACAGTGAATGGTGTGTTGTGTAGACCACTGTTTCCTAGAAAACAAACTCTGTAGTTACAGAAACTTGACTTGCAAAACCCATGCTGCTTCCAGTGCCACCACGCACTTTTCTTGTTGTCTATGGTCCAAGAGCAGTGTCTCTCTTATCAAAGATTCAGCCAAAGTCTCCCTTCCCAGGTCCCCACTCCAGCCATACATTGGGCTGGACACTAGGCAGACATAAACTGGGAGACAGTCGCAAGCCCTACAGAGTTTACTATCTCAATTAAAATTTAAAAAAAGCAGATAAAGGATGGTGCAAATGATGCAGGTAGACATGCTTGAAGACTAAGAATGTGTCAGTGGGTGAGGTTGGAAAAGAGCCTTAGTCATCTGATTTCTGTCCCTGTGCTTTCATCACCAGCCTTCACTGTCCATCTGTATTGAAGTCTGGCAATTCCAGGCACTGTATCAATGAATTCTAGTGAGTTACTGGGCTTATTTGTTTAAAACAAAACATAAAAAAAGGGGTTTATCTCCAAGAGTGCTGTTTTAAAAACTGATTCCCAGCAGTAAACAGCTACACCTATGTATTTAATACTGTCTGGTCTCCAAATCTGAGTAAGCCCAGCCTCCTAATCCTCATGTATTAGAATGTTTATTTATGCTTTTAAGGCTGCTGGACTTTTGTTTTCTTTCCATGCTGACTGGAAAAATACTGGCTCGTTATTCATGAGAGACTAGGTCTGATTCTGTTACCTTGCTCCTTTTACAGCTATACAAAGCTGATGTGAAACACTACTATTCTGAATTGATTGGCACTTCATAATCACACTGCACTGGCAAAAATGGCTAGGTTAGACATAGGACAGTGGAGAAGGAGGATTTTGAGACAGACAGATAGATTGATAGATTGATTGATTGATTGATTTAATCAGAGATAATGTAAATTGGGCGATGAAATTCTCAACGTATGGGCATGATGTCTTTCAGACTCTTTCAAAATAACCTTATTGGAACATATCTGCTATTAACAGAAACTATGCAGGAGTGTAATTTCTTCTTTCTCCAGAATGAAGACATTTTAATGTAACATATTTTAACCAAAATATCCCCCTTTGAAGTCTCTTCTCTGCTTTCTCTTATGGCTTCTGCAGTTTTGGACAATCTGAGATTTTTCTTTGTTGGTATTAGAGCTAGAATAGAGCAATGGCAGCAGTATCTCTAGTGAAATTGGAGTCATTCACATGTCTCAAAGCAGTTAAAAGAGTTTTGATCACTTCAACACTTTACCTAGGCATTTTCTTCAATGATAGAAAATTTTAGCTGCCATTATGTAACAGCATGTGACATCACTTCGTAAAATCCTCACTCCTTTCCCCCAGTCCATTCAGATCCTAGGAAGAAGAGAAATTCTGTTGAAAATTTAAGTAGAAAGAAGATTAAGAACCACTTAATAATACTAGAGCATCCATTGGTTTGATTAGTGTTCGGGCCATTATTAGTGAAATAAAAAGAGACAGCTTTATTTTCAAAGACATTAGAACATGTACGAGTACAGTTTTCACCAGATTTTACCAGTGTTGGACTCTGGACTTGACAAGCTGTCATGTTAAGCATGATGGCTGATCTCTGTTGGCCTCTCATGGTGGGCCAGAGAGCGCTCTTTTATCGACCCCTTTGGAATGAATGAATGCTGGTCTCCTTAGAAAAACACACTCGCTGAATTTGGTGCTATTGGATTTTGCTTGCAGCTAGCTAGCTCTTTTATCAGATAATTGAGAAAGAAAAGTATGCAGAAAGAAAAAGGGGTGGGGGCAATGTAAATTGGGGATCACAAACATCAATCTATGCCAATGATACATTACACGTTCATTTGCAGCAAGCTGCTAAACTGCTGCTCCCAAGCAGCTGCAAGTGAGAAATCTACCAGAGATGGGTGCCAGTGAACGAATTGGCAGGCCTGATTCTCAGGCATTTCTGCACTTCTTTGGATCAGCCAAGGCACCGGGGAACTGTAATGGCACCTTTATTAAAAGGCTGCTCTCCATTGTCTTCTCCTTTCAGTCTGTGCGGACCTTCTTCTAAAATAGAAAAAACAAGGGCATTTCAATATTGAAGCATGGAATGACTAAGGAGCATTTTTACTTCCCAAGTATAAAATAGGTTTTAGGATTATACAGTAATTCAACAGAGAAAAAAAAAATTAAATGGAAGAAGAAATACTGGGATTGTTTCGGTCAATAACATTGCTCAGACATGGTTTTATGAAATCTTGAAAGCAGACCCACACTTCCAAAGCTGAAAAGCATTCAGAACATGCCCATCCTTGGGAAAGGCCTCTGGATGTTGTAAAATACAGATAGAAGAAAGCAAAGGCTTTACATTCATTTAGCAGGTGCTTCCAACTCTTCTGAACTGTGGACTAAAAGTTCTCAATTCCCTTCTTAAGCCAAGGTGTGCACACAGAACAGCTAACAGCAAGAGAGATCATGGGTGTGATGTTCTCTACTGATAACACTGCTAGCATGTACCACTGCAGAGAATTTACATGTCCTGTCAGAGTTGGTTATTTCTTCCCTTTAATACAGCAAAACATCACTTTTCAAGATACTTTGCAAGGTCAGTGTGAAGGTTGTTCCAAGCAGGAAAACCTCACTCAGGAGAGATATACATACACATCAAGACAATTGTATTTTGAGTCAGCGTAAAGAAAGGGTTCTTCACAGACACCTTAAAATTCAAAATTATTTTATTTCCCTCTCTGCTTATCTGTGAGTACTACCTGACTTATTAGCACATCAGCATTGCCTTCTGCAGCTTGAATTCCCAGGGCTCTACAACTCCATGGTCAAAATCTGCTCTAGGCTGAAATGAAGCAGACATGCTGAGGCTGCTAGGAACATTTTCTTGGTGCAAAGGTGCCTTTTGTTTCTCATTTTACTCATATTCAGACAGTTGGGGTATTAACCTCCACTTAATTAAGCTTTGAGTGTTAACAATATCATACACAAACTGACTTCGGCCACTTAAAAGACCCTTAAATTTATTTTTCAGGGAGACTGTTGATATACTAAAGTCAGTTACATTAAAATGAAAGTATATAGAACCTGTACACATTTATCTAGGATCACAAAGCACATGACAAACATCAGCTGGTATTTTTTTAACCTATTTTACAGATGGAGAAACTGCATGGAGAAATTTCCCTGTTAACAGGAGAATCTGATAAAAAGATACCCTCAGTCCTGCTTCTCAATTTCCCTAAGCTCCAGATAGTTTATCTTCCAGACAACTATTTATATTAGACATTGATTTTAGCACATATCAGCACATATATTAGGTCATCACATAGCAATGCTATGATAGCCTGAAGCATTTAGGGGAAAGTATTGGCGTTTTTAAAATCGGTGACAACGGCTAGGTTCTGATCTCTTTGGAAACAAAGAGATCAGAAAAAGAAACGCAGAAGATCACATTTGCTTCTGTATCCTTCCAAACTTACTTACTGTTATTGGTCAAACACTGGCACAGGTTGCCCAGTGAGACACTGGGATCTCCAGCCTTGGATGTGTTCAGACCTGGACTGGACAAGGCCCTGAGGAACCTGGTCCAACTTTGAAGTTGTACCAAACATCCTCCAGAGGGCCCTTCCAACCGAAGCAATTCTGTGATTTTATTCTCTGCCAGTTTCTCTGTATTCTATTAAATAGTTCACCTCAAAATGTGGCAAATCCTTGTTTTGACTTTGTTTGCTAATAGGGAAGGTCAAGTGTAATTCTGCACTAGGTCTACCCAGGAAATAAGGAGGAACTTCTTGATTGCAGGAGAGCTTTGGTAGCTTGAAGCACAGGTTATTTTTAACTGGTCTAGTCCTGTAGCAGCAATTTCCTTTAGAATATTGCATTGCATTAACTGGCAACAGAAAATTAGAAGAAACTGGTTCTTTTTAACCCCTATTTTGGCTACACTGCTGAAAAAGTGATATTATGAATAACACTATAAGAATATTTTAATATTATTTTAATTACAACAGTTGCTCATGCTCATAAAGACAGTGAAATAGTATCTTATGTACAGTCTCTTGTCAAGGTGACGCACAAGACAAACAGGAAGATGAGATGTAGGGAGTGAAATGGAAAGAGGTATTACCATTACTGTACCACTCCAACACACAGAGAATTCTTAGGTATATGCAAACTATTTCAATGATTAAAGGAAGAATAAGCAGAGGAACTGTGGTTACAAGGGTTGTGAATTTTGGCCTGACTGTCCCCCTCAATTATCCTGGAATACAACCAAGAGATCTCCTTTAGGCTGAGGAAAGCCTGAGAAAAGCAGAAACTGTAGCAGAGGAGGCAAATATTCCTAAAACAAACACCCATTGACATTGGGGGCTGCTACCACCTTCACTGTAACTTGATTAACCAAACTGTAATCCAACAATCTTTAAAAAGATTCACTTAGTTCTGATACAAATCTTACGTTGTAAGGAGAATCTTTTCAAGAAAACCTTGTCTTCTAAAATTCAATAGATCTGCTTCCTTTTGGATCAGCTGATAGGCATACCTGAAACCTCTTTCTTCCTCTCCCTGTCCTCATCCCTGAAAGATCTAGAGAAGGGAACTGAGAACAGAGAAGATGTTTACTCTAGGAGAGCTTGGTTTGATATGTGACTGTTCCTCAACCTGTCCCTGGGATTTGGTATGAAAGTCTGCCAATGCCAAGCAGGACTCTGCCCCTTGCTGCAAAGCCCACCTGAGACCGTCACTAGTATTTACTAGCACCTTACTGAGATCCGAAATACCACAACTGTCATTAAGCTGGGAGCAGGAGATGACCCCAGGATGCAAGACTCTTTTCGCAGCATTGTGCCAGTGGTTGTAGAAGGTGTGCTCTATCTTTAAAACCGGGAAGTAACAGAAGATCAAGTTCAGGAAAGTAGAATTTCAATATATCCTTACACTTGAATCCCACAGAAAGCTCTGAGATTTAAATGCTAGCTTAAGTTTACACTCACACTAGAGTCTGTATAGGAATGGATATTAGCATGCACTTACATACTGCTCTTCCTCTGAGTTTGAACGTTAGGCTGTCTTTGCAGGTGAGACTTGGCATCTTAAGGCCACAGGAAGAAGTCTTGTCATTAGTTTTAATACAGCTCTTGTCTCTCCCTGATGGCTCAGAATCAAAGCCCCTGTATATCTACCTACTGTTTAACATTTGTCTCCTATCTTTCTTTCCACAGTATGTGGCATTTGCCTCCCTCTTCTTCATTCTGGTCTCCATCACCACCTTCTGCCTCGAGACCCATGAGAGATTTAACCCCATTGTGAACAAGACAGAAACTGAATTCATCGGGAATGACACCCAGGTGCGGCACTACAGGGAAGCAGAGACTGAAGCCTTTCTCACCTACATCGAAGGTGTCTGTGTGGTCTGGTTTACATTTGAATTCTTGATGAGAGTCACTTTCTGCCCAAACAAGGTGGAATTTATCAAAAACTCTTTGAACATCATTGACTTTGTGGCCATACTGCCTTTCTATCTAGAGGTTGGACTCAGTGGCCTGTCTTCCAAAGCTGCTAAGGATGTCCTGGGCTTCCTCCGCGTAGTCCGTTTTGTGCGAATCCTGCGAATTTTCAAGCTGACCCGCCACTTCGTTGGGTTGCGGGTCTTGGGACACACCCTCCGCGCCAGCACAAACGAATTCTTGCTGCTCATCATATTTTTGGCATTGGGCGTCTTAATCTTTGCCACGATGATCTATTATGCCGAGAGAATAGGTGCTAAACCAAATGACCCTAGTGCCAGTGAACACACACACTTTAAAAATATCCCCATCGGCTTTTGGTGGGCTGTTGTCACCATGACGACCCTGGGCTACGGAGACATGTATCCTCAGACTTGGTCAGGCATGCTGGTGGGGGCCCTCTGTGCTCTCGCTGGTGTGCTGACCATTGCCATGCCTGTCCCTGTCATTGTGAACAATTTCGGAATGTATTACTCCTTAGCTATGGCTAAGCAGAAGCTACCAAAGAAAAAAAAGAAGCATATCCCGAGGCCACCCCAGCTGGGATCCCCCAATTATTGTAAATCTGTCGTAAACTCTCCACACCACAGTACTCAGAGCGACACTTGCCCACTGGCCCAAGAAGAAATTTTAGAAATTAACAGAGCAGGTAGGAAACCTCTTAGAGGAATGTCCATCTGACCGTTAACCTTCATCCCGCGTAGTGATTTAAGATTCAGCCAGACTGCTTTCTTAGAGCAATGGGTAGCACATTTATCCATTCTAGTCCCACCATCACACAGTGAATAATATGTGTGAAGTCTAGGTTGCAGGGACAAATGGTACAGTGGAGGCTGATCAGCAAAACTAAGGATGAGAGCACGCTCTAGGAGCCCAAACTTTGGTCCTGGTTAAGGGCATACAAGTCTCAAGATATTTTGAAGAGCTGTTACATCTAGTGGAAGAATTTTGAGAGTTCTACAGCTGTGTTGCTGGACTGTGTAATGCATCTCAGAGGCTCCTGAGAGCTGAATGCTCCACAGAGCAGAGTAGGAGCCAAGTACTCAGCAATTACAGAGTTTTCTGACAAAACAGGGCTGGAATTTGAAACAGCCAGATGCTTTCTCATTTGTTCCCATTTGGGACCTTTCAGCTGTTTTAAATGGCAGATATTGTACATCTCATTACAGAAACTAGGTGCCTAGTAAGTTGAAGGGACAACTATACCATCATGCATATTCATGAGACAATCCCGTCTCTTTCTGATGATTAACTGCAAAGTAGAACAACAGCTCAAATTCTTGACACTAATGCAAAATGACTCACTCTGAGACAAGACTAGATGTAAGGATGTTTATTCCATGGCATGCAAATCAGTCTATTCTATAATATTCCACTAGAATTTAGCATTTAGAACTATGAAGAATTTTGAACCACATTTTCTAAAACATGCTCCTTTTGCAAGTATGGGTTGGTGAGTTACAGCTCTTTCAACCTTTTAGCAGCAAAGGCAAACTGGAAAAGGTCTGACTGGTTATTACTGGCCAGTTTGGCCTGAACAGTGATCACCTCTTATTTTTAATTATACTGATTCACATTAGTAATGAAACCAGAGCAAAATTAATCATACTAATTCTATTGGGAGGGGGGAGGGAAATGGAAAAAATACTAGTCACCATGGAATATATTATAATATCCCATGGCTAGTGGTTAATTATGGGAATGTCTCAGTTTTATGAGAAACCTCCTATCACATAGACAGTTACGGGGCTCCAATTTGATTATTTAAACCCCATAATCTACCTCTACCCATGGAATATCACTATTTATTCTATGGAGGAATTTCAAAGTAGATAACCATGTTGAAAACAAAGGCAACTTAATTTTTGGCAGATGTTCCAGCCAAGTTGCATAGTAGGCATTCTCCAGCCCATTCAGAAAAAAACCCTGTGTTGTATTAGATAGAACAGATCGCCAGTCAAGTGATTTTAACTGATATCTAGTCAAAAGACTTGTTTTCAAAGAGCTAGCATATACCTATGATGGTCTTGTGTTATCATTTTTTTTACTTTGAAGAAAATTCTAATTTGTTACTCATTGTGAGTAGGTATTCTCTCATCATCTCATAGTCATGCATGTTGATGTCATTGTGAGAGGCACAAAGAAAGTGAGACTTTCCTTTGTGTGTGACTTCACCAATGCCAATGCTAATTTTGTAGGGGAAGAGCTGGTGGGAACCTTTCTCTTCTTTTCTATTCTCTTTTCTCTTCTTTTCTTGTTTCTTTTCCCTTTTGTGCAACTGTGTAAAATCCATTCAGAAGGTAAATAGCGTTCATTTTTTTGTTAAAGGCTATTCCATTGCAACAGGCCAATCACAATTCACGTGACTGATAGACTGTCTCTTTCTTACTGTATCTCGGGTGCATAAGCGTATGGTTTTATCATCCATTCCCCTCAGGTTGCAAATGCTTATCACAACTCATGTCCAAGCAGCAAACTTCTCATAAGTAGATGTCTTTGTGGCATCATGTATCAAGAGGGAAAGAGGGCACAAACAATATTGCGTGTCTCCTACTGTGAGCAATATGCCAACTACCCAATTGTAATGCACAAGAGATGCCAGATTGTTAAGTACTTTAGCAGTCAGCTACAGAGTGACTTTCTTCTCAGAAATCCCTTGCTTTATAAAGTTCCTTCCATAACCTACCCTGGTCCTAGAGGACTAAGAACTCTACGAGTTCAGTGCAATTCCACACTGGTATCCTGAGAATACGTGTAATTTTGGTTCATTGTGGAACTGTTTTGTCACCATCGGTACTCTAAAATCAGCTGTTACCACAATACTCATGAAGTATTGATAGTAACAGCAACTTACCTATTTCTGCAATAATTAAGAGAGACTATTTTTATATATGTATACTAGCATATATATTTTAAGAAGTAACAAAGCACACATACTTCAGCTAACAAAATGGATTCGATAACACTGTAGCTGGAGTTCTGTTTCTGGTAATTATTATGCACCAACAGTAGCAAAAAATATTGCCTGCATCTCTTAGCTTCCTAATAGCGAAAGATCTATATGTGTGCAAGAAAAAAGTTAAAAATAATAAGATCAGAACCGAACTGTTAAAACAAGATCTGTGTTGTCTTGGATGGTAAGGTTCACTTCAGTAATATGAAGCATTCATAGGCACTGACTTGTTCCTGCAACTATAACCTGCACATTATATGAAAACAGAGACTTACAAGCAGTGAATGTTTCCCATATTGTAAAATATTTGGATTGATTAACAGAAGCGAACTGTAAACTACCAGTTGACATTGCACTGGTAACACAGAACGGGTGCAAAACACTTCTAAAATAATGCCTGACTTCTCCAAGACATTTCTTGCAATTTTTAACTGGTAAGGTTCAGTGTGACAGTATCTAGTGATATAAATTCATATGATGTACATCTAATACATCTTTAAAAAAAAACCTGTTTAGTTGCTCGGGTGTAAAGGACATCACATGAAGTTATTAATTCCATATATTATGTGCGGTGGAAGGATTAAACACTTCACAAAGCAGTGATGAATATGAAATGGTTCCATATATTACTCTCTGTATATCTCTCTCACGTGCCAAGTCAGCAGTTCACAGCTGTTCTTGGTGCATACACACAGGGCCAAGGGGGCTCTACAGAGAGCTCTGCACAGCCGCGTCCCACTGCCTCCTCTCAGGCTAAGGAGCACTTTCCTGGCACAGACACGCAAACAGCACAACTTTGCCCACAGGCTGCACAGCTGCCGCCAATGATGCTGTGGTCATTTGCAGGCAAAGCAAAGATGATTTGAATTTAAATTCTGCTAGGTTTGAATTAAATTTTTAAATTGTCCCCAACACTCTCAGCAGCTCAGTCCTGGGCTAATTTACACCTGGCAGGAGGGTATCTTTAAACAACAGCACTTCATTTTAATTTGATATAAGAATGTCAGAGTTTGATTCTACTATGCCTCCCCTTTCTGCAGCAACCCTTCCCGCTCTCCATCTCACCCGGTCCTGTAAATGGGTGGCTGGGAAAGCAGCAGCAAAGGAGGAAAGAGGGCCTGAAGGAGGAAAGTTCAGACTAGAGGATGGCAGACCTACGGCCACAGGCAGGCCTTCACCAGCAGCATTAAGTAGATATTTCCTCTATAGGAAAAATCTTCTTTGAGGCAGTTTCTGATGCCCATAAATTCTCATATATACTGCTTGTATAGTGCCTGGAGGAACTGGGCCTGATACAAAGAACCAGATCTCATCCGATCAATTTGACTAAAACTCCTTGACCCAGGGATATCTCAGACTATAGAGGACCAGGTGTCCCCTCACTTAAAATATACACGCCAAGTTCTAGCATTGCAGTGTCAAACTATTAACTTTGTTATATTGCAGTGTTGTTTACAGGCTCCATTCAAGATCAGGGCTTCATTTTGCCGTTGTCATAAATGTGACAACCACTATATTACAATCAAATGCCCGACAGGCTAAGTAGACAGCAAAGAGAAAATGGAAGTAATCTCCAGTATTTTCATTTGACACAGGGCTTAATTTAATTGAGCAAGATCACTTGAAAGGTCTGTGGCAAAGCCATTAGTTGAACATAACTAAATAAGCATCAGTCATAACCATAGTCTGCTGTGCTGCAGTGTCTTTTATCTAAAGGCTTCTAAATATTCAAAACAGTGAGTACTATAACAGAAGCGAAATAGAAGAAAAGCAAAGCCAAATTTGCTTCAAACAGAAGTCAAACAGAAAAAGCCAATTTCAACCACTTAAGTTTCACTGAATTCTGTCCCAAACCGCACTCTGTCCTACAAGTATAAGTCTCAGTGCACACAGTGAAATACTTTAAGGTACAAGTTTGTAAGAAAACCTCAAAACATGCACAACAAATATTGAAAGCTCTCAGTTTTGTTTTGAAAATGTTACTCAACTCTTCAGGCCCTCTCTTCTGTGTGCTTACCTGAACGACAGGTTGACTGCGTGGTTACATCTTACAGTTGCCATAGGATGAAGGGGTGAATATCATTTTCCAATACTGTAACAGAAATTTAGAATATGAATGGAATTCATAACTTCATTTGATGTCTACAGCACTGTCTGGTGCCACAGAGCAATGTTCTTAAGAATGCATCCACAATACCTAAGCACAGGTGATGGGTTATTTTGATTTTGTCCAGAGATCTACCCCAACCTTTTACTATTTTCGTATGTATATTTACAACACCAGCACACACAGTGTTTATATTGACTTTAGTATGGCCAAAATAAGAATTTCTCACCTCTCTGATCCCCTCTGCACGCAGCTTCACTTAATCTATACTCCAAGCATATCGTATCTTCATACAAATGTATTGTGCAGCCTTTTTCACAGTGTACTGATGGCAAAATTATCTATTCGTTGAATAGCTATAAAATACAGAAGAAATATTATTAGAATTCAAGTGCCTGAGAGGGAAAATGTCTGTCATTACTAATACAGTCTTTAGCTTCAGAAAAAACTTCTGTGGTTGTTTCAGTTACCTGCCCAAAACCCATTTTTCCATAACCCACTCTTCAACTATCCCTATGTCTGAATAGTTAAAGCAATTCAAGCCCGTCACTGACAGAGGGGAAGGACATAGTTATAGAGACTCTGGTGTACTCCATGGTCAAATGAACTAGAGCAAGCTGTGAGATTAGAAACCTATTATTTCAATACAATCTCCTGAGAGAGTGCTGATCTCCTTTTAAAGAAATAATGTGGAATTACCCATTCCAGCTTTATCACTCATGCTTTCTGAAGGAGCTGCTCTTTTCTCAGGGCTTCATTTTTCATCCCTTCTGTCACCATAACCTAAATAACCTGTATTCCTTGTGCAACACACCGGTTCTAACGTT
The DNA here is from genome assembly GCF_001431845.1 of Calidris pugnax. NCBI lineage: Eukaryota > Metazoa > Chordata > Aves > Charadriiformes > Scolopacidae > Calidris > Calidris pugnax. The sequence goes on from NW_015091240.1 coordinate 496,265, forward strand.
AGAAGTGTGCTGAGCACTATAATTCCAGTGCCAATGCTCAGTAGGAGCTGGGGACTCTTGGCAGGTCTTGTCACAAGCCCACTATGCTGCCTAACATTTCTCTGTAGTTTGTGAACTTCAGTGGCTTTTATGGATAGCAAAGCATTGTTAAAGCCATAGGTATGTAGTCACTGTAATGGTCCTTCAATCCAAGGGAAGAAAATTCTCTGATCAAATGCCTTTGAACGTTTAAAAACACTCCAAACCTCATCTAATTTTAGTGTCATAAAACCTTTGACCCGCTCTGTAAGATGGACAGTAGACAGCAATGTAACTGTAAAGAGTTTAGGCCTGTTTTAGCTCAAAAGACTTTGATGTTTAAATGTGTAAGACATAAAAAAATATTTAAAAAGCAGTGTAAAAGGTAATAGGGAGATGCTTTTTCTTTCCTCCCTACCTTTAGCCTTCTTAGCCTTTAAAAATCCAAAATAGCAAATGAGGTAACAATTACATCTTTATGTCACTGAAGATGGAGTCCTCTGAATCTAATGTAGAAATTTTAACAGCTCAAAAAGGATTACTGCTCAGTTCTTCTCATCTAACTTAAGGTGCATTTGCCTGAGGTCCCCTTCATACTGGAAGAAGAGTCAGGCAGTCTCAGAGAACAATTCACTCATTTATGATCCGAATTGCTCTCTGGAGGTGGCTTTCTCCATAACTGATCTCAGGTGACTGCAGCTCTAACTTAAGATCCTCAGTTAAGTGCCTACAGTTATATGGAAGCAATTTGGATATATTCCTTGCCCCCTGCCCTATGTGGCATTTCTGCAATCTCACAGCTGTGGATCACACACAAAGCAGAATTTCTAACTAATATAATGTAATACTTTGTTGTACAATTATTCATGTGTTATTTCCTGTAGAGATACAATTGGTGGCTGTCACTTGTACTACGGTGCTTGTTTACTTCAGAATTTGAGTGAAAAATAACTGTACCAAGTCATTTGAAAACAAAAAGGAGGAGCTATGAATTCAAGCACATTGCTTTGGGTTTCCCATTTTTCTCTGGCACTATGTGAGACATCAAAAAATTTTAAAAATCTCCCCACACAGCCCCCTGAAGTCTGGCCACAGCCAGGGATGAGCGCATGTAGCGGCAGGACTGAACTAAGCTGAAAAACAATCACAGAAATAAATAACAAATCTTAGGACTTTTCATGCCTTAACAACTTAATGAGCACAAGGCCCTTTTAGTGATGGGAAAACACAGATACGAGCATTCTAGCCAAATAAGGCCAATCTGTGCCAATCCCAGCACAAGGCAGATGTAAATATGGTAAATCCTCTTTCTCAAGCATGTGCCTGCCACTGCAGGTCCCATGCCATCCAGTGCAGAATGCATTCCAGGGATACGAAAGAGGTACTCTTGGCATCTCTCTCTTCTGCTGGACTGAGTATGACTGGTGTTTGCAGTACAGACACAACAAAAGGCACGTCTGTGCAAGAACTACATCTTTGCTGCAGCAGAACTAAATAGACAGGATGACTTACCCATTACTACAAAAGGGCAGAGGCCAAAGGGTCTACGGTGTGAGGTCCCAGTTCTGTCTGTGCCCAGTCCACTTGCTTATATCCCTCCTACTCTGTACTTGTTGGAAATTTTCTCCAAGCCTTTTGGCTACTTGCTTGTCTGTATATAAGCACAAAGCCAAAATAATAAGTAATCTACCATTCCTGCTGTCATTGTTCTCTGTATTCATCCATGCTCCATGTCTCAGACACCTTCCATACTGTACAGATCATCATACTGTATTCCTCAGTCAGACTGATAATATAATGCATTACGTGTAGAAGTGGTGCTTAGGGACATGGTTTAGTGGTGGACTTGGAAGTGCCAGGTTAATGGTTGGACTCTATGATCTCAAAGGTCTTTTCCAACCTAAACGATTCTATGATTCTGTAAGATCATAAGTCTCACCTGACTGCATTTTCCTGAAACCTCTACGTGACCTGTCAAAGGACTCACTGTGCTCTACAGACTATGGTCTTAGTAATACTCTCAGAAGTCCAGGATGGGTATTAGTGAAACCCCAGAAGTGACAGGATAAAACTAGGAAGCATCTTCCAGAGCTCTTTGCAATGCAGTTCTTCCAGGAGCAACAGTTCTCAGCACTGCATTAAGCATATATCCAATAATACCTGTAATAGCAAGAAGAACTGGTTCTACTTAACTAGAGCTCCTGTATTTCCTTTAGTGGTACCAATAGGTAGGCAGCCAACATACTATCAGCTCACTTCAAGATGTAGTACCTCTCAAAGGTGATATTCTCTGGGAGTGATGTTACTATGTTGGCCCAGTTAGTACTGGGAGAGACGGTCACCACCGTCACTGGAGTACCTTTACTGGGGGACACGGCTTCCTGGAGGGACCCAGGTCAACATGGTGGTGAGTAAATGTTGAAGAGGTAGGTTGGGTCGGAAGGATTCTGGTATTCATGTAGCATACTAAATTCTGCTATTGTACCAGCATGAAGTCCATCAGTGTGATATCTACTCAGAAGAGCTTCATAGCAACCTTCAAAATATGCAGTAATATTAAAATCAGGAAACCTTATTAAAGATACCTAGAACTAACAAAGATTTTTATTTCAATGGCCTTAGAATATTGGGGTAACTAAAACTGAGTTGTTATATAGGAATCTTAATTCTTTTACATGTTCTTCACATTTTCTCTCTCTTTTTCTCTTTCTCTCTTTCGCTCTGTTTGTTAACATTTACTTGTTATTACTGTACGTTGCTTGCGACTTGTGTATGTTACAGACTGTCACATTTTATTCTGTGAAGTTTTTCTTCAATTCCCATCAACCTGAGTTCCATGTTGGGCAGCCGAGGAGATTACAATACTGTTCTTTAATGCAAAAGAACAAGGAATGTCACAGACTATAGGTAACTTCACTGAGGTTGTGACACAAAACCTGATGCGAGGTATTAATGCAAAGAGTAAGTACTTGGTATGACAATAGAACTACTTAGTTAAATTACCTTCTTTTTTTTTTTCAGATAGTCTGCATGGAAAAAATTAATTTTCATTACTCTCCAGCAGAAAAAATTCCCAAACCTACCAATTTAGGATTTTTTTTCACTGCCATTTTGAAAACCAGTGATGCCCATGCTGATGCACCATTACTCATTTTCAAAGGTTTAAACCCATGTATTCTATGCTGTTCTTCTCTATGCTATACTTCCTTCCATACTCTCCAAACTGTAATTTCATCATTTCATCATCCTTTGTCTGTGATTTAATATATCTTCTCCATAATTCTTTTTCTAATTTAATACAGTTATATCTCTTTCACTCTAAGGACCTGATTTAACAACAACAAAAATGAGCTCCTACCCATGGGTCCATGTTTCTTAATTCTACATGAGGCTCTGGAGCCCATAAAAATTATTTTCTGTAGCCAAAGATGGTCTGGCACAGAAACATAATCGTTATTTTGCTGAATCAGGTCCTGAGCAAAGTATTTTGTTACAATCTTCCCCAGTTACCCCAAAACACTACTTTGCAAGAATGATAAAAAACAGCTGATAGACATTTGTGACCATTTTTAACCTCGTTCTTAATTATCAGTAAATTCTATGTTAACTCAGAAATCACTATAGCCATGTACTAACTCACGAAAAGCATATTTTTCTCAATGTGCAGTTCCTTTACTTACTGATTCGCTATTATGCATTGACCCTCCCTTAATCAGCGAGGAAGCACAGCAGAGTTTAGATGGAGGCTAGTATAAAAAAAATAAAGTGATCTATACTAATGCAATTGATGAGAGGCCAATGAATATTAATGGACAGTAATCACTACCCAGGCAACTAAAACAGAAACAACTTGCTAACAGGAGTGAAATTTGAATTAAAGAGACTCAAGAGAGTAGGGAATTGAACTGTAAGAATTTCCTTTCCATGCAACATCTCAGAAATTTAGGGATATAAAGTCAATGGGTATTTTCAGATGTTGAGCAGCTCTTAAACCCCCCACGAATCAGAGTAAATGTCGTTGGATACTTGGATTCATACTCTTAACTTCATCATAATCATTTGCCTAGCACAAGAATTATCAGGATAAAGTGATGCTGCAAATATAGGATGCAAAAAGGAATACAAAATCTTTGCATTTTCTCTAGAATAAAGGGAGCTGGGAAATTCTGTCCTACCCAGCAACCAAAGCAGCCTCACAGCTGCTCTACTTCCCACTTCCAGTGAATAGGCTTGTAGCTAAGAAAAGCTAGAGCACAGTAGTTCTCCACCCTCACCTTGGCCATGCCACTTCTGGTCCTGTACTATTCTGTCACTAGCCCAAGAGCCACGGAAAACCATCATACCAAGAGTTTCCTGTTGCCAGCACAGTATGACACAACTAATATTTGCCACATTAACAACCCTTTCATATCACCAGAAAAGTTCCAGAGGACTGAAAAACAGAAGAATAATTAATTCACTCAATGGACAACTTACCATTACTTTCTTCAGGGATGCAGTTGGATTAAAGGTCTCTGCTGTGAGGGACCTCATGGAGATTTTTCTTCATAAGAGACTTCAGGCAGCTACTGTGCATGTTAGGGTTAGCAACAGAGGTTTAAAATGAGCAAATGAAAATGGCCCTCAAGCTCTGAATGAGAATCAAAGGATACTCTCAATTGGTCAGAAGAGGGACTACCCACAGCAGTAATAATGGCAATTCCAGGTTTGGGATAGGGCTATAAGAGCACAGCTGAGATCTAGACAAGCTGTAGATTCATTTTTAGGGGTATATGGAGTGGTGGTGTGGAATGTAACTATTCAGACATGTCTCCCCAGTGGAAAAATCTTCATCCTTCAAGCAACTTCCTTTCTCAGTTCTGGCCCTGTTTTGCAGTCAGCTGCTCCTACCTCCTTCCTGCTTGTCAACTCCTTCTCTTGTAACAAGGTTGCAGAACCCTGAAGTCCCTTGAGTCTTCATGGAATGGCAAATGGCTATTCAGGGAAGTTGTAGGTACTCAAGCTTGGTCCTTGTCTCCTTTAATCCTTAAACAAGGGTAGCTGGGAGGAAGACAGTTTGTGTTCTTCTGCAAGAGATTGCCAGTGACCTAATGTGACCAAAGGAAACAGCACTATGTCTCTTAATTGCTGTGTTTCTGATCTAAGGCTGAGAACACTCCATCTTCTCTAGTACAATGTCAAAGAATCTGGCATGGTTCATGTAGCCAGATACTGACTCATAGGTAAACATGCATGGATACCATGCTATGAATTGTGGAGTTTCTCTCAGCCCTGTTTCAGTCAAAGTGGTTACAACCTATGGAAATTCCTATAAGGACTGGAAAAAGCACTGGATTTCCAATCCTGTAAAGATTGAAAATGGTCCACCCTGAGAGTGCCTTTCAACCCATCCAGACTCCAGTCTGGGGTAAGTGACCACTTCACAGCTCTGCAGACACATGGGAGACAAGGCAGGGAGGGAGGCAGCTACAACCCCAAGAGGAAGTGATGTACTTCAAGTGAGCTGGGACTATCCCTGGCCCACACACAATTTCTAAAGACATCTAAGATAAGAAGGGTAGACCAGGAACTTGTTTCTTGGCAGCTTTTGGACAATGGCAATTTTTGGTTAAGAGAAGAGGATGAGTGAATACAAATCACTTCTGCCTGCACAAGTGCCACATTTCCAAGTATAGATTGAGGTCAGTGAATATATCATACAGTAATGTCCACTGATACTCTGAATGTATGATGCAGTTCAAATAGGAGGAGATTCAGTGCCAAACTCCAGCTTATAATCAAAACCAGCAGCACCAGTAAAGTCACCATGACAGTGTGCAACCATTCACTATGACAAAAGAGATGAGCCATGCACAAGAACATGGGCAGTCTCTACTGTGCTTCTCCACAATAAACAGAGCAGACTAATGCAAAATCCAGCAGTTCTCCCAAGTTGTTTTTTTTCAGAATCCCCTCCCTCCATTTTGAAATTCAGTGTTTGCTTAGAAACACCTGAGGCATTTTAATAGTTCTTTTCTGCAAATGGAGATAGATGAGACAGGGATAAAATGAAAGTGGAAACCAGACAAATGAGGTAGTTGTGAAACAAACGATTCACCTGGGAGATCTGCTGAATACTTTCTTTAGCCTCTCAGCCAAATCTCTGCAGGAGAATGTTTAAAGCTGGTGCAGTTAAGTAGGTATTCACAGATAGGACAATTAGGAGATAAGGTGCCAAGCTGAGAATCAGAAGATTTTGTTGTAAATAACCTCTTACACAGCAGCGGGCAAGTCACTTCACTGCATGGTAGTTTTACCCATCTGTAAAACAAAGATGGCAACATTGACTTTTCTTCATGAAACAGAACCTAAAGAACAAAAATTGCTGTATAAGTCTAATTCAGATTCTGCTAGCAGAGGTGGAAAGACTCATGTGAATTTGGTAAGCTAGAATCAAGCCTTACAAGTTTTAAGCACCTAGAAGTAGTAATCATTGGTGTAACTAGACTGGTAGCCACCAGGCAATAATGGTTTCAGTAGTTTTGCTTTATCTGGAGTTCTCTCAAACCCAAGGTCAATCTTGGAAAAACCAAACCCACAAACTGAAACTTAAGAAATCAACCGAAAATAACATCATTTCATTCCACTTTTAGACCCCATTCCTAAAATTGTTCAGCATGTAGATCTGCTAATGAAAACCATGGGAACTTCTAACTGTGGACTGATGACAGCAGTGATGTTTTCTTTATTCCCACATCAGACTAATCACATATTAAATACTATGTGATTGCCAAGTCCTGCCTTCAGAGAATTAGGTGCTGCAGACAGTGATTTGGAACACAACAACTCTACTTAACAATTACTTACATACACCAGCAATAGATGCAGTCTTCTGTGCTGGTAATCTCTCTGCTTCCTAAATACTTAGCAAAATTGTCATTGTGGATTAGCGCTGCTATCCTGATCCCTAAGGCATGGCCCATGCGTGGAATATTCAAGGGACATCAACAGGGCAGTTCAGTGATTTGTCCGCATGTCCAGCTACTCTGTTCACTTCCTGTTGAATGGAAATAAAATAACGAGGTTGTGGATTTTCAACAAGTATAGAGAAAAATCCATCAGTGCCAAGGGACCCTGACGAGCCTCCAAGAGCAAGTTCCAGCTCAAGTTGTTAGGATGTATAATGTAATTTAATAAATTAATTCCAAGAAGGTCAATTTTCCTGTCATTCAAGCACAACAGAGCCTGCAAGCTGCTTCCAAAAGGATCAATGACTTACCAGTGAGCAGCCTGACCCACAACCACTCCGATCAGAAGTGTTTTCAGCTCCAGAAATGGACCAGTGCCCTCTCCATCACTAACAGTTTAGTTTGCAAACCCAGACTCAGAGGTGTAGCAGTGGGAGTCCCAGAGATCGCAATGCAGAGCTCTGCTGACAGAGCTGCCTCTGCCATTTCAGGATGAGAGCCCTCAGCTTGTAGTAGTAGTGGAGGCTTATGAAGAAGCCCAGTTCTTTGCTCGTCCCCATGAGGACAGCAGCTCTTCCCAAACACAGTTAAGTGATGTTTAAATCAACAGCTCAGTACCTGCAATGGCACAGTTACTATGGCAGCTGTGCCAGGTTTTTGTGCAAAGAATGGTATTAAATAGCAGTATTATGAACAGAAAGGAATTGCACATCAACACAACTTTAAAACTTTAGAATCCTATTGAAATTAGTGCTTATAAGTATTAAAATGCACCTACAGCTTTTACTAGTTTTTTTTGAGATATTATTGAGATACTTAATTACTCTATTGCTCACAAAACATTACTCCTTCCCTCTTTGGGGAAATAATTGGCTAATTCTGCACAGAGAAGAAAGGTGGTAGAGGCGAGATCTGCAGAAAAGGCTGTTTATGTTGTCACAAACCAGTGACATCTATATAAAAGAAAAGGCATAGAATACAATTACTAGTGCATGGATAGATGCACAATATGTATCATATACATCTGTGTGTGTGTGCGCGCGCGTGCGTGTGTGTGTGCAAAGCAACAACTATAACTTGAAAAGGCTTTTAACTACTACTTATCTGTGTTGTCCATCTGAAACCAGAGGATCAGAACCATACCTCCAAACCCTACATAATGTATTTTTTCTTTTGGGCTTGTTTTATTACTTGGCTTCAAAAACATTGAAAAATAAATGACAGTATCATGTAGTGTTCTGAACAAGGTATTATGCGAATCTGGAAGAGGCACTGAAATTAAGTCTGTCCATGGAGTTTGTTTTTCCTTAAAGACTTGCAGGACCACCCATTGCCTTACAGTCTCTAGGTAATAAGCATTGTGCAACCGAGGTGTAGGATGCTGCCAATACCTCCCAGTTAACATAACCCAGCATTGTGAAACTTCAAAAAGCACATTCTTCTTTCCTCACTTCAAACAAAATACTCATATCAAGCTGTGCCATATTTCGAGTATATTCTCAATACACTAATTTGCACTTTAAAACCCTAAAATAAATCCTACACTAAATAGCACTTTAAATTGTTTTATAAATGTCAAACAAGTCACACAGAGAAAACATACTATTCTCAGTCTATCCTCATGGGAATGTGTGAAGCAAAATAGGCAAATCTGACAACCTATTTTCATTATTTACAGCCAAGAGTAAATTTTACTCTATCTATTTTCCGAATTCATGGCCTGCTGTAGTGTTTTCTATATGTAGTGTCCTGTGCTGGCATTGTAAATACTGTATGTGTTTCAGAACAGAACATCAGAAAATGGATTGCCTTTTTAAAATCCACATTCTGCTGTCGTATTTCCATATGTAATGTACTCTGTGTGTCTAAAACATGTATAGCCATTCTGCACGACTGATGTGGGAAATGCTATAAAACAATCTGGGTAAATTCTGAGGAGGGGAAGAGCAGGAATTTTCCTCTCAATAATATTGCACACAGGTATAAATCAGCACAAACAGAATATACTCAAATACTAAAACACAACTCACGGTCCATCGCCTCTCCAAAGCTCTGAGCAACAGTAGGCTTCATGACCAACAGGTCATTCATGCACCATCCGATGTCATGCAAATACATAATCTGATTTCTAACTGCAGTCTTCTGCTCACAGGACTAGGAACCAATGCACGCCTGTTTCTGAAACTGCCCCTCTATGTGGAAGTACAGGTGGCTGCTGTTACACCTAACGTGATCACGTTTTGTTTCTTTTCCCACTTAACAGACTTTATTTTGTTTTGGTGCAGTGCACACGAATGCAGTGTCTAGGACAGATGTGCTACCTTTTGTAGTGTCGCTATAGAACTCTTTAGCTGTGAACCCTTAATTTGCAGCTGGAACTTTAATAAACAGTGCATAGTGTTTCAATAGCCTTCTGCTTATATGTTTGAAGATTCGAAACTGAATGGTGAGGTGGCCAAGGCGGCGCTGGCAAACGAAGACTGTCCCCACATAGACCAGGCTATTACGCCTGATGAGGGCCTGCCCTTTACCCGCTCTGGCACTCGGGAGAGATATGGACCCTGCTTCCTCTTATCAACCGGGGAATATCCCTGCCCGCCTGATGGAGGAATAAGAAAGGGTATGTAGCTGGGGTCCTGTAACCATGTAGCTAGCAACCGTTTTAAATCAATAAGAGAAAGTCAGCTGTAGTTGTAGCTCGCAATAGTGCGCTTGCTGTAGAGATGCACGTTTGGGCTGGAAACCACCACCTGATGTCTGCATTTGGAGTTTCTAACCTATTTCTTTCAGAAAGAAAAGCCTGAGGAGCTGTAACTACCCCATGAAGCTATGTTAGGCAGTCGAGTCTTCCACCCCAGCTGGTGCAGTAAGCTTTAGTGGAGGATGCTCTACAAAGTCCTTAAATTAGCCCATCCTCCAAGGAGAGGCTAATTAACATTTATAGCAATGAAGGTTTGCCACTTGGAAAGCTCGCAGATCTTACCAGAATCTGAGGAGCACGGACTTGGAGGTGGCAGACAGAAAGGATAAAACACAAAAGCAAAACATCCTCAAGAAATACGAAATGATTATTCGGCTACCTTAACTGAGCACTAAAAAAAATAATTTGGATATTCATAGCTGTTTAGTTCAACAGAGAAAGAGAAGCATACAAGAACATCTGTTAGCACAGGTGTCTTACAATTGGAAAATAATTCATCTAAAATCACTTTCCTTTCATAAATAAATCATTGCTAATTAGTTCTCAGACTTCTGACAGCTACAGATCTCTCAGAAGTAACCGCATTTTTAGTTTGCTTATGGTCAGAATAATCGATTTAACAACAGAAGTCAAATCAAATGAAAAAATCTTCCCTTCTTAAAATAGGCTGTTTTTAAATAATTTAACATGAGGAAACCATACAAACCAAAATTAGAGTTACATATATATGCATTAAAGTTGATAAGGAATGGGAAAATTGGAAAAGAAATCTCTTCAAATCAGTGTTCATCACTGGTGTACTGTATATAGTATATAATATAGTCAATATTTTAAAACTGCAAAGATTGTATGATGTAACCATACACTGAGTATGGAGTATAGAATTCCCATGTGCCATTGTATGATGGGCAATAGTTATAGTAAATGCCAGTTATAGATAGTGTATGTATTTATAAGTTTAAAGCTTATCATCAACAAAGATACAGTTGGACCACAAGACTTTCATATGAAAGTATATCCTCTAAAATTTACCTTTGTAGCAAAGCGTTTTACTTGATTCTGTATTGGATAAGCATTGGCCACGTTCATTCAGCCTGGGCGAGTTCGGGTGGTTCCAGTGGATCAGGGGAACACTCCAAATGGCACATCCTTTGGGATGAGGAATGTATGGTTTTCACGATGCACTGCAACCGCCTCTCGTTACTGAATGAAACAGAGGCCGGTTGGCTAAAGAGTAATATACGTCAGCATATTGTTGGCCTGTTTGAAACACGTTGAGAGCATCTTAATCGTTGTTCCAACAGAATTTCATCCATAGTTTGTGCAACTCTCTGTACACTTGCTGAGCTGTTTACGTGCATGTTGGAAAAAGAAGGGGGGGAGGGAGGGAAACTGAATGCATGCAATTGTTTTCCTTTTTTTTAAATGCTGAGAACAAAGGAGTAGTATCTCTATAGCAACACAATAAATTCTATGGATTTTGCTGCCTTTTCCCCCTCCCGCCCCTAAAGATACCAGAAACCTTAATTTTGCCTGAGGTTAAAATGCATGAAGTAGAAGGGAGGGGTATGTGCAAGTGTATGACAGAGATATAGAAAATCCCTCCCACTGATTCTTTTTTTTTTTAGGGTACAACCATGTTGCTGCCTGTAGGATCAATTACATAGCCTGACCATCCTTGAGAAATGATGATTTATTTTTAATACTTATATTTTTTAAACTCGCTCTGTACTTCAATGGCCTTCTGAGTCTCGTTGCAAGCGATACTACTCTCGGCATGTCTGTGCATGCAGATGCTATTGAACTGGCTACAATGTTGACCTCATTCTTAGTCCATTCTGTCATTGATCCAATGCTGTACTTTGCATTTTTCTTTTAAATGAAGGTTACGAAATGTCACGGAGCCTTAACAGCATAGCTGGCATAAGTGGAAAAGCGATAGGATTATCCTCAGTGTCTGCGCCCTACAGCTCTCCTAGTCCAGTGAGACGTTCTTGGTCTCCCATCCCATCTATTTTGTAGCATGGATCAGTAGCAGAGAATGGTCTAAAAAGCTTTATTTTCAATTAGCCTATGCTATGTTGCATAAAATCCAGGTGACTAAGTCTGAAGATGCAATGTCTCACAGTAGCACCTGCTGGGAATGGTGTTACTACCGATGCTAGGTGACAACACTCCTAAATAGCACTCAGATGACAATAGGCAGGCATTTATGTAGTACTGGTGGGCCATACATGCTGCATGGTATCAGTACATAGGATGAAGGGTAGATGCACCAGATAGTTTCCTTCCTGGTGCATCCTGCTAGTATATGCTTATTGTGGCTAATGGTGGATCTACTGGCTCTGTATGGAATGGGTTAGGCATTTAGTCGATGCTGAAACATGCCAACGATGGAAGATTTTGCTTTTCTCAGGATATTTTTGAGCCATAGGAACCCTGCAGGAGTTTGAGCAAACAAGCACAGTAGGATGAAACTTTGCATGGGCGCCTATTTTAAGCTGAAAGCAATACTCAGACACACTATAGAGAGGTCTCAGTCTGGCTGACTGCATGGGAAAAAATCCTGTTGAAGAAGAATATGGCTGCCTCTGCATGTAGCTATTTCACCTTTTCCTCCTTCCTTTAAAACTAAGATGCCAAGCTTGATGTGAAAAGCACAGGGAAGAAGCTCAAGTACTGATTGTATTCTTTACATGCAGATCTTTGCAAAGAAAGTCCAGTCATTGCTAAATATATGCCAACAGAGGCAGTCAGAGTGACCTGACAAGGCAAGATGGAGATGAACATTGATGGCTAATAAACATCTGTGTGGAACTGTGCAGGCATAGAAGACCTTCTCATTTGGACAAAGCTAACTCGCTCCATGCAGGTTTTATGGATGATTCTTTGTGGTTTTGAAGTTGTACTAGAGATGCAGGCTTTTTCTACGGCCAAAATGTAACAAAACTGTAGAAGATCCTTTTTTTTTTAATCTATTTTTTTGTTCCATAGCATGAATTGCATGAAGACAAAAATTAAAAAAAAACACAAAAAACAAAAAACAAGAAACACTGCAAATGTATGATTAAGGAGAAAAAAAGCAAAGTTATATATTTTCTTTCAAAGCTCTTTACTTTTACATACATTGTTGTAGCCAAAATGTAAAACTGTACATTTCTTTGCTATGGATTGCTTCTTTTTGTATACAAGATACAGAGTAACGGTTTTAAAAAGTGCAATCAGGCAGTCATCGGTCATATTGACCACGCCTTCACAGTTCATCACACCAACATGGAAATCAAGAACTTTTAATCCAACTAGAAGTGTATAAAAATAAGAAAAACTTTCCTGTCTGTTTTTGTTGGCATGCTTGTGACACATGGGACCTTCCTTCGGACCTGACAGTAACAGCTGGTCTAGATTTAATTTTCCAGCTCTGGTTATGTTGTATTTTATTGATGTATAGACCAAACGTAAAGACCCTTCATAAATTGTTCATATTAAGTAAACAGTATGAATTTTAAACAAAAGAGGTGTTATTTTAAAACTGGGACTTATAGTACAAAATCAGGAAAATACTCAAGTATAAATCGTCTCAAAGTTTAAGAAACAAGACAACAGCATTGTATGCAATTTAGTACTGAGTAAAATGCATGCACAATGTTATGCAAAACAATTCTAGCATGAAATAAATTTTGTATCATGGTTTCAGTGCCTGCTGTATAGTGTAAAGGGGAATCCTTTTCTGAAGCGATCAGGGGTTTCCAGAGACTTGCTTCTAAAATCTTGAATAAATACAGTGTTCTCAACAGAAATGTAGGAGAAAAGCTTGGTATTGCTTTGGTTCTACAATGCTAATTTTGGTTAGTAGATAATAAATGAAGCCTGCAAACACTTGATACAACCGATGTCTGAAGAATCCACATCATTAGTAATTTTAAGAGGGAAGAATAAAGAACCTTATAATTATCTAGGTATCTTCCTTTTCCCTTCTCAACAATAATAAAAGTTTGTCTTTTTAGCTGATTAAATGAATTCAGTTTTTCTTACTTCTTTGGGCCCTGTCCTTCACTTGTTCTGCACTGAGCTACGACAGTCCACCTGATATGAAACTGAGAAAGGAATCCAGGTGTCCGACGCACACTTTATTTGCCACACAAAACACGCAGCAGTAAGAACCGAGAAACACAATGGAATTAAATTTCATTTTAGATCATAAAAATGACAACTATGGACTATGTGTCAACAGCAATCTATTTGCTTGAGCATTTTTGGTAGAGTACTTCTATAAGGAAGGATACACCTTTATCCCCATGTGAGGAACTTCAAAATTGCTAGCAACATTCTAGACAAGGTATGGCATCTGCAGCTACTACTGAGAACGGAAATGTAAAGGAATAGCATCTCTGTGGTCTGGAGGAAGTAGAGATTAACCTCCCCCAAAACAGAAGAAACACTCATGACTCTGGTAAGTGCTAAATTATAAACAAAAAAAACAACTGCAGCTGGACCTTGTCTTCACACAACTCTACTCCAAAAGGAAAAATCAAGGAAGACCTCAACTGTGTTTTGGAAATAGAAGAAAGGCTGATAATCTGAATTTGTACATAAATAGCAAAGTCCTTTGTAGTCCTTGATGTCACATTTATGTACTTGATTTTCCACTTCAGTTGACTATCCTTCCTCCCAACAACTGTTTTTTCCACTGCTTCTCAGCTGCTATTCTCAGCTGATAAATGGGCAATTTCTTACCTCCAAAGGTAAAATCCAGGTTAATCTAGGATCCAAAAGGAGCCTAATGAAAAACTTTTCCTCTTATAATGTACTAAGAATCCAGAAATAGGATTCTCTGCCCCTTTTTTTATTTCACAGTAACTCAAGGGCCCAGCAAGAAGGCTGCTCAAATTCTCCATTACCATAAGGAATACTAACAATTCAGCCCTGTAAATCCCACGTAGGTCTTCCGCTTCCACTGCGCTTTGCATATATCTAAGCCTTAGCTAACAGGTCGGGTACACAGGCCCTAAGGCAATTGTCATTCTGTGCTACTTTTTACATTTAGCAGTCCCTTTTTCATTTAGGTACTCTGCTCAGCTTATTCTGATTTGAGGTGACTTTTATAAACCTTTCAGAAACAGAACAGGGCTCCCCATCCATCGCCCTTCAGCAGATGCTCTCAAGGTTAAGGTCTGTCTGACCCCAGAGTTCCCCTTGCACAACAATGGCAGCTCTGACAACACAGGGAAAGTGGGAGACAACCGGAAAATTTCAAGAGCTGTTGCACCAAATCCTGGCCTTGAATCCCAAGAGAAATTTACCACATCATCCCACCTGCCTTACATTTAAGGAGCTTTTCCTGGAGTATTATGATTAAAATGTTAATTCCTTCAAGCCTGCCCACTCCCACCACGGGAGGTATATATCTTGATTAAAGCATTGCAACTAGACATGTGGCTAGACTTTGACCTCGGGCTCGCAATACTGCCACCAACTACTTCTGACTTCACATCACCATAAGTAAGAACAGAAGCATGTTCTGTAGTTCCGATACACTCTGCCCGTTTCCTGCCAGAAATGAACATTTGGGTTTCTTCCTCTGCAAACTCAGCTTTCAGCAACGGACCCTCACCTATAGAACGCGATGCCTGTCCTTCATCTGAACCCACTGGCAATTAGTGGTTTATTACTTGCTAACATTGAAAGCACACCTCAACCATACCTTCTACACATACAGGTTTTCCTCTGACTGCATGAAGGTACTTGTTTTTTCTGGACCAATCTGATGTGGTTGATACGGCTACAATTTCAGACAGCAAGAATCTGAGAAGTGGTTTCTGTTCTCTCAGTCCAACAAAAAATCTAGCTAATACCACTGTGATAACAGTCAAGAGCAGCAGTCATTAATCTCGATAAAGTGATTTTTCATATAAATTGCCTCCTCTCTCCTTAAAGTTTCAGGGCCAAAAAGAAAATACATCACTGAAACAAATGGCTGCTAGGACAAATGAGCAGACTGCAATACAGAAGAGAGCAAGCAGGGCTAAGGCAAGGGCATTCAGAAAGGAACCGAGCACGGAGCTGCTTATGAAAAAGATACCCTGAAGAAATAACAAGTGCAGTTATTACCCTGCCACTTTGCATATCCTTTTCATAGTTTCAAAACAAGGCAGCCTACCTCTCTGCTTTCCATATATACCCTGGGAGCAATTTTGTCTCTGAGCTCACACACAAACTAACTTCACTTAATGAAAATGTACTGAAATTATGCAGGTTATTTTTAAGTCACTCACTTATCTGAGATTGGGTGTAAAATACCTGTCTGTTCAGAAGTCCCAAAGTCTCTGCATTCACCTAGGACTGTAGGCACAATATTTTCCCCCCTAAGAGGGGAATAAAAATGCTTATTTGTAGTCAAGAACAATATTTGAATGAAAATTTAACTTCAAGTTAGAAAACGCATCCAGAACTGCATCTCTTGACTTTCCTTCCTTATCTGACAAAGTAAATGCTTTAAAATTAAACACATTCATCTGCCCCCAATGGAAAGATATATTTCCTCATTCAGCCTGAAAAAGCTAGGTTTTCAACCCTCATAATGCTCAGCCCTTGAGCGTTTAAAAAACTGTATGCAAGTAGATAGGTTCAAACATCTCCAGGTACCAAATAATAAAGAGCACGTGCTCCAAGGCTTCCATTGGTTTCTCTACTGCCCACGGAGCACAGGTTAGAGATTCCTTAGTCAGCAAAAGGCAAAGTGTTACAGCTGTATTAGCTCAGATATCACTCTAAGGTACCTGCACAGCTACTGGGCTCAAACAGCCTAGCAAGGACAATACAGCCCATGCAGAGGCTGCTGACCGTGAGTCACACCAGCACGAACAGGAGATACGTCTTGAGCCCAAGCATATAAGCTCAGCAGGAGCCATGCTTGGTGGTGGTGGTGTCAGTGCAAGTGGGTGCCTAGAGAAGAGGTGGCAGTAGCATAAGAGGTGGGAAATGAGAAGGCCACAGGATACTTCTGGAAAATGGGTTATGCAAGTAAGAGGGAAGGGAGCATATGAGGAAACAATAATCAATGGTGGGGTAAAAGAAGAGCACGGAGAGAGAGTAGTACCAGTGAGGCTTACCTGAAAAAACATCAAAGACCACTAGCCTAGAAGGTAGAACCTTGGCCTGGGACTCAGGAAACAGGAACTGTATTCTTGGCTCTGCTGTGGACATGCTGGGTTACCTTGGTATCAAATTTTTATGCCTCATCTTTTGTTTCTGTGACATTATCCCCTTTTTAAAGTGTTCTGAGATCAAAAGAGTAAAAGCAGTATTTAAGTAGGAATAGTTCTTAGAATCTATCTACTCAGAATTAAGGCACTAAAGGAGAGAAGCATCTCTCCATTATTCAAAAGATGCCATGTTTCCTTGCCTGCAGAAGAGCACAATGCCCCTACAGGAATCCCTTTTCTTTTGTACTTTCAAAGCAGAGGATTATTATGGAAAATGAATAAGCACCCACACAGTTAAAATGACAGAGCATCTTCATTACTGATCGGCAACTCCTCTGCTGCCCGAATTTAGGTACCACATGTCTTAATGCATTCAAATCAGTAAAAACAAAACAAAAGCTAAACTCGTTTGACATTTGCAGCAAAAATATAAAATCATGTCAGAACATAAAAAATCTCCTAACTCCCAGTCCCACTTCTAAATATAAAAAAATGTAAAAACGCAGAGTCTTACAGCAAAGTGTTCACATACAGTTAAAAGATTGTGATGACCAGGGAGTACTGGAAACACATTAAATTCAAATTCTGCAATTTCCACTGACAAAATCTTGATCCCTAAACCCTGCAGACAGAACTCTCTCCAAGATTTCATTGCATCTGAATAAGAAGGTGGTCCACAGGCAAACCAACCTGGAAATAAATAAGAGATGAAAATGAGTTGCGAGGCCAGCCAACACAGGAATTTAACTTAGACTCGATCCCTTCCCAACTTGCAAAGGCTCATCCGAAAATGAAATGAAATCCAACATGTCACGAAATACACACTGAGGAAGTTTTGCAAAATAAACATCATCTCTGAATTTTCTCATGCCCACAGCCAGCTTTTATTCAGGAATAACTACTGTATTGCTCTTGTTTCTAATCAAGCTGAAAAATGTGTTCTCTCAGTAATATCTAAATTTATGCTTCCTCACTCTCCCCACAGGTAACACGTGGTTCATCCAGGTCATAATTCAAATACAGAGACCATTTTCATTGCTGAGTATTTTTAGTCACATACTCTTTCTTCATGTTAATGGGCAAAAACTGCCTCTGAATTAAAAACAGGTGAATGTTGAGACAACTGACAGATGAATCTGAATGAAATGCACAAACAGCTGAAGAACATACCTTACTTGAGTCCTTTCAACCTCTAAATGGGTTACAAAATAACAATGGCTTTACACATACAGTTTCTCCAAATTAACTTCAAAGGCACGTATGGTAAACACCTCCCTTTACAGTTATTTTTTGGGACATTCATCCAACAGAAGGCCATTTCCACACAACCAAAGCATTTTAATTCAAGGCTATCGAATCATTCTTTCTAACATGGAGACCAGCATTCTAACAATACCAGCACTTAGCAGGAATTAAGAATAGCACAAAAGCTAAAAGAAAAGAACAAAGCATGAACTACCTCCTTTTCTGCACATAAATCGACAATGACATGTTGATAGTCCAAATGTCCAGTTATTTTTGTGTCAGCAAAAGAGTTTTCAGCAAATTCAGTGTAAGCTCCACTTTTCAATTGTGCACATTTTTAAGTGCAATCAAAACCATAGAAGATAATTCTCTACCACAGGCTGCATCCATTCCCAGCCTTTGGGAAGCAAGACTTAGGTTTTCTGCTTCAGTATTTTCTTTTTCCATTTTCAGAATTTTCTGCTGCTCTGAACTATAAGCTGCTAGTAAACAGCACAACCATGACTTAAATACTGATTAAAAATTCTGGAACCTTTTTTAAAGAAAATATCTAGCTAAAAGAAAAAGCACAAGATTTGCCATATGCCATAAAAATATCAAAATTCCTAGGACAAAACAGGGGACTTTTTGGTCAAAACATAACATTGTAATTTCAGTGACAAATATCTGTCATCATCGTGATTTCTAATATAGGGGGAAAGGAAGTGGAAGTCCCAAAATTATTTAAGTCTTGTTTAAATCATATCCAGAGTTCAAGGACTTTAATAGATAAAATAGTAAGTATCTGATTAAGTGCTGGACTAGGTCATAGGCCTGATCTAAAGATTTCTGACTGGAAGGCAAAGACAGATGTTGCTGTTCCAACTGAAGAGAGCTGGAAATTTCAAGATGTCCTACGAATGAGAAAGAAAACCCACTGGAGGTCAACAATTCATATTAGTATTAATAAACAGTGGGAGAAGGGGAACAATAACATCCAAGAAATCCAATAGCTTGCCCCTCATCTCAATCTCAACGTGCTGCAACACCAGTGTGACTATTCAGTCTTCAGGACCTGTATCTTGAATCTCTCTTCCCCCTCTGCCCTCCTTTTCCCCTGTGTTTTAGCTGACTACATCAGACTCTCTACCGCCATTCATTTACATGTTTTTCCATGGTCACCCTTCTCCCATAAAATCAAACTATCTCCTTTGTCTGTTTTCCATCCTCATCTTTAAGTATTATGACTCAAAAAATGTCATATAAACCAAAATCAAATCACGTTCTTTCCTTCCCCCTCAATTTCCCTATGCTCAGCCATGTAGCAGAGCAAAACCTCCTGTCATTCACGCAGAAGTGACCTTTATGACAGTTGCAGATGGCAAGAACTAGTTAGTCACCAACAGGACTGACAACATACAGATAGGGGACGGAAGCCAGTTTCATGTAAGAACTGGCGACTGGGCAAATGGGAAGAAAGGCAGACTGAATTTTTTTTTCAAATGAACACGCTTCAAATACAGGGTCTGGCATTTTAAGCAGGAAAGCATCAAGTCACTCAGGAATGCTACACAAAGTCAAATAACATCAGTGACTGCCAAATGGCCTAAACAAATCCTCCAAGAGGCAGAAGCTTCTGACACAACACACACAATCTTCCCATCAACGTTCTTTAAAATGGAACAGAAGTGTCTTGCACAAGTTCACATGGACGTTGCATGAGTAATAACTGCAGCTCTCCTATGATTTCAGGCAGCAGAAGTACACACAACAGCTTCCTTCTCCCCCTCCACCCAAGAGCCTGACAGGTCTCTGGACTGACGGTCAACAGCTCACAACTTGTTCTCCAGCAAAGCTGCGGTATTAGGTTGACCTCTTACCCCTCATGAATGTCAGCTCATTCACAGGTTTGCTTGTTTTCAGAAAATGAGAGGGGAGAGCACAGACACTTGTTCCACTGCTTTTTATATATACTACAAACCTTATCAGCATATTTGCATCTGAGCATGAAGGCAGAATGCTAACCTAAAAGGCTTTCTTTGTTTAGCACTGAAGACCTGCATAAAGAAGTCTGTCTTCGCGTGCACTGCAGAAGCATTGGCACAGCACACTGGCTCTGCATTTTGCCTTGCAGAGTCTGACCTTCTCCTTGGTCTCGGGACACCAACAGGCAACAATCACGAAGCTCTGGACACCAGCAGCAAGGTGCTTTCATCACTTGACGAGGAGCTTTTCACTGTCTGCTCCCTTTCTTACAGTGGAAAGCCTTAGCCCATTTTGTACAATGTTTTACTCTGCAAAAAAAGCATACTGACATAAAAACCAGGGCATTCATTTCTGAATGAACAAGCAACAACTTGTTTGTGACATTCAACCATGTACCATCTACAATGAATTATTATTCAGTCTTCATACTACAGCAACTTCCAGAAGTC
The DNA here is from genome assembly GCF_001431845.1 of Calidris pugnax. Taxonomy (NCBI): domain Eukaryota; kingdom Metazoa; phylum Chordata; class Aves; order Charadriiformes; family Scolopacidae; genus Calidris; species Calidris pugnax. The sequence continues at coordinate 516,792 of NW_015091240.1, forward strand.
CTGACTGATGACAAAGCATTTACTGTTCAAGACAAGTCAAGCTCTCAAGACAAGTCATTATTTCCCAAAGTTTTCAATCTATGTACGCAAGACAAAGGAGAGAAAATGTAGTTCTCACTCTTTCAAAGATGAAGATCAGATGCAGATATGAAACACAAGATCAGGACCAGGAACAAATCAAAGTATCAAAGAATAATCAAGTAATCAAAGAAATCCTTTCTTTTCTCCTTATCAACCCAAATCACTCTTTGCATTTCGAAAAGTGTGTTTGTGTTACAGATGTGAAAAAGCAAACAACATTTCAAATAACCAAGTCACATTTATTTGTTACATAATTTTTTTGATTCCTCTGAAATGAACTGCTGCAGCAGCACGCAGAGTCAAAATACGCTCAGTACAGTAACTCCTATGTTACAGGGCACACATACTAGCTGTGATTAACCAAGGAACAGAATCATTTAGAGGGTCTGATTACTGAAACAAGATAACATATTTATTAGATACACAGATTTTGGAGAAGAACAAAGGCAGAAACCTCAGCCAGAACTGCCAAAAAACCATGACAAACCATTCAGTGCTCTGGTATCTAGAAAACAGCATTGAGGAGAGTCAATAAATAGCAACTAGGATAAGTAAAAAGTGCAAGAAGTCACAGCCCAGAACAGTATATTGCCATGAAGAACTACAACCAACATATGGATTAAAAACCCCTCACTTTACAATAGGAGTCTCACTTCCAAACTTTTTGCAGAACCCATCTGGTTCTTACAGATTCTTTCAGTATCTGTAATATGGTTGTTATAATCAGCTTCATAGTCAGTTCAAGTTTCTCATCCATTGAATAGGAAAAGAAAATGCCTTTGAAAATTAGGCCATGAACTGTAACTGCTATTAAACCAACAGGGGAAAAAAAGCCCTCACAGCCCATATTACTACCTTAATTCCTTCCCCCTAATGTGTAAGCTGATATATCATTAGAAAGTCTTCCTGTCCTATTTCTCTGAGTATTTTGCAATTCTCTAAGTCTTCTTCCCTGGCAAGCCTGCTTTAAAAACTAAACTACTATTTAGCAAGATGAGGTCTTATAAAAAGGTGCATTTACCACACAGTAGTATTCTCTATATTTAGAACTTGAAATACATCAAATACCACACCAAATGTAACTATCGTGGGTGGCAAACATCCAGTTTAATGGCATCCACTGTACTTGTGTGAAAAACAGTCTTAAAAATAGCTTCCAAAATTCTGCTTAATATAGGCAGCTAATAATATCTGAAGATAATATACACTTTTTCATTTCTCCTACCAAGCGTTAGGCCTACCTTCTCTGCCGTGCACTCACCTGGAACAAGTACTGTGGGCATGCTCTGAACAGTAGCTCAGCTGGGCTGTGAAACAGATGTGAGAACTAACCTGAAATTATAAGGAGCATTCTGGTCTGCCCTTTAGGCTGGAGAACCTGTAAAAACTTTCTGCTCAGACTTTGAGGTCTTTGTATTCAAAGGCAGGTGGAAATAGAGGAGTCACATCAGGTCGAACTGTCCTCAACTGCTACAACTAACTTAATCCCTTTGACGAGAACTCTTCTATTGTTTCAAAAAGCTCTTAGAAGTTTTTCTTCCCTAAGCAGTAGCTTCAGAAACTTCAGGTTTGGTTTGCAAGTTAATGATAATTCACGCAGATCTGCATCCCTGTAAATCTCTAATAAACTGCTGTCTGGCACAGAAGATAATCATTCAGAAATATTGCTGTTTTCACGGTTTAATCAAGATATAGCTAGTTCAGAAGGGCCTCGTTTTCCCCTTTTGCCAGCCTTCTAAATTATATCTCCTCGGTTGTTTTTTTTTTAAATCCTAGTCTTCTGTTTAAAATGAGTGTATGCATCTATTTACGTTCACTGGCATTTCTCTGTGATGCAAACTAGGTTTTCTGAGATGCTGGGAGCTCACAACTCCACTAGAAGTTGGCAGGCGTAACACATGCTCGCTAAGCATTACGCAAAGGTACAATAATAAAAGACTAGAAGGTCCCTATGTCTCCACCTTCTCAGATCATTTCCTCAGGCTGAATTTATACCCCAATGATAAGTGATTAAACAGTCAGTTTCTTCCTTAAGATTTCTCCAAAGAACAAGTCATTATTTCTTCAATGGCATTGCATTAAGGCCAAATGTTTGTGATTCTATCTGTGGGTAAGAAAGTCAATTCCTGTGAAAAGGACCCATGAAACAATTTTTTAATTGTTCCTTTTAGTCTTAGAAAAATCTTCTGTACTTTCCAACTATTGTGTAATCATGGGCAATCCTCTTGTAGCACTTCAGAGCTACGCAATCCAAAGACATCCATCCACATGCACGATGTTATGATTTCTGGTGCGCTGAGTCTAATGTGGAGTTTGACAAAGAGCCATGGAGTGTCCTGCTCCACATCCAATCAAGGTCTGTTTTGTGTAACCAAGAGCTTTGACTGTCTTTGGGACATGAATATTTGCTTCTGTGCCATCACCACACATCCCATGTTCGTTCCATCCCCAAGAGAAGCACTGGCCACCTAAAAGAGAAGATACAAAAAATAGAATAAAGACCACAGAAACACAATAGCTTTAGTTAGCTTTAGGAAGCAGATTTGTCAAGTCATCTTCCAGTTAGGTTCTAAGAAATTCTGCTAAGGTGGGGAAAAATATTCAGTTTCTCTTGAACATGTAAATAAACCCAGATGAATTATTCTCTATCTTGTTCCATATTGTTAACAACAGATTAGGAGAGATTAAAATAACAGACACATTTGAAAATCACTTAGTAAATGCATGGTTCAGTATTTACACAGAGCCCACAGAAGTCTCTGCATTTTAAGGACCTTCCCTGAAGAGATGAAACTCTAGTGATTGTAATCATTCACAGCATGATCTGCAGGACTGGGAAACACAGAGCAGCCAAATTACATTTCATTCCTACTTTCAAGTTCACATCTCACCTTTTTCCTTTAAATGCAAGTATCTGACAGCTTGCCTTACTGTTAACCATCCTACCTCTTCTGCTTGCTTTGACATCATTTCACTTACTTTATTATCCCTATTTTCCCTCATTGTTATTTTTTTTTGTAACATCTACTCTTTTATATCCCAAATCATGATCTCTGTATTACTATTACCCCATAGTACTCTTTCTTGAAGCACAATATGTAAATTTTGTTCTATAAACGGCTGGCATAATAAAAAATCCACCCAAAACCCCTCTCCTTCTCAACTACAAGAGATAGTTCTTCCCTATTTTCTTTATTTGGCTGTCACAGACTGTGCCTGTGAATTTCTGTAATAATAAAAAAGAAAGCCATCCTGAAATATAATCATGATTCTGATGCCATTGTTATTTTTGAAAAACAGCAGGTATTAACAGCATGAAGTAATGAAGCACCATTCTCAAGTCCAAATAATGAGAGGAAAAGTGCCAAAATTCACAAAATCCAATCCCAACCATAATTGTAAAATAATTTTACTTTTCAAAATTCAGAAACAGATTATTGCAAAGCTAGCAGGACCATCTTTCTTTCCTGCATATCCAATAACATTTCATTGTTATCTGTTTTCTTTAGATATTACTACATTAAAGTTCTCCTCTTCTTTAATTGAATGTAAACATTACTGAAGTCAGATTTAATTAAACAAGGACCTCAATTTTTCTTGACAATCTTTAAGGCAATGAACACAACAAAAGACCATTAGAACGTCACAGTAGGCTAGATACATCTCCCCAAACACAGCAATTCTGTGATTCTTATCCTAGAAGGCATCAGATTTTCTCCTGACTATGCATGCATAATACTGACAGCCCAACTTTGTCACAAATACACATATATGTGCATATATGCACATATATGTGCAGCAGAAAAGTACCAAAAAGTAAAGTTTAAACATCAACAGATCAGAACATCTCAAGAGGTTAATTGGAAATTTTTTGGTAAGGGTCTAGGTAAAAATCTTTCTGTAAATATTAGCAAGCAGGAAAAAGGCATCACAAACCAAGACTAAAGACACATCACCGAACAATTATTCAGGGAAAAAATTCAAAGAAAGAAAACCATCTGCATCTAAGAAAAGGCAGTCTTTTGCAAAGTTAATATGTGGAAACTGCAGAATAAGCTTACTTGGAGTGGGAAAAATTCCAAGTTTAATGAAAAGGGAATATAACATGCCTTTACATTAAGAAGCTGACAGTGGTAAGCTTTTTGTTACTAGACCATTAGCAACCAGTACAACAACTTTCCCAATTTGTATGGAGACTCACTACCTCCGACTAAAGGATTTTTTTAATTTTTTTTTTCATTCTGTCCCATCAGGACAAGAGAGAGGAAATCAGAATTTTTGGTCACCTTGAATTACGAACTGCTCAATGGAACATTAATGGCATAATAAATATTTAAAGAAACAATACAGTAGAATATTAACCTATCAAACTGGTATCCAGTCAAACATCTTTTGGAAATAAAAAAAAATCACAGAAAGATTTACAAGCTAGGAAACCCCCAGACAAGAACATCTCCCCTAAAATAAGGATCACAGCCTTTTCCAGCCTTTACTTCTCCAAGCACGTAGCAAGGCCACGAAATAGATCTTTCTACCTGACTCTGGTGAGCTTCAAGATTACTGAAACTGGCCGAGAGTGAAAACTGGCAAAAGAATAAGAGGGTTTATGAATGTCCTTACACCAAAATGCCTCGTACATATATGGAAAACCAGACAGAAATCTGAAAGGATGAAAGGGCAGCTGACAAATACAGAGTGACAGGCCACGAAAATGATTCTCATCACCATCAAGTCAGAAGTCGGGAAAGCTAAAAGGCAGAGAATTACTGTTGTGAAAATACAAGGTATACTATACCACATCTGCCTGCAGAAGATTTAGAGAAAGGTTTGTACATTAAAAAAGTCAGATTGTAGATTTGTGTCAGAGAAAATAGAATTAGCAGAAAACACAGAGAGTCCATTTTTTGGTAATAACATATTAACAAAACTTGGAGGAGGGCTAGGCAAAATGACTGCAGTGACATTGGCCAGGGGGTAATAAGTGGCTATGTGAATCACTGGCACAGAAGTTGAATTCAATGAAAATCGAAGATAACGAAGCACCTATTAAAAAAATGTCATAGAAGGAATGTCATAGAAGCAGAGTTAAGGAAAGGCCTTCATTAATGGGAACTAATGGCTAGCCTCTGGACAAAGGGCACAATTTCATTTCAATTCTTTGTCCATTCCCCATATTCCCCCCCCTTCTTTTTCGCTTGTTTTCTTTTTGATTGCTTCTATTCTCAGTTTATTGCTGATAAAAACCTCAACGCAGCCCCAGCAGCCCTACATGCTTTCATGAAAAAATTCAATTTTTATGCCTGTGCCAGACCTTCCTAAGATGAAAGACCATTAGAATGATCTGTATTAATACAGCCACAAATTGCTTCTAACTAAATTTAAAATAATGATTTGTGATTGGTGAGTTGAGGAGTGAAAGTTGCTCCATGTTACTGGTTAAATGAAATAGCACAATACATCGCATTCACCTTTTCCCTTTTAAAACATAAATACTCAAAGTACAAATGAAACCACAGCACTCACATAGCGACACAGCACAATCTCAAGGAAATTTCACTTGAGTTCACAGCCACATTAATGAAAGCCTAGAGAAAGACTATGTGGGTTTTTCCCTCAAACAGTAAGCATACAGAAAGTGGGGAGAAAAAAAACCTTAACAAATCTGTCTGTTTTGGTGACACAAACCAAGACGGGACTACTGCCCTCCTCCTGTTTGCAATAATTATCTAGGCTTTTTTCAAGGTAACTGAAGTGACAACTACAATCCAGAGATAGATTAAATTGATGAAAAGTAATTCTAGGTAAAATAAAGCTGCAGAATATTGGACAGTGGACAGGATTTTGTGGAAAGTAGAGGACTTAGACTTGCTCTTCATTGCTGAGTATCCTGTTCTTCAAATGAGAAGAATCAATGTTAGCAAGTAAGACGTTCTGGGTGAGATTCACTGCGCTTCACTTCAGCCACATAAAAATCAAGCAACTTAGCTATAGATCATTATCCTCCAGTTTTCCTCAAGAGGCAATGGAGTCATCTACACCTCTCCAACAGGCAATTGATCTTATCCAAACACTGTGGTGTCAAAATCAAATCTATCTCACTATATATCTCACTATAGTTGGAGACCAAGCGATTGTCTTAGCCTAGGCATATCAGTTTTAAAGAGCTGAGATAAATACATCCTTACCATTGATCTGAAGGCAAAGCAAGGGAAACTGGAAACAAGGAAGCTACAAACATTACTGCAGCTGAGTTTCAGGCTACAAACAGTCTGCTTCTAAGCCAGCCTGTGCCTTGAGGGCTTATCACTGAGATCTTTAAAAGCTTGTTTCTCTTGTGCTTCTCCTTTCCCACTTTTCCAATCACACAAACAAACAGAAATTGGCTTTAAAGACAACCCAAGTGTCTTGAAGCCAAGACATTCAACAGACAGCTTCATGTTTTAAGGTTCCGTTAAAATGTTTTAGCCAGCTCTGCTGTATAGGCTCTGTGCTCTTAGCAACACTCCACATTAATTCAAATTAGTGCTACTCTACAGATGGTTATAGATAAAGTTATAGTAGGCAAGAGATCAGATCGGGCAAGTCAAATGACTTTAAACACTGCGAGGGCTGGACCACAAACAAAATTCAGGTGTCTCCCATCCTCCCTTGACTACTTGCAAGCATTTAAAACCTCACAAGGAACAATGTAGCGCCACATAGAAGGAGATTTAGACCATACTTCTCCCAAGGATTTGCAAAACACAAGTGAACAAACCTTCCTGTTTTCAGGACATATGGCAATTCAGAGTGTCATGTAAAATAAAAGGAAAGAAATATCCCTCTAAACTTTTGTATTTTTGTTAGCAACAATCCTGTCATTAGCACAAAAGATTTGCAATTTTGGAATATAAGAAACAGGGTTGATAGCAATTGTTTTATGCAGAAAAACATGGAAACACACTATTAACTAAGAGGGAAGCCTAAGCATTCTGCAAAGTCTTACAAAAGGCAAAGTTTGGTAAATGGAATATAAGATGATGTGATCCCCAGACACTATATGGTACCTCCAAAAGCAGAAAACAACTGAGAAATTAATACAGTGCCAGTTTTATTATGGAGCTACATTTATAGCCACATTTTCAAGGACTAAGCTGTTGTGCACTCCAGGCAGCCCATCCAACTGCTGCTGGAGTTGCTCAGGACCACAACCCAAAGAAATACGCATCTGACTTTATAGTGAGTAAGCTGGATAAAAATCACAGGCATTGCAGTGCTAACAATATACAGATAGGAAACAACACACATTTTTGATATTAAATACAAAGTCATGGTGCTAAAGACATGCTGATTTCAAAATTAGCCTCCAGCAAACAATCTGTCCTTGCTCCACCTTTACATCATTAGCCGCTCTCCCCAGGCAGCAGACCTAGACCACTCCGTCCCCTCCCCAGCAGTGGTTTTACAGAAGTGAAAAAATCAGATGACTTTGGGTCACGTATCTGTGGTTGTATCTGGGAAGAAAAACTTCCAATGGCCTCAAACAGCTACTCATTACAAACACATGAATCCTGCATGATATGGACTTAGCTCTGACTTGGTGCTCTAAATTAATATCTTCTGTGAATTATTATTTTTTTTTACAGCAGAAGCACTGTCTCATTAGTCAAACCTTCTCTCTGCCTATACTTGTATATTGTGTAATACTGCAGGGCCTTCAAACTGGGTCAGGATCTCAACCCAACTATCAAAATATCCAATTACAATATTACAACTACTGAAGAGAGTCAGAAAATCAACTTCAGTAATACAAGATGCCTAGTATGGCTTAGGGAGCCACACTGATATGTGAAGTACTGTAAAATGGAGCAATAAGGCTACACATCTCTTTTGAAATTAAATTCAATTGGGAAAGTCTAATTTCTAGCTTCTCCTTTAACATCAGTATCTGTCCTACAAATGGCAAACATAAGAGCAGTACAGCGCACATATAATCTTTTCTAGCCTCATTTCCACAGTATATGAATAGCCAGGATTTACAAAATGGGAAGCAGGAAGAATCATGTCTATGATAATACAATATCTGAGTGTGCAGTGAGGGGCAATGTAGCACATCTGGCACAGCCCGGAAACTGTGTAAGGGGAGGGAGTCCAACATACAGCAATGCATAGAAGGAGAGAAAGATACAGTAAGAATGGCACTTACAAAAAAACCTGCCTTACCAGTTTCATACAAACATGCTGTGCATTTTCCTATGCACCTTTGTAACATCAGGTAAATAACTGAGCCTATTGACTAGAGGTAGTGCTGTCTTACTAATACATAATGGCAATAGGAATTTTGTTCTTTTCTCCCAGGGCACTTCAAAACAGAAGCTGAATGGCTCACAGCACAGATTAATATGCATCGATTTAAAAGAATCATTCCACATTACATCAAACAAGCCATGGTCTAGGTTAGGATTCAGGCTAGTTTACAGTGCATTTTATTTCTTCCTTCTCAGGTATGCATTGCCGCTTCAAAGACAAAAACATGAGGAAGAAATTCACAAAACTATATCCTAGGATTTAGAAACAACATACTTGCAACTACCGATTTCTTGAGCTGTGGCACTTTTACAGTTTCTGTGATAAAATAAGTCCTGTAAGATGGAGATATTTGCTTTGCTGTGCATAGGTAGCAAGGAAACCCATCGCAAGGATTAATTGTTCACATTTCTGTTTTCATGGGGAAACATAACTGGTACTTGTTATAACTAAAGTTCATGGGTGCTGCACAATGTTTTCCTCTTGGTTTTACTGAAACATGTCAATTCCTTCCCAACAGGAAAGCATCTCCAACTCAACACAGAACAAAACCTGGGCTCACGACTTTGTGCAAGACTGAACGTAGCTGGTCCATTGACAATACATGAGGATTATATCATACATGAAGCAGCTGCAGTGCAGAGAGGATTAAGCATCAAAGATGCTTTTTTTTACACCTGTAGAAGACAAGAAAATCTTTAAATTTTGCTCTCAAGTACAGGAAAAAAATACCTGACAGCAACTAGTTAATGGAGAGATTTTTCTTGAAGCTCTGAATGTGGCACTAATGTGTGCTCCATCAGAATATCAGGCACAGCACAGAGTGACATTCATTCAGAACTTAGATTCCTGTCTCTCAAAATGATAGGCATTAAATGTGTCACAGTGCTTTAACTTTGTATGACCAGAACTAGACAATCATGATCTCATCACAGAGCCAGAGACTGCAGTCTCATGAGCCTCTGTATGATGTGAAACAGAACATACAGAAAATACCTTATACTGAGTGCTTAGTAAGAGGTCATCCATGCAAAATAAAATGGATGAAGCAGCATGTCAAAGCACATCTAGAAGGGTGCAAGTCATTCAAGCGTCCCATAGGACCATATGGTGCCATGGCCGTTTGCACCCATGTATTCTGGGTACAAAGCATTACCATTTCAAATTTACACACACTTTAAACTGATGTAAATGATTATATAAATAAAAGGAGGGGATAGTTGTGATTTATTCTGACCTAGAACATTACATCCTGGACCTAGAATTGAAGGCCACCTTCAGCAGAAGCCTAGGAAAAGTAACAGAAGATAAAAAGTTCAGCGATGAATGCAGAAGCAAGAATCTGACAAACCCCTCAAACTGCATTACAGTACTACATGTAGCTTTCAAAGCACTAAGCAAATGGAAGAGCAGAAGTTACAGACAGCAAGATGAGTAGCAGCATGCAGATGAAGTGGTGCTTCCTCCTCCTACTTTGGTGGCTGAAGTCAGAAACAAGAGGGCTCTCAGGAACTTTCTCCTCAAGAAAGAGCAGCTAGGTTGGAAAAGAATATTTCAGAAATGCTTTGGTGTGTAACACATTTTATACAGCAACTCTTTGCAACATACATTGGTCTATTTACAAGTACAGAGTTTCAAGGTGATCATGCAGACTAGGCTGTATATGGTTGTCCGTCCTTGGCAGCTTATAAAAAATACATAATACAACAAAAGGTAAAAAGATATTCCATATGACCACATTTACCTACAATTTCTTCTTATCTGAATGCTACTCTCTTCCCTTGAAGGGCTGTTTGAACTGAAGAAAAGCGAGTGTTTCGTTCTGGAGTTTGTTTCTGAAGATGTCCTTTTCTGCAGAACACAATTCTCTAACTCAGAACCAAGAAGTGATATGTGTAAACCTTCCATATGGACATCTTCTGTAAAATAGCTTTGTGTTTGAATGGGCTTTAGTTTGGACTTTTTCCCTTTCGTTTTCTCTTATCAATTACAAGGTTGCATTTTGGCCAAGTTTCAAGACACAATATGAATGTGCATTACTGTCGAGTGGAGTCTAAAAAATCTGCTTCTTAATATTTAACAAGTGAGGGCTTTTTTCCCATGCTTAACAAGTAATCTGAGGTGAAATCCGGAAGTCATAAGCTAAAGTGTTAGAAATGCAAAGAGAAAAATCAAGTAAACAGGTGGTCACTGAGCTTCTCAGTTTCCTTCTTACTGATTGAACCAGTAGATTTTCTCACAGCTACGCGAACGTTGCCTCAGAACAAAAGTAGTTGCAACTCAGCAGTGACGTTATTAGGATGCCTTACTTTGCAAAGTTTCAAATTGTAATCTCAGCATAACACATGGCTCAGATGATGGTTCCCCTGCAAGCGTAACACTGCAGTTTTAACAGTGACAGCAATATAATACATGTGTCCCCATGACAGCTTTAAAATACCTAGCTTGATACAAGCTATAGCATAGCTGTAGTCGGAGAGAGTTCAGGAAGAACTAACCCTCCTTTCTGGGCAGGATTTATGGATTACATTTCCTCTGTGCTGCAACTGTTGTACTTGAGTTAACCTACTTGTATTTGGTTCGAGTGTGCCTATACCACACTGTACTGTAGTGCAAGTGCACATCTAATAAAACTCCTATGGGTCATGTGCCTTGTCTGTCTCAGTTCTTGTGCCTATTGTTACAAGGATACTTATACTCACCACTGTGTTGAGGTCTAAATGATCAACTCTGACACAACAATGCTTAGGTCATTCGAACACTTAGAAATTCTAAGAGCAAAAAGTAAATGACTTGGTAATATCCCCACGCTAACATTGCTGCCACTTAAAACCATCACTCCCCTCTGTCTCGTGTAACATAGTTCAGTGAACTAATGGCATTCCTTTCAAAGAAGAAAACAGATAGTTGACAGAGCTGTGACAAAAGATGAAAGCAAGAAAAAAAAAAATCATTCCACAATTCAGACTTCAAACACCGACCTTAAAGAGGTTTATTTCACATGTGTGCACCAAAGGCAAGTCACGTTTGCTCAAAGGGGCAGATGAAACACAATGTTTTTACCAGAGGCTGGTTCTGTAGGGATGGGCTTGTGTTAACTTTCAATTGCAAGTAAAACAGTACCTGAAGACTGAAGAAAAACACTTGGAAAAAAAAAAGCAAACAAACTGCAAAGTAATACCACCACAAACTGGTGCCATTGGAGTTGTTCTGATTAGAAAAGGCAAACAACAGCTCTGCTGCATAGGGTTCAAAGTACATTTTGGGGACACTCATCACTTTGCCTCCATCAGTGTAAGATGCACCTGAATTTTGAATTGAGGGCAGCTCCTTACAAAGAGGGAATGTATGAAATCAGCCCTTGGAAGAACGTAAGCACAAAAGATTGCTCTGAGATGAAAACCTCCTACAATTAATACTGCAGAGATGTTTTCTTAAAGTTTCTGCTCTAGTGCATTTTTATGGAGCCTGGCATAATAGACATAGTGAAAACAGTGTTTCATGCATCAGGTGCAGGAATTTGAGGTTGGAGAACAAAATCTGTCTTTGGCACAGTGACAGGAAGAACAGCTGCTGGACAGAGGGATTCAGAGGTGCCATGCCAGCTCCAGAAGGTCAGAGGACCAGAATGGACAACGCAAGCTGGGTCCCTGAGCTGCCGTTTGGCGCTATCCCATCTGATCCTCTGCATAACCTCAGGGAGAAGAGGAAACCAGCTGGAAACAAGACAGGAATATCTGGCACCATTTTGGAAGAACTATAACTGCCAGACACTTGTGATAACAAAGTATTCTTGAGAATAAAAACAAAAGAAACAACCTTTTCCCCCCCAGTTCTATCTCTGAAAGAATATTTGACTGAATTAAAACTTCAAGAGCTTTGTTCTCCTCGCTTTGGAGGAAGCAGAAACACTGAAAATATGAGGTCTCTCTCATGCAGTGGTCTCACTGTTCTTTCCTGTGTCCATGAAGAAAGCCAGTTGCTTCCATCTTACAATTGGCACTAGGCTAATCACAGAGTAGGAGCAGCTATAGAAACCAACGCAGACAGAAAGCTAGACAGAAAAGAAATAGTTAAGGTTTAAAGCCACATTTGCCACTACAACAAATATTTATCATTACTCTCAAAGATAAAGTAGTAGCATGAAAGATTTTTAAGTTATGGATAATATTACTGAGAAACATAGTGTAAAATATTAAAAGTAAATCAGCCCAAACTCATGGTGAAACAGCAAGCTTCAATTTGCAGGGAGAAAAGCAGTACATGATATGCATGCATGTCCACAGGACTATATATATAACATACAAATGAATGCTATATAAAGTAGTTCTCACTAACCTGCAATATGAGTATGAGAGAAGCTGAATTTATTATTTAATCTGCTGGAAAACAGAACAACCAAATATGAAGACGACAAAGTCAGCCAATGTTGAGATGTCTCCTTAAATAACTTTAAAATTGTTTTGCTCTGACTCTGCTTCAAAGGTCTTGTGATAACTTAAAGCCTGCTGAATACCAATAATGAAAATATGTCTTGTATAGTACAGCTGAGAGAACTTTACTCTTCAAGATCACTTACTAACAGAACTGTCTCTATTCATGGGTGATCCAAAATGCCATTTTCTTGACTCTAGAGGCTTCTTAATTCTACCCAGAAATAGGCAAAGCAAGAATAAGAATTTTAAGTGTCCAATCAACTTTGCAGAAGTGACTCATGTTCCCAAACCATTCAAACACTTAAAAATGCTATCTTTCCCCAAATGAGAGCCTTTTTTTTTTTCCGTGTGATCATCAGCATTTTAAAGCTCTCCATATAACTTTTGATACAGAAAGCTTAAAAATAAAGACCATGATCTCGATTTAAATATACCACAAAGGATACAGGAACCAATCAGGTAAAGGTATTTTAGGATGACCAGAGCCACCCATTATCTTGATCAATTTACTGTCCAAGAAAAAGAGAGTAAAAAGAATTACAACACAACTGGCAATACTACACTTAACATCTGTGTTTGCAAGGTATTTGTATGTACATATACACACATGCAGACATGTACCCTACAGAAAACATACATATAATTATGGATCTCGCACAGGCAAACAGAGGAGACACATATCTAGTATCTACACAGGTAGATGTAAAGAAACAACCAGCATATTGGCTGTCGCTAGAGAGAGTTAAGTCCAACTTGTAAAAACCTGTTTTCAACAGTGAAGTAACACAAATTTGAAACTGAAAGATGCACTGCCCATTTGCCACTGCTTTGTTACCCACTCACATCTCACTCCATCACCCTTCACAGCCAGTAACGCCTGCCCGAGGCCTGGCTATCTTTTGTAGAACTCTTTGCCTAACAGATTTCATGCTTTCGGACCTTGCATAGGTCCGATTTCTTTTTCTGCACACATCCCTCTAGAGATGTTATTGATTTGGAGTACCTCAGTTTCTGGAAGTGGGATTTAATTTGCCTAAGTCTAAAATATCTATGGTACATCTACTTAAAAGTATGTACATACGTATGCACCTATGCATCCTGCACCTATGCACCTAACTCATTTCATACTCAAGAGACAAACAGGCACTTTCAGAGTGGGATTCATCTCATCCAAGGCAAATACCAGAATTCAAAAGAATCCTTGAACCACCCTTTTACCCATCTCTTCCTCTCCACGGCCTACAGATACCTGACTAGCTCAGACATAGTTTAAAGTAAAAGCAGACATATTTTGCCCTAGCTGCCCAGCCCAAACAGCTTAACAAACTTATTTTCAAAAGACATTGAGCTTTCTGAAAAATCAGATACTTCAAAGGCAAAATCAGAAACCCCCTGAGATCTCAAGTGTCCCCAAGATCTTTTAACAATTTTCAGAATACAGATGTAAATTAATTTTCCAAAATGTCATATATACACAGACAAGTCAAAATGTTGTCCAGTTAACAAAACCTTCTATAGCATGATCATCAGCACTGCATTAGGTGCCATTTCAGTAAACACCACGTTCTGTTTTTATAGTTCTACTGAATCCTTGTTATCTAGTTTGTTCAAATCTATACTATGGAAAGGAAAAAAAGCAAAGTCTTGATTCAAAGGCAGTTAAGTTGTGCATGATTAAATTTAAAGAGGACTTCATATGTTTATTCAAGTACCTGATGGATTAAGTTTGTTCCCAATTTCTGCATAAGAATGCCTAGTACTATGGAAGAAAAACATTACATTTCAGTAATTTCTTAGGAAATAGGGATTATTTTTCTGTCTAAGTAGTAGCCCTTTATTGTTTACTACCGTCTTTAAATAATTGTCTTGAAATATGCTTCCATTAATTTCAGCAGCTCTGATTTTCAATATCTTCTCTCCTAACCAACGTGTGTTGCTGAAAGGTTGCTGACAGAACTGTTTACTTTCCAGCATGAAAGGCTTTCCTTTTCAGTAATTTCTTCTAATTAATTCTTCTACAGTTCCCACGCCACTTTATTTCATCCTTTTTTTATTAGGGGGGTGGGAGGGGTAGGGCGTTTGGTTGGATTTTTTTGTTTGTTTTAGAAATCTCCCAAAGCTCTCAAAGGCAGCAATATTTCTTGCTCTCTCTGCAAGATACGCTTTTTGGATGCTTTTGCTACTGAGAAATTTTGGGCTCTCCAGAGGACAATTAAACAATTAACTTTGCATTAATTCCACAGCATAATTCTACTTTTGAAGATTTCATTTGACTAACATGACACCGACCACAACTTTTCATCCACAAGGCAACATAAGTTAAGTTCAGCCTCACGTCAGTGTGCACTGGCTACACCAAAGTCCCAGGAGGTGCACAAATTACTTGGCTGACAATATGATTAGGTAACCAGTTCTCCTTCAGACTGACTACATGGATGGATTCAAAGCTGCTTCTCCAACTGGTAATCGGCAAAGGCCTTAACGGGATTTAAGCAGCAAAGGCAAGCCTTGATGGGGAAGCAAGGGGACCAATTGCTTCTCCTTGAAATGAGAACAGAAGCCATGAGGAAAAAAGTCTGACTGTAGTTGACAGCAAAAAGCTGAGTCATGACTAATTCCTTCATTTCCTGCTTGCATTACTGGCCAAAGGCTACTCAATGACTCTGCTGTTTCTACGTTTTCCCACCTTGTCTTGACTATTTTAGCTATTAATATTGTTATCTCTTTAGGCCAGGGAACATCTTTCACCACTTCGTCTACTACATGGTCTGACCTCACCCTGGGCCCATGGGTGCTGTGTAATAAAACAAATAATGAAAAAAACCTCTAAAAATCTCTGTTTCATTTAATCATCCATGGGATTAGATTCACGTTGCTTTGTAAGTCTGGAACTTAAGAAAAAAGTGAATAAAAACCCTGCAGTGAAGGCGTTATTGGGTCCTGGAATCTTGGCTCATCTGTATATTTAGAACAAAGTTGGAAAATGAACATTCAAATTTAACATAAGATGAGACATCATGCACTTACTTAACTGTCCCTTCTCACATGATGACTGATATGAAATAAACCCGTCCTACTTTATTCAGTCATAAAAAGAACTCAAGGCAATGAATCGTGAAGGTAAAGATGACTTTTTATAGGCTGTCTTTACAGAGCGATTCCATAGGCAAATGCTCCTCAGTGCTTTTGTTTCCCCATCTATAGATCAGGTATATTTGTATATCCCAGGGAAGATTTAAAAAGTCTATGGTTTATAGCAACATTTCATATCAAATCCTTAAATTAATGAAAGAGAAAAGACAGTAACATGTAGCGAAAGTAGAATCCAGTTAAGTAAGTTCAGTACAGAGAAGCCATCTTAAAAGCCATTTTAGGGTTCCTGAATGTATGAGATCTGTTGAGAGAAAAAGCTATTCCTAAGAGTTAGAGTTGATTTCGACATTTTTACTGCACAGACCCTGAGGATTAAGTTAAGCACCGAATTGTGGAGTCAAGAGAACAGCAGCATTCTATGAGCATGACATTTCTGTCTGTATGGAAGGGTACGACTGAGAGGACTTTAAAGGCAACTTAGTCCCTCTTCTCCTGCAGTTAAGATATACTATGAACTGAGGTTCTTTTTAGTTCGTTTTGGTACTTATTTCTTGTCTTCCATTTTCTACATGCAGCACCTTAGGATATTTTTTGTCCCCTTTCCATGCTGTCCTAATCCATAAAGCATTTCTGCAGACCCATGCAGAAAGACAGCGTTAGCTGCAAGGATATCAGAGCAACCTAGAATTTGCTCTGTACCTGCACACCAGTACTGTCTCTTTCAATCCTTCTCTGCCAAGAAAGGATTTTACGGAATTGCAGGTGGTTTACTTTCTGTGCAGGAGGCTAAGAGCTGCACCATGTAACTATAGCAACGACTACTGTGAAAGCTCTTGATTTTTATTGACATGCCTCACATAACCTCATGGAAAAATTTATACAAATGGAGAAACAGAAAATTAAACATCCCGAAGGCCAAAGGAAAATATTGTGGTGATCTGCATCTTTATGCATTGCTTAAATACTTCCCCCATGGTAATTTGCTGCTTTTACTGTATAGTGCTAACATTAAAATAGCATTTTAAAATTCACAGTTTAAACAGTAATTTAAGCCTCCACAATGCCAAAACAGAAGATATACATGCAATCAGCTTAGAAGACACTGTAGCATGTTGCTGTATTTGACAAAGACTCATCACTGAGAAACTGACACTACACAAATGGAGAGAAGTAAGGCACGCACATTTTTTCATAGAGAGTAATAAACATTTCCATAGGGATATACTGAATTATTCATCTCTTACAGAAAAGACAAAAGATGCATATTTCTAGAAGATATTTCTCTATCCAAAAGACACTCTTTTAAAAGGACTTTCCTGTGCTCACAGCAGCTGAGAACTGTGTAAAAGTGACACCGAGATGCTCTGTCCCAGTCTTAGAAATCTATGACTTGATAGACAAGTTTGACATTCCAAATCCAATAGTGTCAAGCTCACAACAAAATATGAATATGCCACAGTCTGAAATGGCCTCAAGTATCCTGGAAAGCTACCAAATCACTTGCGTTGAGCTTGAAAATGCCACCTCTAAATGAGCTTCCAAGGCCATGATCCACAGCGCTGGAAAATTGTTCCTTGCTAATGGCCACCATTTATAGCCTTAACCTTTATTACATTACTTCATTTCTCTAACAGCTCAAACAATATGAACCAAATACACTTCCAAAGATTTAACAATAACCACCAGACCAAGAACTATTCCTGCTAAAATCTTGACCTTATTGACAAAGTGCATTTGCATGGTCAAAGGAATAGCTGGTTTTGCAGTCAATGAATCAAACCAAAACACTGCACCCTGGTTGCCAGTTACTCCCTATTTGCAGTTCTGCTGCCATGATTTATTTCTCTAAAAAAGCACAATAATCCCAACCACTTTTATTCTAATGACCATCCAAACCAAAAATATTTAATAGCAAGGTTTAGGGAAAACTACTGAGCTGTTAATATACCTCTTCTGAATCTAATACTCTTGCAGTACACAATACAATCTAGGCTGCCTGTAAAGGATTAAAAAGATGTGTTGCTATGGAAACAGGAAGGCACATGTTTAGCTTTCTCATCCCTGAAGAGCTGCCCCACCAGTATCTTTAAAGCCTGCTAATAAAATTTTAATCAATAATTAGAATAAAGTGAATTTCACCTCCTGTTTGACACCAGAATCTTGGTTCAGATGCTGTCAAGCTCTTTTAATGTTCCCTGCATCCAACTATACCCTACAGCATTAAGAATGAATTTATGCACAAAAATGTCAACTTGCGCTTATCTAGTTCAGCTACTTAAAATGACTATTCCACCCAGCAGTAAATACCAGCTTCCCAACTTAAAATCCTGTGCATGTAGGAATGCACTTTTAAATTGATTAATTGATGTGCTATACATTCCCCTTCAAAACAAACAAACAAACAAGAAAAGAAAAGAAATAAATTCTTCAGTTATTACCAGCTTAAGGCCATTGACAGGGATACCCTCACTGAGAATGTGACAATTAGCCCAGTACTGGAGTTATCACTCACCAACTACCCTAAACACCTGCTATTTCCTAGAAACAACAGTTTCCATCTTACCTTGATTTACCTGCAGATTTATCTGCAGACAGATCTTTCAGAACACTGGCACCTATGAAGTAAAAATGCATTTCCAGACAGCCAAACAGAAAACAGGCCAAGTTACTTGCTGGCAAAACTCCACTTGTTTCACAATTATAATAGGAGAGAATCTGGTTCCAAACATACAGCCATTAATTACCTGTACAGTTAACTATGTCAGCACACCTATTTCTTATTACTTTTGGAAATCAATAAGCAAGACTTTGTTAATGATATTTACTAATCTATTAACAAATTCTTTATAAATAACTAAGTACAACATTAAGAATATCAGAGTTTGCTAATAAACAGTTAACAAGCTTTGTATTCTGGATCAAAACAATAAAGCAAAGCTGAAAAGAAATCCATACTGTGAATAAAAGTGGTGCATAGCAGATTTATTTTTTTTAGGTAGTCATACATTATAAATTATGCTTTTTTAAATTTCAATTATTTTCCTTAAAGGTAAACAGTTTTTCTCTGTTTCAGTATTCCTGGCAGAAGGACTCCAGTGGTCTGTTCTGACAGGAAGAAAACCAACTCCCATACCTACCAACCATGAATCTTTACTGCACTAAGATGCAGAATATTAGAAATGCCAATGTCAGAAGAGATACGAGTGACAATAGAAGCAATATGTCCTTTAAAGAGGACACACTTAACTAGTTTCAGCTTCAGAGCTTTACAGTAGGGGTGATTTTCCACACTCTACTCCCAGAGTACACTGGCACATTCAAGAATACGGCAATCTCTCTGTCTGCTGGTAAATTTAGGCTTGAAGTTTTCTAAAAAAACCCTGATGCTAATCTCCTCTTCAACTGTACCAGATTTTTTGAGTGTTTGTTATTTTTAAATTAAACTTGAAACACACTGATTTCTTTAAAAAAGGGGAACAAAATTCCCATTTCCTTTTCCTGGCCCTGTAATTAATATGAAGGCAAAATAACTGCAGGCACAGTCCTCCTCCAAACCAGGATCCCACTGTGTAGGTATTATGCAGTAGCTATATACAGAGCTTCAGCTTGCAACTGAAGTTGGAGATGTTTCCATTTTCATGAGAGCATGAAAGTATTGGAAAAAAATCCAAAACCTTTCAGGACTAGCCTTTCCAAAAAGAGAAGTAACTGCACTTTGCCCACCTTGGGAATGGCTTAGTACATTCAGAAATCTGTTTTGAAATTTTATTTTGTTTTTATAACAGAACATAAAATATCAGATGAATGGTAAGTTAGGACAATTTACCTTTATAAATCTTTTTAAAGAGAAGCTTATAAAAATGCATTCCATGAAAACTCTTCAGAATAAACATTCAGTTCTTGATGGAATATATTTATCCAGAAACTTATAGGAACTATAATTGTTTTGATTTTCTAGTTTTAGTTGACATATTTTAGTAGACGTATTTGTGATATATCACTGAAAAGTCAGCATTTTTTCAAGAGAAGACAAATATATATATATATATTTTTTTTTTTTAAGGCTACAATATTTCCATTTACTTTCATTCCAATGCACATGCTTCTTCCCCTAAGGTATCCACTGTGATATTTTGAAGGATTCATTTGCTTACAGCTAAACAGATGATATTTACCCATATTACAAAACTCCTGTCATATAACTCTGGCATTATTTAATTGCTCTTTCCTTAGGAGACATCTTATACTAGGGACAACATCAGGGACAGTGTCACACACTGTCTGGAAAGGTTCACACACAGTACACACATAAGGTTCCTTCTCCAACCATGAAAAAAAAAACCAACCCTGAAAATAATCATCCATTTTTATCAGCAGGGTAAAATACAACCAAATCTCTGAGTATTTTGCTGAATAAGTTTGTTAATTTACCCCTTCAGCAACAAAACCCAGTATCTCAGCAACACAGTTCCCCTTGACTCAGAGGGTTAAAAGGACAGTATTTGATTCCTGTTAGTTTTCAAGGGCTTGGCTGCTCCTTGGGCATCTGTGCTGGCTACTAAACTATTTTCAAATGTCCTTCCATCCAGGCATTTCTCTCCTAAGCATCAGTTACAGTTATGAATCACAAAATAAATGCTTCAGATGCAACAGTCCTAGCTCTGGCTTTCAACAGAAAATTTTGGAGACAGCTTACAGAAAACAGAGAATGACACAGAGACACTTGGAATATAGTGCCAGCAGCCTGCCTCCCTCAGGAAGGCTTCCTTTTAGTCATGATACTTTAGCTACTTCATATAGATTTTACTGTCTAACAGCCAGTGTGTGGCTTCACTGTTCTCCTTTTTTCCATGTCTGTATTTTAAACCAAACTTTTTGTTCTGAACATCCATGGATCCTAGACAGGAACAGCCTCAGGACAGGGAATAATTTAGGCTGGACCTCTGGAGATTACCTGCTCTAGCCTTCTGCTTCAGTGCTCACCACCACACTACTCTTGTGCCTTGAAATTACTGCACTGCTGTGATACATTTTGCACCAGCCACTGTATGCGGAGAAACTGCTGGCTGCAACTGGGTAATCCGAGGCAGTTTAATGTTTGCTCATCTCAACCAAATTTCCCATTTTCCAAACTCATAGGATTTCGCTTTTCTTCCTCTAGCAATTCTGTGCAGACAACAATCCTCTTTCTTTGCTGAGAACCTCAATGTGACTCTGCAAAAAATCCTATGCACTAGCGAGCTCCCAAATTATGTAATTTTCAAAGAGGGTTATTTTTTCAGCTTTCTCATTTTATTTTTTTTTTTAAATTTAAAAAGCACATACAAAGATAATTTCTGCAGATGGAGTAAAATGTACCACGTGAACCAGGCAGATTGGCTTTGGCTTTCTCATTGGACGCTGAAGGGTTGCTATGATTCAGACATTATGCTTTCATATTTAAATTTCCACAAGCTACAGATACAGTGATATAAGAACAAACGTCAGAAGGTTGATCTATTCAGAGATCCATGTCAGAAGAAGGTCGAACACACGCTTTGAAATCAGGTTCTGTTTCTGTCTATTGGAATTTGACAGAAATCAGTCATTTGAGTAAGAAAAGCTTGCCAAGGAGGAATCCAACAGTAAAGTGCGGCTTTCAAGCGATCATGAGGAGACACTATACTGTCATTTCCTTTGTCCTTGGTGGAAAATGTAAGAAATAGCAAACTGCTTTATTTATACACATTGAGCCCCTTTGTCCTCATTTTTATTTTCAATGTGCTCTTTTTACACAGATTTACATTTATTTACTACTTGAATTTTCCAATAGCACCATACCACTTAACCCAGGAAACTTACTCCGCAGTGTTGTTTTTGTCTTCCCTAAAATTTGGCAGACTCAGCAAACAGGGAGATTTGACAAGCTCCCTATAGCTCAGAGCATCAGAAATGTGAGACCTCAACGTGTCTGGGTTTGGTTTGGGGGCAGTTATTTCTCCTTTCTTTCTTAAGGAAAGAAACCTTTATGCTGATCCTGATCTTAAACACTGCAACCTGAACAGTGCAACAACTGGGGAAAACAAGATCTACAGTGTCAGCCACTTACATGTGTTCTCACGTAGTCACCATCTGTTTGGTAGTCCCAGAAGTCAGCAACTCGCATCACAAAAAGCACTGTCATATTAAACACCCTGCTGACACAGAGACCACGGAGCGAGGGACTGAGCCTGCTAGCTGCTGAGCCATCAGGTTATGGCCTCTAAACGTACTAGCAAAGAATCACTCAAAGGTCAAGGTCTTTTCCTTCTCTTCCTTTTTCCCAATTACAGGCTTTCCACTGATGACAAAACTGCTGTAGCCCACGTTGTATACATTTACTAATTTTACAAACTTGTAAGTCCGCAAATGTCTCTTATTACATATGTGTGCAAGAATGAGTTTATGTTGAAAGAAAAAAAACCAAACTAGAAACAAAGGCTATACTCCTTGTCAAAATAAGCCATTTGCCCTTTATTCAGTACAGCAACTAATCATTACATGAGTCAAATGGAATTTGGGAACCATTCTGAATGGCTGAACAGATTGTCTCATGGGCTTTCATGGAGGAATGATCCCAAACTTTGCTGTATGGTAGGATGTGGTTTGCTTTCTCTAGCTTAACTGGCCTATATAGGTGTGTGTGGAAGTTCTGCCTTGGTACCCTGTCCATCCATAAGGGCTCAAACAACACAGTGCACCCTTCATCACCATAGTGCTCAAGCTCTGATCCTAACAGAAAAAAACCCGATGACCAATCTGCCAGCACATGATCACAACATACATAGTCCTAGTGAAGGACTTAGGACTGGAACCTGCAAAACACAGTAAAAATTTCTGTGATCTCAAACAGGAAGAACAACAAACTTAAAAGGGACAACCTGCTCACTCCTCTATATATACACGTATACAAAATATATATAGGTTTAAAACAAAATATAGCTTTATCAAACCCTTATTCCTTGGTATAGCATCTTATTTACCTTAAATGAAACTTCAAATCCTTCACATCTGCATTATTTGTGATATTTCAGGCTTCTATTTGGAAATCTTATCATGTCAATTTGTTTCCCAGGAACAAGAGGGCCTGACAACCTCCAGCCTCATGCTTGGGTTGATCTTGCCAGCAGAGATGATGATGTAACATTTGCATTCCATAATTCCTTTCAGCAGATAAGCAGATTTCTGTTTTTACAGAAATACACCCATTATTTTTATGCTATATATACATACATCTTTTTTCTAAGGCTGGTTCTGGAGTACTTAAATCTGCTCATAAATGTAGAATGAAAATTTTCCTAGGCAGGCAGTTCCTTTTGTAGCAATTACTATTTGATAGCTGAACTGTTCCCTTCTCCCTTTCCAGCCTTGTAAAAAGAGCCATGTAGCAGACTGCTCATTGGAGGTATCACTGAATGTAACCCTTTCAGTGATGAGCTCTTGTTTCCCAAAAAAAGTAGCCCCTCAACTTGCAGAGGTGTCAGCATGGAGACACAAGCAGAGAAACCTGGAAGAGCATTCAAGATTGTTCTGTCAAGTTTTAAGTTTTGATCACTGAGCTATCAGCTCCTAAGCAGACCACAACAGCAGACAGCTCATGCAGTCTCAATTTATTGTGTCCTAAAGGTCGTACCAGAACAGTACTCATACTGTTTCTCTTTTGGTAGCACCAAAAGGACCCCTGCCAGGAATACCAGACACTGTCCTACCCTGTGTTCCCAATACCGAACACTAGAACGTAACTGAATAATGATGGCAAAAGATGATCATTAGAAATTCAGAATCCACGTTCATGTTAATACAGCAAGAAAGTCACTGCACCTCACACTGACACAGGGCTGGGTTGCCAGGGGGCTCAGACCAGGCAGAGAGCACAGTGTTAAGTTTCTCCAGAGCTGCCTGTGCTGTGTGAGATCTTTCACTGTCTCGTGCGCTGGCCTGTACCTCCAGGCATTGCTGTTGTTCCCTTAACTTTCCTTTCCAAGGTTAATCTGAGCCTTGACCTCAGATCTGCTTTCAGGGCTATACAGACAGCACAAAGAAACATAATCTGAGATGGCCAAATACAAAGGAGGTAAGACAACCCAATAGTAGGCAAATACAGGCACTGAGGGATAAGGGGCAGCCAGAGCAGCTTCACAATTAGACCTCCCTGGCTGGAGACAGACATGCATAGGACTGACAATGAGCAAGTAGAAGTTTAACAACATAATATCAGCTAAAAGCAGCAGCAGGAGATGAGCAGGCCTTCTTCGCATAGAATCATAGAATGGTTTAGATTGGAAGGGACATTAAAGATCATCAAGTTCCAAGCCCCCTGACACATACAGGGACACCTTCCATTAGACCATGTTACTCAAAGCCCCATCCAGCCTGATCCTGAGCACATCCAGGGGCGGGACATCTGCAACTTCTCTGGGCAATCTGTTCCAGAGCCTCATAGTAAAGAATTCCTTCCTAGGATCTAGTCTAAATCTCCCCTTTTTGAGTTTAAAACCATTACTCCTCGTCCTATCACTCCACTCCCTGATACAGAGTCCCTCCCCATCTCTCCTGTGGCCCCCTTCAGGTACTGGAAGGCTGCTATAACGACTCCCTGGAGCCTTCTCTTCTCCAGGCTGAACAATCCCAGCTGTCTCAGCCTGTCTTCATAGGAGAGGTGCTCCAGCCCTCTGATCATCTTCATGGCACACTGCAGGGGATCAGAGATAATTCAGGAGACAGATTCAAGTCCAAGTAAATTAAAAGGAAACCAAGAGAAAAATTGGGGTCAACCTGTTACGCACACGGCATTCTTATTGACAAACAAATAGACACCAAAATTTTTACATTTCAGAGGTCTCCTGAAATGAGCAGCACCCAGAAGCTCAGCAGATGGCCTTGAAAAAATGGCCTGTTCACTTCAGAACCCCAGTGGGAGCTGAGCCCTGTTCAAAATAACTGGAACAGTCTCTAGCTATCAAGCAACCACCAGCAAAAGAGGTAAATTTGCTTTCACAGCATTTCCTCTGGTTCATTCCAAGTTTTCCCTGCTCATTTGTGTATCTTCAATTAAAATAACATTCTTTCCTAACTGGCCTTGCAGTTAGCAGCAGGGGAGGAAAAGAGTACAAACAAAAGCACTCAGTAATTCAGCCTCAGAAATGCATCTGAATCCGCAGCTCCAGGGCTCTGACACAGCAGCACTGAAAAAGCCTGCTGCTTCCCTTGGTGTTCAAGGACAGCAGGGTACATTGGTCTGTGCATTTGTATTCCCTGCCACTGCACTGGCCTGGCCTTTCTCCTCGCTCCCCCGAAGCACAGACATCATCTCATCATCAGAGAGATGACCTGTGAGCAAACTGCACTGCAGCCTGCATTAGCTGGGAACTGAGCCCAAGGTGAGGGAAACAACATGTAACAGAGCTACATGAACAACAGACACGTACAGCTCTTGACATGCTTGGACGTCAAGACATACACTCTCTCTGCTGCAACAGGGACTCACCAGCAGATACATCATGTTGCTGCAATCTCCAGAAACACCTTTTGTCTCTGCTGTTTGTGTAGTACCAGAGTGCAGGCTTGTTTACTTTAAAAAAATAATGAAGAGTGGATGCATTGGTAGCAAAATATTTTCCTGTGCCTACTACAAATCTGGTTTCTCTCTCTGACCACAAATACAGAAAAGAAAGCATCTGGGAGAGAGAAGATAAGGCTTTGCTAACAGTCTAATTTTCATTTGGAAGTGAAAGGAGCCCTCATTAAGAAAAAAAAAAGCAGAGGAGATAAAGATAAGATCAGAGATGGTGAAAAGGCATTCATAAAGGGCAAGAGGGAAAGGCAGGAGGAAATCAATCACAAGTACAGACAACATCAAACGGCAGCATACCAGTAACAGCCGTATTTCCTTGGGAAAAAAAAGCTGCAGGATGAAGAGGCAGCACAACACCATGCTGTGAGGAGTGCTGCTCTCTGCACTCACTGCATAGGAGAGAGTTGTTCCTTCTCCATAGCAACAAGATACTTAAAAGCCAATCTGGAAACTGAAGACCAGATTAAAAACAAAACACAACATGTATCGATTTATTATCTCTATTTTAAGCCTCAGCTGTGAAGTACACAGGAGAGCATTTGTTTAGCCTGAGGAAGCATCTTCACAGAAAGCTCTCTTCTCTCTTTATACCTCCTCGTCTCAGAATCAACCCTTGGCGTGGAGCGAACTGTGGCACCTACATATGCTCCCTACTCCTAGGTAATGCCAAGCACATTAGGCACAAACATGTCTTGCAGTAGCCTGAGGTGCTCACAGCTGAAGCCCACCAGCTGCTGACTTTTGCAGGGACTGCAGGAAGGTATCAATACCTCCTCACAGGACTCAGGTATGATGGAGTCTTAGAATTTTGTTGAAGAAAAATGCATAAAATAATAACTTTTTTTTTAAAAAAAAAGCAAACCCCAAACCCTGCTGTTAAGTCGTTACCAGCTCAAGTCACTGTTTACAAGGGCTCAGGATATGCTCCTATCCTGTCCTTGAAGTCTGCTTATACCTGCTTGGAAACAGCTCTGCTAAGGTACTTGAATGACTTCAATAAAACCATTATGCTGACTGCATTGGCAGAGCTCTGGAAATATTACAGACCTCATCTCCTCCTCAAAGGCACCGATGGAGTCTGCAACAGCAAATTCCAGAATGCACCAGGATTATTTAAGCAGCTCATCAAGTTTTGGGTGAATGGATTGCACTGAAAAAGCAGCAGAACAGCTAGGGTTTCAGTCCTGGTTTTGGTTTAGCTTAGATGCTGAGATTCGCTTCCTCGTGGAAGGGGGCAATAAAAAAAAGCTATCAATTCACAATTCCTTTGCCACAAATATCACAGCTATGTTTTAGCAGTTAATTATTCCAAACAGCTAAAACCGCATCTTTACATGCCAGCTCCAATCAAGAATCTTAATGAAACAACAAACCTTCCAAGTACACCCGCCTCTATTTTACTTCCCCAGTAAGAAAAGAGCTGGAGCAGAAAAGCTTACTCAGAATAACTACTGTCCAGTCCAGGTATCGCTCAGTTAACTTGAAGATCTGCCGGTGGGAATTTCTGCTCTTTACCTGCTAAGAACAAGTGTGCAGCAGTATTAGAGTTATCTAGAACAAGCACAGCTGAACACAACACAGAGCAGCGCTGTCTGTGCTCAGCTAGGAGTGCTTTACAAAAGCTAGACAGATTGGGGAAGTGCAAACAAGGCAGCTCTCAGGCATTCAGCATCTCTCAGGGCATGGCATTGCAGGCTGCTGAGCACAGATCCGTGCAGAGAGGTAAAGTGTTTAGGCAGCTTTTGTCCAGTGGAAGAACAAAACACATGCTGAGGGATTGGAAACACAAGCTTAAACCCCTCGCTGG
Organism: Calidris pugnax; assembly: GCF_001431845.1. Lineage (NCBI taxonomy): Eukaryota > Metazoa > Chordata > Aves > Charadriiformes > Scolopacidae > Calidris > Calidris pugnax. The sequence goes on from NW_015091240.1 coordinate 544,087, forward strand.
CACTGAATACTGAAGAACTGGTGGGAATTGGGTACGATGAGGCAAACGGAGCAAATGCAGAAAGTTGTTGATTACATACAAGCATGCCAAAAATATGGTACACTGTGCCAATTTTTGTTTGTTTTAAAGTTTCCCTTCCACTGCTAAACGTTATCTTATTTGAATGTCCAGAGAACTATGAGGAGGAAAGAAAAGCCTGTTTTAAGATTATCCAAAGACATGTTTCCAGTGCCATCTTTTGAATTTTGTATTAATATTAAACATAGTTCTAGTTTAGATTCACCCATGAGTCATAAGTTCAAAAAAAATCACTGTACTCAGCAACTTTGCCTTGGCTCAGCACTATTATCTTACAAACTTCATCTGTACATCTGCTAAATCAAGAACTCAAAAAAATCTGATCCACATACACTAAATATCCATCTGTCTAGCCATTTCTTCTACGGTCAATGTATTTGAAAGAATATTTTTGATTTAAAATGCAAGAATTTTCAAGTCAGCCAATCCTTAGCTATGGTATTTATTAGCAAAAAAAAAATCTTACAGGTCTTGATTTTTCATTTCCTTGTGCAACATTTTATTGAAGAATGAAACATTAATTTTTAAGCCACTGACTCAATTTACCCTTACACTTGAAAAAAAAATGCTTTATCTGACTAGAAAACATTTCTAAAAGAGCTTCACAGAAAGGACAAGAGTAATTTTCAGCTGCGTAGATTATGAAGTAGAAAGAAAAGTATGAATCAGCTTGTCCTCATAAACACACATTTGCCAACCAAAGTCTGTTTCCTATACAATTAGTTACAAATGCGGAAATATTTCTTTTAATAAGTGGTTTCAAATGTTGCCAGGAACAAATCTCTGTGGAATGCATACAAAGTTGTTCTGTTTTCTTCCGCATAGGTTACCTTACTGAACTCAAAATGGAAGTATCCAAAGAGCTTTTTAGGAGCTTAGGAAGCAACACAGCTAAAATATATGGCTTCTTTTTTTTTTTTTTTTTTTTTCAACAGAGGGGAAAAAAATAAATTTTTTTATGACATTATGGAACAACATCTAATTTCTGTTGCACTTGAGGACTGCTGAGAATTTCTATGCAGGACACTGGAAACTGTCACTGCTTGAATTGATAATGTTTTTTTTTTTTTTTTTTTTGACAAGCAGAGTGGAAAATAATGACATTCATGAGTCTTTAGCGCAGAGCTTATGGCAGCTCCAGAAAAGCCCTGTTTCCCATGCAGACAGGTTCTACCCAAGCTACAGTAAATTCTCTTGCATCAAAGAGATAGAAATGCTCACCCTGCCCCCCATTCCTGTGTTCTGAAGCACTCTCCTACATGCAAACATGCCAGAAGGTAACACTTAACCTCTCAGATCCACTTCAAAATGCTGTGGAACTGCATTTTGCAGTTGCAGAGAGCAGCAGGCAACCCTGGTGAGCTGCCCTGGAAGGGCTGTGTCACACTCTCAGCAGCCAGCAGCTACTGTGCAGGACCAGTTCCACACCCTGCCACATCCCACCATTTGCATTACAGATGAAAGGTTACAAGGACATCAATGGCAGGGCAGTCTCAGCTGGCGTGGTCAGAGGGAGGTTCCTGGGTGCTCCTAGACAAAAACCCTTCATCCACAAGGAAGCCCAAAACACAGCTCATTACACACCAAAGTCCTGGTAAGATCTTGGAGCGTATTCTTAATAAAAGGAGTTTGCAAAGTTCTTGAGGATGCTTGCTTCTGCCAGCATTGCCTCTGCCTTGTGAGGCTTGAGCCTCAGCCAACCCCACATCTCTCCCACAACTGAGCCCGGCTGGTGGTCGCACTGTGATCAGACGTGGCATTTAGCAATGCACCCTCTCAACGTTGATGTCACTCATGCATGGGGATCCAGCACAGAACAGAAAAATCACAAGGCACAGGCTGTAAATCACAAGGGCTTAGTTGTTCCATCTTCGGAAGTTTAATTATCCTGATGATGTTATCTTAATTAAATGGTAGTTAATCTGAGTTTATATTTAAGCCTGAAAAGTGAATATATTTTAAAAACTCTTGATGATAGCAAATCTGAAGAGACGGAAGCAAAAATAGCAGAGAAAGAAGGGTTGATAAAGGCAACCATATTTCTAAAAACAGGCAGTTGCAGCTCAGGTGTTTCTTTGTTTAAGGCTGCCTAGGCAAATCACACTTCTAATGGGGAAATGGGAGGGTCTTCAAACAAAATCTGAAATCAGATAAGCAGAAGGTAAAATTGATGATAAGAGAAGAAAAAAATAACCTGTCAAGTCAGAGGTTAGCTGAGAATCTTTGAAGAGTCCTGCTGCGTCCATAGTTATTTACACTTTTCTGGTTCACACAAAACAGTGGTGGTCTTGTAAAAAATTTACAGCAATCTAGGAAGGTGCCATGCATACAAGCCAGAGGCCAGCTTGAGTGAGTTAATGGGCAATGATAACCTTTCCAAAGGAGGAAGGAAAAAACAGCTAGCCATTTAAGAAACTGTTTCTTGTTTCTTCAAGGGCAGGGGAAATTTAGCATCAACAGCACAGAGAAAAACTGAAAACCAGGAACTGCAGCTGTAACTCCTGCTTAGCCAGAGTCAACAGCTCCAGCTATAACTGAATAGAGAGGACTCTACCAAATGCAGATACCATCACCTCAGCATCTGAATGGTAAGAGACACTAGATGTCCTAGTCCTTCAACTTCATCCTACCCTACCAACAGCTGAGATCCTCTCTGGGATTCTGAGGCACAAACCAGAACTCTGAGGACTTTTGGAAAAAAAAAAAAAAACCAAAACCAAAAAACACACAGGAAGAAATGGCACTGACAGTGTTTGGTGTTACCAGGCATCTCTTTTGTTATTCTACACTTCATCCTGACAATGCCTTTAAATCTCTGGTATGGGGGATACCAGGACTGCTTTCTGGGGATGCCTGCTCATCAAATATTACCACATTTACATCACACATTGTGTGATGAAATACAAACATACTGCCCTCTTCCTGGCAGGCTGACTTCTACCTGAACACTTACATTTTGCAACCAAACTGTTGAACTTTGACTCCCCACTTTTAGGCAGGTAGGCTGTTTGTGGGGTCCTTTCCTTCTGAGCAGAACTAGAAAGACCCCACATGTCTATCAGTAATCTGCACTAAGAGTTTTGCAAGGTAACATTGTGCATCACTCTAAATTGAATTCCAGCCTTCCAATCAGAGAAGCAAATGCACCTATAACCTTTGCAAGCAACTATATCTACTGCCCTTGCTAACTTCAGCAATTTCTCCAAGACTTGAATCTTAAGAATTTAGTAATTACTTTTGTTGGCCTTTGTTCTGCCATGAGCTTGAGGCAGCAGGTTTCACTTTTAGTGTGTGTCACAATCAGTTACCATAAAGAAGTCTCTTTTTAAAAGATACTCAATAAGAACAATCATGCTCCTGCTTTTTCCTTTTGGCAGTACAGAAAAGTCTTTATAAAACTAAGTTCTGGCTTCTGTGACCACTGGAGTCTCTAAGTCTTTTGTCAATCTTGTTTGCTAGCTTCCTTAGTCTCATTTTAGACAGGTTTGACTTTGCCGTTGGATTTTAAGGAAAGTATTTCTTTATATACACAGATTATTTTCAAGTGGGAAATCTGTTCCTTGAATTTAGACAAAAAATAATTCTACAATATTCCATATTTTTAATAAAACCAGTCACTTGGGAACATCTTGCCAATTCACAGCTGCTATGTACACACAGAACTTCAATGAGGCCCACAGACAGTGGGCAAGATAACAAGGGTCATTTTTTTCCTTGGATAAACTGTTTCGAATCTGAACTAGAAAATGTTAGACTTCACACTGAAATGCACTTAGCATTTATACAAATCCTGCAACCAAAGTTGGCAACTAAGGGTTTGCAAACACAAGTACCATTCCAAAATGAAAACCAGAAAAGGGGGCTTCATATGCTGGAAAATCATGAATGTTACCTCTTTATGGGCCATTTAAAATATTACCTCACCTATAAATACAATTACATTAGTCCATGAAACTAGCTGAAACTGTGGGAAACAAGCTAAGTTTTGCTTCAGCTTATTGATGTATCATTGTTAGTGTGATAGTACTAACAAAGAAGCCTTAGTAATAGTAGAGTTTAATAAATTGTATCCAATTAATCCCCAAAAATGCCCTTGGTCTCTCAAGGGATCTTTGTTCGCAGAGCGTTATCTAGGTGAAAAGAAACAAACTGGAACATGGCCTTCAACACAAAAACCCAAAGGGTAGGGGAGTATCAATAAGGCCAAAGAAACCAGTCTGGTAAATCTGCCAAGTAGATGGTAACAAAGACTGTGAAATAACGTGTAGCATAATCAACTAATCAAAGGCGTGTTTAGAATAATGGTTTCATAGAATAGGTGTATGTGTGCCTTATATGGGAAAAAGTGCAAAATAAACCTGTAATAGGTCAAGCGGTCGGGAAGAATGTGAGCTCCAACTTCTCAGCCAATGAGAAGGGAGACAGAGACTCAAGCGGCCGGGATAAAGGTATAAAATACCTGAAAGATAAAAGATCATCGTGCATCTATTTTTGGTGCACCCGATTCAGCGCTGTTTCGTATTAATAAATTATTTTTTTAACCTTTGCTTCGGTGACTTTGTCCTCTTTAAATTCTAAGATGTGAGTCGGTGTTTCTCACAATACGGAAAGGAAGAAAGCTATTGTCCTTCATGTGTATTGTATTAGTAAGCAAGCCACACTGGGAGTGGAACCCATTCAATTTATAAAGCGGAAGGACAAACCTCTCTATCTTCACTAGTGCCTTTGAAAACAGAAGTACATTAACTAAATACAGGAAAGGTAATTAGAATACAGTATGCTAGAAACGTTTAATAAAAAAGTTCATCTCCACGAGGAATGTGATGGTTCAGTGTCTATGTGCATGCAGAGATATGACTTTTGTTAGTCCACATGTGTGCATAAAAGACAGCACACAAACGCCTAATTCATGTTCAGAGTTGGATGCAGCTAAGGTCAAGTGAGCATTTTAAAAATTAACTAGCTACTCTTGGTGCTCAATTTGAGACTCATTAAAGGATTACGGCTTTAAGATAGACCCCTCCTGCCCTCTGAAATCAGGCACCTTCATTGCCCATTACTAACTCTTGTAACTGAAAACTGAGGGATTCCCAAAAATGTTAGTCACTTCTGGGAACAATGACCTGAAGAAAGAATAAAGCAAGCCAACGCAGCTTGTAAACAGGGAGCTACTTGTAATGTTAGTGTGAGTCACTATTATTATTTTGTTTTCTTGTTATTCTCATCCAGTCAAAGCCATTATCTTCAATTAAGGAGGCATATTTGGTCTTGGAGATACAACAAAATTCAGTCATATTAGATAACAACTTGAGATTGGTAAAAACGTAGGAGATTTCTCCAGGAGCTTGCACTGGATTCTTGCACCATTAACCTTCTGGATGAACACGATGGAAGCTGCCCAAGAAGGAGCAGCACAACAAGAGAGAAGAGGCAAGTCCCAATTAAAGGGTAATGATCAATATGCTGTGTCTGTTAATCTCCTGAGAGGCTGCATCTAAGAGTAGGAAACACTGCGAAATTTCAAATTCAAGATTGGTAGGAAAATAAAGTGACAGAGTTAAAATATTTAGGTTCACATAAAGAAAATCAATTGTGAGACTGAGTGCAAATACTAAGCAGAAACTCATTACTGTTAATATCCTGCAAGTGTTAACTTGGAATATTTCATTATTACCATTTTGTGTTATATCTTGGATGCTGAGCTTTTGTCAATTCAAATATATGTTGCTTATTTCAGCTGACTTGAAGGCAATTCTCATCTCCCCCTCCTTTTCCCTCAATACACTTGCAGGACAGAGTGGAAGGCTGCACTGCATTAAATCTTCATAATCCATTTTTAATTGCTGTTGGCAGCAACTATTCCATTTGTTCAAGCTGATTGCATAGTGGAGGGATCGGTCCCTGCTCTTCAGTGAGCTGTTTGACTGTTCGGACTCCTGAGTAGTATCAATTGCTGCTTTACCATCTGCAGAAGTCAGAGCGTTGTGCTCCCAAACAGAACTTTGTTAGTACTGTCTGGTTGCTGCTAACTTACCTGCAGCACCCTGAACAGGCCTTTGAGTGTTGACAGAATTCTTCATTAAAATTACATGGAAATGTATAACCTAGGCATTTGAAAGTGTGCTGCAGCCCCAATTTAAAAATTACAAGCACGGGGAGGACACAACTTTAACTGTTACACATTGGAAATGCAAGACAATAATGAATATCTAAAATTCAGAATGAGCCCAGAACAAGTTAAAAGTTTAAAGTTAAAAACTTAAAAAAGTTAAGTTTTAAGTTAAAAGTTAAAAACCCTCGCAGTTTGCAAAAAAACTTCTTATAGATTTTAAACCTGTCACACAGATGCAAGCTCCCACAGGTGGTCATCACAAAGAGACTGTTTAATAGCATAGTCTCATTTTTCATGGTACATTTTGTTCTTGTCACCCTACAACTTTATCAATTAAAAATCCAAGGTAATTTTAGGTAATGGTCTCAACTCCTCCTTGTTCCTCCTGTCAGCCTGCGTAAGTTTCTGAAATGAAGCAAGCTCTGCCCTGAGCTTTGGGAACACAAGATCAAAGATCATTTTCGTCTTGTTCTGTAGGTTGTCACCATCCTGGACTCACCACTGAACATGTGGCTTGTGTGTTCTTATGTGCTTACAGAAAGGATAGATCCACGTATCAGCAGTTCTCCTTGAGAAAAATCCAGTAATGGCAGAACAAAGCCATCATAACATGTGGCTTGCCCAGAAACTTCCTTCAATTTGAATAAATGGAATATTGGAACAAAGGAACAGAAAAGGAAGTAGAAATATGAGCTCTTTCTAAAATGTATCATTTTCAATGTGGAGCAGGAGATTTTTGTTAGTTTGTTTTTAAATAAGGGCTACTAACTTATTTTGGAGTGTAAAAAGAGAGACCATAGCAGAAACTTCAAATAAAAAAAAACAAACACAAAACACATGATAAATCTGGCTTACTTCCCACAAACACAAAGCAAACTGTCATTAAGTTACCCCTCTATGCATAGGAATTGAAGTTGAGCCCAGTCTCTCTCCTTTTTTCACACTGGATTAGGTGATAAGTTAGCCAGAAACAATCCAAAAGAGCTCCAAAACTATTCCTTATATGGCAGATATCTTTGAAAGCTCCGTTCTGCCACTGATTTTGGCATTTGTGAAGAGAATCTGTCTCATTTTTCCATATCATCTTTTTCCTCACAGTACTCTGACTTTGAGGGGGTGCAGCTCTCCTGACATCATTACACACCCTGGAAGTCGAGGCATTACGCCAAGGCCTACATCTTTACCATTTTTGCAGTTCCCCTGGTATGACGATACTAAGAAAAAAGCCTCATAAGCAGCCCAAAATTACAGACAGCTCTCAACTGAATAAATATTTTTAAAAGTAACTGACATCAAAACCCACTCAACCGGAGGGAAATGTATGTAGTGACATGCTGCAGTTGCAGAGAAGAGGAAATAACCAAACTTCTGCTATCCTTAGTGCTGACTCAACCACATTCTGGCTGCAGGATCCGATATCCTTAAAGCTGCTCAAGTTTCTAGAGATGTCCCCTAATGCAGTCAAGTGCCTCACCACACAAATACATTGCCTAGAACTGAGATAAAAATCTGTGTTCTTGAGTCCATAAGAAGGTGGCTGATACCCTTCAGGGGGTCAAGACAGCTATTAGAAGAAGGGTGGAAAATAACAGGCATTAAACAGGGCTTTTTGTTGCTAAGGGCAAGTGAGGTCATATCAAGACAGCTGCAGAAAATGATGTATTTATTTGTCCAACTTTCTGAAAGCCATGTTCTCTTATTAGTACCCTAGTCCTTCACCCCAAACCAGCAATCAAACACTTCTCAGCAAACAAACAGCCAGAGGCCTGGGTAATGGAGGCAGCAGCTGGAGAGCAGCAGGGATATCTGCCCCTTGCTGCTACATTCCAGCAGTGCTCCAAGCCAGGGGCATCAAGGGGCAACAGAGACTTCACGTGCTGCAGGTAAGATCTCATCTCAGGTTACAGAGACAAAAAGACAGTTAAGAGCATCAGAGTATTCACTATAACAAAACCAAATAAATACTAACAAAACAAATTTGACATCTTGGATCTCATGAATCTGAGCCCTCCTTACAGTATGCACACATACGCATCTGTGTTTTTAAGTTATATGCACGCACACATATATACTCACACACATGCTAAATATAGTCCCCAAAAGAAGCTTTAACATTTCCAGTCTTAATCCTCCTACCCAGAACAGACCAAATTTCATGTTCTTCAAGGCCAACGGCTAGGCTCATCTGCTGAAACTAACTTTTCATGATATGTCTGTTTGCTGGGAGGATGATAGTGGTTTGACTCAAACTCACTCTGATTAGCCCTACACCAGTGAGAGTCCTTTGTCCAAATTAGTATGCCTCTTAAATTATGGAGTGAAGGTCACTTAACAGATCCTGGAGCAGGATGAAACTCTGGATAAAAATAGGATGTCACTGTCACTGTATTTATCAGCTAGGTTCAGATCAGTTGTCATCCTTTATGTCTTTGCCATGCTTTGTTATTTAAGTATATGATTACCAAGATAAAGCTTATTTACCTGAAAAAAGATTATAAATACTACAGCTCATCAGATGAAGGCTTTAGAAACAAAGCAATATACAAACCTCACCCTTTCTGCTACATGTTTTATTCTGCATAATAAACTATCTCCAGACATACAGCAACAATCCACAGAGTGGCTGACAAAGAGGAGCATGGACCATTACTCCAATTTTGGACAGTAAGTGTAAATGAGAGTTTGACATTGCTGATAGGTATCAGCAGAGTGAAAGTAGAGGAAAAAATAAACCGTGTAAAAGGGATCACAAGTGATTAGTAATTACAGCTTGCCGACATTGAATGGAACCAGGACAGCTAGTGGGACCAGTGCTTCTTACCCAGGCTCCTGCCCATCACATCCATGTTTATGGTAGGGTAAGACTTACCTCATTCACCTTCTTTCCTCACAAGACCTTTTCTTTGTGTTGCATAGGCAGAGACTGCTCTTGCAGAAAACACATGAAGTAATATTGGAAGTGTCAGAGCCCACAGGCAAGAACAGATTTGTCAAAATATCACAGTAGCCTCTTCTGCTACAAAGCTGACTTGGGGATTCACCCAGCCCATCTGCCACACAATTACAGGGATCAGAGGTCAGCATAAGCCAAAACTGAGGGGGAGAAGAAGGGATGACATAGTCCTCACTCTATAGTCTTTAACAGCTCTGCCTTCTACTTGCAGAAGCACAACCCGAAGGTGTGGGCTAAGAAAGAAAAGGAAGCATACGAGAATTTCCCCACGCTCTCTTTTCTTCTCACTTTTAGAAGCACACTTTAGAATGAAATAAATTCTTAACAGCTATATCCACACCACAGTTCTTAGGGACCCAGAGCCCATACAGGGGCTAGAAGGACCGGCAAGGTCACAGGGGTTCTGCTCCGTTGCCTTCCAGGAGATGGACCGTACCCTGGAACAGCACCTTTAGCTGTAGACAGCAGTGGTATTAAATGCTTCTTTAAGTGCTGCTTCTCCAGGCAGCTGAAAACATAAAGATCCTTGAAGAGAGGAGTGTTGCAGGCTGTACTGTTTGCAAGCTGTCCAGGAAATGAGTCTTTCCTATAAAAAACAGTGTTCAAACTACAAGCCAAGATGTTCAGGATCTCTCCCAAGTCATTTGATTTCTGACAAATGTTATCTATACTTACCTCTCGCTAATCCGCATATCTAGACTTCTTATTCTATAAATGCAGTTACAATGGTGCTTGAATGTTGAGTGTTCTATACACTTCTAAAGTGTTTCAGAAACAAGTCTGTCTCATTCTTCATAATCTAATTAAAAGAGGCTTTCTAGTACTACACCACTATTTTGAAAACCGTAACATGGAACATGGCATATATTGCAGTAAGAAGAGATCTTTTTGTGTCCAACTAATGTGCATGTGCAGAAAAAAAACCTAGGTTATTGCAGTCTAAGTGAATTTTTCTGCAGTTTAGAAAACCATAGTATGAAAAAAATATCGATATAAAAAGGGAGGGCTGAGCCTCCCTAACATTTTCATGTATTTAATTTTGGATGATAAGAACATCCCTGCAAAAATCTCATCCAGTAATGAAATCTGAAATGAAAAATGACCACCCAGAAGTAAAAGTAGTCATACACAATTAATGAATTCATTCAACCAGCCAATAAATCAAACCAGCAAAGCAGACTCTCTTAATCATGCAGAGAAACATTTTTCAGTGCTTCTTATATTGTACTTTGCTCAAGGCCTACATTACCAATTGGTTGTTTCTTTAATTCTTAACCATTTACAATATAGTTTAATGCTATTAAAAAATTAAGTGTCATTCAAGATTACTGTTTAGGAACATTTTGTTCTTTCCAGGTTTCTGATTCTGAATAAAATTAGTATCAGAAGGTTTACTTTATGTGTGAGTATTCAGGGAGTTATTAGAGCATGGATAACTCTAACTTTCCAGAAAGGGTCTTACCTCTTCCCTTTGTAGGTCAAATTTGGTCCAAACAGATTATCAGACATTCAGAAAGTTATTACTGCTTGAAGCTCTCACACTTTCTTTCCATCCAGGACCCATGAGGCCCTTGGGTAACAGACTCAAGGATAACTTCTTAAAATTTTGTCAAAGACATTTTGAAAATTTTCACTTACTATTCAATATTGTGTGCAACAATGGCCTAAATTAAAAGAAACAGTAACTCTGGAAAAGCTGAAAGCAAGAGACCATTGAGAAAAGAAACAACAGCTTGACTGAAGGCCGAAAAACCAAGCCAAATTTCCTTTGCCTTTCAGCAGTGCAACTGTCCTTTTTTTTCCCCCCAAAGTTCATCTACTATCCCTCCAACAGTTCCCTCATCTTTCTCCTGTTTTCACAAAAAAAAATAGGACCATCTAGATACTGCTTCTGTTGAACTTTGCAACTGCATGCTTCAATGCAGGACCTACACGGGCTTTCCATAGAAACCCATCGTGAAATTTAGATAGAAGAAGTGAAAGCCAAGACTGTTCTCCTAGTAAGACTGGATTCTCTGCAAGTTCCAAACAATGCTCCCACTCAAAACTTTTGAGATCTAGGGGTCACCAAAGGACAAAGTTGCCTGACACTCCCTGGCCACCTTTATTTCTACCATACTCCGTGATGAAATCACGTTTATTGTCTTGTTTTTTTCCCTTTGGATGCAGCTTCTACACACCTGTGACCTAAACTAGCACCAACTGAGTGCAAAGGATTGTGCTGATTCTCCAGGCCTTTTCCAACAGCAGGGTCTAGCTAGTGCCAATTTCTAGTGCCAGCTTGGTAATGAAAGGTCACACAAATTCTTCTCTTCCAGATTTCTACTTTCTCAAGGAGGGCAGTGTGGAGAGCCCCTAACAAGGTCAGTCATGATCAAAACCCTGCCTCCAATTACAAATATTGCAGCTATGACTCCTGAGTGAACTTATTAATTGAAGTCTCTACAAAGCGAGATCTTTAATTTAACCTAAGTCCTTTCAAGTCACCTCCAAACCTGGGAATAAAACCAATTTTCCTCCACCCAATTTCAACAATAGCTAAAACCTTCCCTGCATGCAACAAAATACAAATGCACATGTACACTCATTCATAATTGATATACCATTTCTGAGCCAAATTTTCAAAAGGTAGTTTCCACCTGCATATATACACTGCTGCAATAAAGTCTTTAGTCCACACTTACCCAATGTTTATCAGCATCACATGCCAGCACCTACAAATCCAAACATGAACCTGGACCATACCACATTAGGTCCTTTACAAAGACAGGAAAATAAATGCATGCTCTTTGCCCCAAGAAGCCCACAAATATAAATCCAACTAGAAAGGGGATATATCTGTACGTGAGCACAAAATCATGTGTAGCAGGTACACTCAGGCATGTGAATCTGAGTACTGAAAGAACAAAATCAGCTCTAAATGCAAACATAGCACTCTGGTACTTCTTTAAACGCCTTGCCTGTGATATTACTGACATGTATCTTGGCCTGAAGACATACACACGGATTTTGAAACAGAATTTTTTCAGGTGTTGTAAAACAGGTCAATCAACAGAACCACAACAAAACCCAGAAGTTAACTACACACATTAAACAGCAGCAAGGCAACTTCGCATACTCTGGACAAACTCCTGGTACTCATCAATTAAGATGAAGCACAAAAATAGCTTGTCCCTTTTCGAATCAAACTTCTCCTGGGAGGATGGTGAATGGCAGCTTGGAGCACTGTGCCTGGTTGCTGCTAGCTCTTTTTGGCCCTGCAGATCAGCAGGGGAGTACACAGGAGAGCAGGAAGAGTCTGCTAAAGCGCAAAGTACTGCTTTTGCTCAAAAAAGCCCTAACATCCTCAAGTCATCTGGCTCTGTACCAGAACATTGGGAATTAAAAGTGATTAAATACAATTTTGGGTGGAGGGGAGGGAGGGAAAGCCCCAACAACGATTATTTTGTAAAACACTTTACGTTAGGCAAGTCAATAAGCTTGTTGCTTGAGTAGGATTTACTCTGTATATTTTGACCCTAGCAATGGTTGCACAGTTGCAGTCTGCTCCCCAGGTAGCAAGTAAATGGCCTGCCCTTATCATAGGTGCGGCTGTTCTCCGAAACAACTTAAGTATAACAAATCACCTACAACTGTCTTGGAGCCCACCACAGAATTTAAAAGCTAAAATTTGCTGTGCTTAATTCTTAGCACAGAAAAAAAACCAAAACAGCAAAAACAACAGTTATAAGGGTCCCCTCAGGACACCATGACTTTGCTGGGAGGACACAGGCTGTTACCACTTGCAGCCACACAATGCTGCTCATCTGTGTCTTAGACAAGCTGCCTCCTTTAGGCAATACACCTAGGAGTGACATACAGCAGCAGAAACACTTATTTGCAGGCAGTGCTTTGCCCTGAAAACGATCAGAGCCTAAAGGAAGAACAGAGATACATTTTGTATTTTCCAGACAGCATATTAATTTTGCAGCTCCTGCCAACGCTACCAGCAACGCTCGGAAGCCGTTGCTTATGCCACACTGTGAGGCTATGCTTCCACCCTCTTCTGACAATCCACTCCCCTGCGACCTTACTGTGATGGAGAGGGCTGGGACATGGACACCTCAGTGAACACAGGCAGTAACCATGCAAAAGAGCTGAAAAAGCAACAATTGAAGCAGAGGTAGAGGGACAAGTTTTATCTGTGACTTGACCTGAAACTCAGACATGGTTTCCATTCCTGGCATTCCTATGGAACTAATGGTAGGTAACACAGGCAGATATCACACTCTTTCCATGCCTCAGTTTCCCCATTGCTCAAATGTGTGTGTATGCATATAAAGCAAGAGGGAAAAAAAAAAAAAGTCTGTGTAAGTATAAACTGATTTTGTACATACCTAGTGTGAAAATCCTATGTTTTGCACCTCTGGATTACAATCATATTGCTGAAGTAAACTTTGGAGCTACTTGTTCCGGGAAGTCTTAGAGCTGAAAGAGGCCTGGGATTTTCAGAGTGATGACAAAAGACTTATTTTTTCACTCATAGCTCTTTAGCTGGAAAGGCATGTAGGTTCACAGAAAGCCAGAGTTTTCCTTTTTAACAGCGCACAGTCAGTCCAAACCCCATGGCTCCTTCTGCACACCTGCAGGCCAAGGCCAGTCCAGAAAAAGGAGATCATGTATCATTATCTTAATTTTTCAAATAGAACAGGGAGGAACACGTGATGGAGGTCACTTGTCTCATATCAACTAAAACACTAGTGACACCAGCAGGAACAAGATCTACTTCTCTCATACCATAGCCTAGTGTTTGTCCAAGTGGTTTAGGGTTTTCTTGTTGGTTTTGTTCTGGTTTTGAATTTACCAATCTAAAGATCCACATAACTCCACTGCTGCTTCAGACGCCATCTCTCTTACCTCTTTTGGTTGCTGGTGCCTCAGAGCTGAACAGATCTGCCACGCGTGCCCAGGTTTTGGCAGCAGCAGGCCTGCAGGGTGGCCGCTCTGAGGAGAAGGGCCAGCTGGTTCCTCAGTGCCCCCACCCAGCCTGTCAGTGGAGTTTGTGGCACCACTGTGAAAATGTTCCCCTGAGAGGGCACAACGCTGCACAGGCAGCCAGGAGTGAGGGGAAAAGTGTGAGGAACAGCCCTGCCCGCTGCCAGGCCGGAGGGAGCTCAGGCCGCTGGAGCAGGGATCCCCCCGCCACCACCCGGGAACGTGTGAGGGACCGTTATGGCAGCTGCAGCCCCACTCACCATCGCCCTGTGCCTCCCCGAAGGAGCAAAGATGAGCCTGAGGTAAAAAGGGGTGGGGGGTGGCACTTTAGTTTTTGCCTTTGTTTCTCACCATCCTACTCTCTTTTTAATCGGCAATCAATTACATTAATTTTCCCTAAGCGAGTCTGTTTTGCCCATGACAGTAATTGGCAAGTGATCTCCTCATCTTTACCTCAACCCACGATCTCTTATATCTTATTTCCCCCCCCTATCCTGTTGAGGAGGGGAGGCAGAGAGCGGCTGGGTGGGCGGCTGGCAGCCAGCCTGGGTCAACCCACCACATCAAGTTAGCCGGGTTTGCAGGCATGCATATCAAGATTAAAGAAAGCCACAAAAACCCACCTACCTCTGTCAAAGGCAGTCCCTTTTGTATTGGGCACAAAGAGCCCACTGCGTGGCTTGTCACAGAATCACTCGCTGACTTTCCCACCAGACCTTCTGCTGTCATTCTGTCAGATACTGCAGTTCATTTCTCCCCACCAGCCTCCATACCCCCCCGATAAGCAGAAAATAAATTCTAGAGTAAGGCACTGTAACACACTGCACATAATCAGACCGGTGATACCTACATTAAATGTGATTTCACACTAGAGAAAGCAAGCCATCTTCCCAGCTTATTATTTTGGCACAGATTGGTTTTTGATTCAGTCATGCTGAGAAAATACAAGGAAACAAAGAAAAGGAAGAGTTCTCAAAAATTAATTAAAATAAATTAGTTCCTAATGGCAATCAAAAGTCTTCCTCTAAACTTAAAACAACTATTAAATGCTAATAACCAAAAGATAGACCCAGTTACCTTTTGAGTAGAAGCTTTCCATTTTATGGTATTTACTTTAAGAAACAGCATAGCACAACAGACTCTGGACAGGCCAGTAATCTGTAGGGTCGGAGAAGACAGGGAGGATGCACCGGAGTGTTATAAACTCTTGAGATGCTGCGAGTATTTGGGGATTTCTCCTCTTGCACGCCTATTGATGAGCTCCTGGCTCAGCGTGCTCTGCTCGCCTGTCTTGGCTCACGTATGTGCAAGTGAATGGACTGTGAATTGTCATGAACTCCTAGCTCCCATGATGAGTATGCTGGACAGAAAGATCAAACGCCTGAGTTTATATTCAATTATACTGACAAGCTTTCCTTTGCAAAATCAGTTTAACAAGAGAAAAAAAAAAAACAAACACTGGCCTTTTCTGTAGAAAGGAAAGTACAGGATAGTGTATTCTTACCAAAAGATGTCCCTTAAATGCATTAAATTACATTGATTAGGGAACATGAACAAAAGCCCCCTCAAGTTTCTTACAGTCGTGCTGAGAATATTCCCACTACATTGATCCCACTGGAAGTCTTTTTTTTTTTTTTTAACATGAATTTCAAATATCAAGTGACATGCCTCTTTATTGGTTATCTGAGGCATGCAGTGCTTATTTACATTACAGAAACAGACCTTCTCTACAGAAAAATACAGGCATTAGAAATGCAAATTACTTAGCTGTTTTTTATTCTAGAGGACTACAAGCAACTAACTTGCAATCTTAAAAAAAAAAAAACAAACCCAAGGACAGTCTAAGCTTACAATTTTTATGACAGTGATCAATGTTTAGCTTACTTTCGTTATAAATATATCAAAGTGATATTATCCAAGGATTTTTAAGCACTATAAAAACTCTGCTAGATGGTACTTCATCACAGTCCTAACCAGACAGGTGAGAGTATTAAACCCAAAACCTAGCAAAAGCTAGGCCAGAAGATACAAATAAGGGAAAGTGTAAGGGCATCCCTCCCTCATGTCATAACAACCATATCCACGCTTCAGAGCACAGCGTTAAGGCAACAAATAAACAAATGAGCACCAGCACAGGCGTGTACATTCACAAAATAGTAAGCTGCCCCTGGGGAGATATCTGCTTAGTTCTAAAGGAGGAGAATTGGGCATCCCAGTGCATCTCACCAGGGCTCATTAGGGCTCATTAACTCCTGGAGATAGCTTCAGCAACAGCCTGAGCATCCCAAAACTGTACTTTATACCGATTCAGCTACAGCCAGGAGGGGAGATTGCTTGCTCCCTGCTAAGCACTCTTTTTCCAGGTTTTTTCCAACAAAAAGGCTTTAGGACCAAAGCTATTGTTTTTCTGTTGTTTATATAGCACCAACATGCACTGCTCTGTGACTAGAGCTTACAGGGACTTTGCCACGCTGACAATTAACAACAGGATAGTTTATACCAGCACACAAACTGGCAAGAGGTGCTTTCCAAGTTTGCTCTGAAATTTAATTTCAGAGAAACCAAAGGAGTGTGGAAATACAAAGGTCAAGTAACATAATACTAAAAAGAGACTTGGGCTGCTCTTGTCACAAGAACTGGCTGCACAGATCCTTCTTGAGCTTCCTCCAAACGCCCATACGCTCAAAGGAACAGAATAAAGCCACGCTTCATCTTTGACACCTTGAGAGGAAGACACTAATGCTCATCTGCATAAATCACTGAGAAAGCAAACTGGTAACAGAAGCAAGCTAAAAAAGCACGTAAGAACAGCTAGTAGAGTGGAAAGAAAAAGAGAGCAAGAACTGCTGGTCACATGGACAACACCACAACATAAGATCTCCAGCAGTGTTAAAAGCAGCTTTGAGCAAATGGCTTCAAAACACCCCGCTCCCTAGTTGGTTTTGCCTTCCATGAATCCCAAAGCAAAGTAGTTACTTACTTATATTCTTTCATCACTAAAATAAAACTTCGCACTTTTCCTATGATTGCTTCACAATAAAAAAATTCTAACACTAATCACGTGACCGTATTGAATCTCATTTCCCCCATCACGGAGCTTCTATACTGGAGGACAAAAACAAGCCCCACAAGTGAAGAGAAAGACTGTTCATTTATCAGTCTGCACTACCACATCCCCTGACCTATTTTATTACTAAAAATAGTCCCTCTTAGGTCACTGCTGCAAATTGAATTCTGCTGCTTCATTGCCCACTGCAATCTCACAGAACTGCATGCTGCCTACACACAAAACACTAAGTAGGTTAACTTATTCACTGCCAGGGATGCAGCCAGTCTTCTCATATAGATAAGAAAAAAAAAAAAAGACAAAAATAATTTTGCTTAAAATGTTTGAAATGTTTTCTGCAATGCAGTTTAAGCATTTTATTTATATTATATTGTGAATATAAACATATAAATGGTTTATTTCTGATTCATTACTGATTTCCCATTTGCCCATATTTACAATATGTTTTTCCATATTTTTCTTGCAAAATATATTTTCAGAGTTACAATGTTACAAGTGATGGAATAGCAGCCCCAATGACCTCTAATGACCAAAAATCCTGAGAGGAACAACAGTCAAGTCTTTCTCACTAAGCCCCCTCACTAAGGTAAGTCTAAAACGACACAAAAAAGAAGAAATAAGTCAAAATATTCTGAGTTTAAAATAAAACATCTTCTTTCACAACACCAGTACTCTGTATTTGTAATTCTCAATCCAAAGCATGTCACACCTTGAAGTGAACTGATAATTTTTGATGCAACAGACACAACATTACTTAAAAGACAGAGGAAGGCATGAATTTTACAGAGCAAGAGCTTATTACAGGATCCTAAGCAGGAGACTGAAATAAGTATTATCAACCACTTCATGCTTAATACTGAAAAAACATAGAAATATGCAATGCCCCTGCTATTTTATTTGAGCGAAACAGAATAAGATTAGCATAAGCATGTTTCCCTGGGCTATTATCGCATCGTCATTTCATTACTTCAATAGCTTCCCAATCTTAAACAAACATACCCAAAAACCAAACTCAAAGATCAAAGACAACTGACTTACTTCATGCCAGCTTTTTGCTTAAACCACTGCAAATTCTGTTGGGAATTTCTTAGTATGCAGCAGATGCACACAGAGCTGAACCATTCAAATGATTCGTGGCCTCATTAACCTAACTTTATTGTTATTTGGTTATGAAACCAAGTTTCCCACTTCCTGCTATTCTAAAGATAACATCTGCCAAATCTGGGCTTTCTTGTCAGAGAAAAAATCCAATGTCTTCAGGAGACAAAATGGTCTCAACTCTGCCTGAGTTTCAGCTGCTGTCATTTCCTGAGATGCTGGGGGCACTGTGGGTCACAACTTGTGTAAGACAGCTATGTCCTCCCCAGCTCATAAAAATGAGCTGAAATGCATGCGGCCCATCACTACAAGGAGAACCACATAGCCTCTTGCCAAGGATATATGAAACCAGCCTTGCCAGCCAAGGAGCAATTTCCCATTGTTTGAAGAGTCACGGAACACACACTGCAAAGCAGCCAGGGTCTGCATCTCTGATAACCCTGAATTCCATATGTTCAACATCTTGCTAGGGCTTGACTAGGGATTAAATTAAAAAAAAAAAATTAAAAATACTGTTTTCTTATTTCTAGCTAGTAGGTCAAGGTGAAGTTGGTCTGTTAATACATATTTTTCAAAGGTGTATTACCTACTTAAGTATCATCAAGTCATAGGGTACAGGTGACACACCTGAGACGTCTGGCATATATGGACAGTTGTTCTTAAATGAACCTCTTCTTTTCTGAATGGCCAGTTAGTCACCAGAACGCAAGAGAGATGGGTATTAAGTTATTTACAGAATTATGACATGGAATCTACATTACTTTTTATGAGAGTAAGCATGTTTCATAGTTTTAGCCTGCGTAACTAATGAGTCCTCTCAACAGGATGATCTTTTAGACCCTTTGATTCTCTGAGATGCTATAGCAGTAACTGCCTTTTTATTTCTTATCAGATCAAAAAAGAGATTTAAGTTGGAACTCAATGCAGTCACTGCACTTCCAAGATACATTAGTTCATTCTCTTTTTGAAGTCTCCCAGTAATACTTCTCCTGTACAGCACCTTCCTCTACTAGAAATCCCATTTATAGAAATAAGGCTATTCTCAGAGACATATGATCAAAATACTCTGAGGTCCTATCATCGATTATTCAACAGGTCAGATAACTAACAGGAATATCAGCTAAGTTAGTATTAGCAAGATAAACAACAGCAATCAAGTAATGATGCTCAATACAAGTGAAAATAAATCACTTGCACCACTCTTCTACAATCATAGCACATGAAAGTAAGACATCATTTGCATAAATATTAACTACCTAATTAACAGTATGGTCAGCAGTGTGGAAGTATTTCAACCCTCTTTACTATAGTTAATATCAGACTTTGCAAGTCAAAATTTATGATAAGTTTGCAGACCGAGTACTTGCCAAAACAAAAACCAGAATGATGGTTTATGAAGCTCTAAGGTCTTCCAAGACCTAGCTAAACTCTTCTTTATGGATCATTAAGATAAAACCTGTGCAGCTTTCCAAAGTGCCTGGATCTACTAAGATGGATTTAAAAGTACAGTGGAAATACACATGCACCACCGCTACCGAATTTCTGGGGAAAGAGTAGGAAATACGTAATCCATTTTGGGCTAAAGGTCAAAGACAAAATGAAACTAAACAAGATTTTCTCAATATATATTTCAGTCCCAAAGCATGCAGATTATTATTTAAAACTTCAAACATTTCATCATTTAGAGTGGATTCGGCATGTCACTGTCTTCTGACTGTGGGGAGCTGCAGAATCAAGTCTTTCATATTTCAGCATCTAAGAAAATTTAGGACCCTTACCAACCATCTGTTAAGTCCACACCAATCAGACGTACTAATTAAATGAACTGCCACATCTTTAACTTCTACCACAGCAAATTATAAATTTCAGAAATACTGGCACGAAGACAAAAAGGCACTTTGAGACTTGAACAAGCACTCAGGTTAGGTAAAGTGGCCTAATTCAGTGAGATGTTTTTCTACCACACAGTGCCTTCAGTGCTCGGTAACTTTTGCAAGCAGTGGGCATCTAAGTTCAGCTGCTTGAAGGCCCACGTAAAGCCAGGCACAGGTCTCTGCATCACTTGGGTATTCTGCAGTTTGATCAACAACTGTGTTGTGAAGCTGGTTTTGAAACAGGGGTCAAAGCTGGGAAGAACAGAAGTTGCTCCTTGTGGCCAAAAGGTCACAACACCTTCTCTTCTAGGAAAGAAAAATCCTCGAGGTGGAGGACCCCCTGCAACTAGCACTGCTCAGAATATACAGAAGAGTGCCCAAGGCTGTCAGCACATATTCACACTTGGTAAAAAAAAAAGAATTAGCTGCCATCTCACACTCCATTTTGAACACCTGCAAACAAATGCTAAACCAGCAGGACACCACCTTCTGCTATCAGTGTTTTGCATCATGCTCGCTAGCTTTCTTTCTCCAGAAGCGCTACTTCAGTGAAGAGACCCCTTGGAAACCTCCACATTTCCTAACACCTATGAGAACACTTGTAAAGTAGCTGCATGATATAGGTGCCAAACCATGGGTTGCAAATCCATCTCATCTGCTTCAGTCTCCAGCAGCTGCAAAATTAAAAATAGCTGTCATAGGCAAACCACACTGAAGATGAGAATGTTTGCTCGTTTATTTCAGGCTGATAATGGTGTCACTGTTGACATGTTTGGGCTCTGAAAGGAGCACTAATGAGGAAATGGACAAAATTATAAAGGCAGAATAAGGAACGTTCTAAAATAGGAATGGGAAAATTACCCTCCTTTTAAATTTACATGGAAAATCTGACTAGCCATGACAAAATAATGTGCTTATTTGGCTCTTTGAGATGAATTCCTGTTAACTACAAGCAAAGCAATCAAAGTAGCATTTTCAGCTTTTAAAAATTGTTTCTCACCCTGACCAAATAGGACTATTTTATCAGGTATGGAAATTATACACCATCATTGGCTCCTCGTGACTTGAGAAAGACATGATGAATAAGGAATCAATTAATATTACTGTAGAATTTTCTCTCCTGCTTTTGGTCAGGAAACCAAACCTGACATTTACAAGATACTTGCAGTTCCCAGAAAAGGAGCCTTCTGCAAGAATGAGAAGTTACGCTTTATCTAGCATAGCAGCAGTCTTACTTATGTACCCTGTGTATTTTTGCTGTTATGTTGTCTACAGAACCACTAAAATACAATTCTCATTTTGTGAGCCAAACACAGGGTGGGGAGCGTGCACAAAAACTGCTGTGGAGTTCGCTTGCTTCATTCATAAAACAGCAGTAGTTGCTATGTAGCTAAATGCTGCAAGGGAGCTATTTGGGAAGGAGAAGGTGTTATTTTCATTAGGTGAATCCCTATGCATTAGTCACATATTTATCAGATTTCCTCTAGCACTAATTAGGCATGTAGTTGAACCTCAGGTAATCCAAGGTCAGTCCTGTCTCTTGGGGCTGCAAGACAGGTTTCTTAAATCCTTGGTGTGGTAAAGAGCCACCAGTGCAACTGAAATCTCCAAATAATTTCTGAGCTACAGCTTCCCACCAGTGTGCCACAGGGAACAGATACCTCTGAAAGGGCCAGGTTCACTGAAAGGCTGCCTGACATCCAGGAGCAGGAAAACAGCCAACTTTCAATTATCTGCATCCAACCATGAAAGACATCTCTGGAGGCCTTTGGACAAACATGCTTCTAAAACATACAGAATTAAATGCTGCTAAACAGAAAAGCATCAGGCACAGTTTAAGTTGATCTACACGCTCACAGGTACACGTAATGATGTTATGAAGATTACACCCTAGGAAAGGCTTGTGTGTTCAGACATAGCTGAACAGTGGCCATTGAGAATGTGCCCATTCAAACCGGAACTGTGCCAGGACTGTAAAGATACAGATATGGCTACGGATTGTGGAGGGGAAATTCTCCTGCTGCCCTGCAGCCAACAATGGTAACCCTTCAGGGCTGCTCCAACCCCTGAGGCTATGCCCTCTGCACAGGGAGCAAACCCAGTGCAAGGTTTGCACTCAGCTTCAGTTTAAGCTGAAACCACAAATATAAACCCTAAATATGAAATAATATTAATATAAACACAGCTCATCCTTGGGATTACATGGGCCTACAATGTTTTTTGGACATTGCTACATGCCATAATAATGCAAGAACTGGCATTTGGACCACACCTTAACACAGACAATTAAATAAAAATTTGCCACTGAAGCTGTTTTCCACAGGCACTTCTGAGAGGATGTTCTGATCACTGTAATATATTTTACCTTTTTAGTTTTGTCACTGCATTTAAATATTGCATCTGAAAAGCAGAAATACTTCTAAACCAGGTCAGAAATAAGCAGGATTATCACTGAGATCCACCTACTATGCATCCAGAGTTTAAAGGGAACCTTGGTTTAAGATGACAAGTCTTTCAAGGTCCTAGACTTTTGGTCAAGCTTGTATCATTCACTTGTTAGTTACATTTGGGTATGACTGTCCCAGAGGCAAGAAGCTATGTAAGAATGAATTTTAAGAGCTTTACGGAAAACAACCAAGATTTGCATACGCTGCTTAAGTGCTCATGCAAATGTTTCTCATTCTCAGGATTATAACATGCACGCTGGAAGCCTCGCTACGTCACTTCAGCTATGTCTTGAATTTGGCAAAGACACACAAAATATCTGCCTCTCGGAAATTACATATTCCACCTCTCTACTAAGAAGAAAATGCTGTGCTTTCAACTATCACATTTACATGACGTTTTCACATGTCTCAGTCACAAAGCCAGTATATTTCCTTCTTCTTGCTCATCTTTATTATCCTATTTCAACCCCATGTGAAAAAGACAGAAGGTAGAGAAAATTTGGTAGAGTGATTCTCCAAAGAGAAATGCCTTGCTGGTATATCAGGAAAGCAAAGCACCTTTTGTGCTTTTTACAAACCTAATTCCTTCTCCTTTGTTGCTGCTGTTCTGAACCAACCCACTGATGAAGACAGAGGATTTGCACATGCTGGAGGCTGAAGTCTTTTACTTATTTACAGACCACTGCTCCTTTTGTGCAATGCAGCTTGCGGTACTCTGAAGAGATGTCCACTACCCTGAATGATTACAGACTCTGTCCTCTTTCTGCTGGGCGTTAACTTGCACGAGGTGGTTAGTCGTTCCAGTTTGATTACCATGAAGAACAGCACCACCAATGCATGACAGGGAAGCTGAGACTACCCTTAAGATGACATTGTTTTATCAAGATAACAACATGGCTAAATATTTTGTGCAAAGTGTCAATCTAAGTCTGGAAGAGAAACCGCAAACAACCCTGAACGGGAGATGCTCAGCCTTAAGACGGCATCCTGACAATGCTAATGTAAAACTAAAGCACAACTAAGGACACCAAGAAGATGACACCAAATTCACAAGGGTCAGACTAGATGAGTTTTAAAATTAATTGCTTAACATTGCTTAAATTAATTGCTTAACATTCACATCCAAAGCTCAGCTGTACTTTCAATGAAACAATTAAATAGGCCATCTTATGCCCTTTGTAAAGGCAATCACCCACCCTTAATCAGAACCTCAGGTTGGTCTATAGTGCCCTGCAGAGATGCAGAGATATCTGTTCCCCCTCTGTTTAGAAGCAATCCATCTTACTGCAACTCATTTGTCACTGAATGGTTTCTTACAAACACCAGTATGAACTTGCCTCTCACTTCTCTCTTGCTCTCACTGTCCAAAACACAGAATAATGTACCTCAACTTCTCAACAGTGAATCGCGACTGATACAATTTGGAAGATCATCAAATATAGCTACACTCAAGACTTTTTGGTGAACAGAGTGGCTAAGAAGTGCTGAAATTAAAGAGCGCAGGGAGGGTAAAGTTATTTAGCAGTTCCCTTGGAATCCAACATTAAGAAAGGCCTTTGAGGATCACTTAGACTCTTCTGATAAAGACCAATAGGGAGTGAGACAACTAAAAGCTATTCTAGCCCCTCCTTAAAACAACTACAAATGGGTGGAATCTCGGAACCAGAATCAGACCCAGAAATACTTAAAAATATCTTTCTGCTATAGTCTAGACTACCAGCCATTGCTTGGCATTCTATTAAAAGAGGAATGAACATCATTTTAATTTAAGTATTAATATTTTAAATTATTGTAATATGAAAAGAAAATGCCTAAGTTAGTGCACTGTGGTCCTGAACATCAGTGAAAGAGACACAAATGACATCCAAAAGTTATTCCTGTACATCTTTGTACACATACAGATATGTATGTAAATGGTCCACAGATCTGGGTCAATGCATCATGTACATTTACAAAATGATCCAGTTGCTTCCTCTAAGGGTTAAAGTAATAAGGCAACTGCCTGCGTATGCGTGGTTCTGACATTATAATTAGCATAAATAGTGTACAATTATGTAACAAAGGGGCTGCAATCTGGACAGAAAGTAAGAAGCAATTCAAGAGTACTTCTACATAATCATTCTGAATCACCAGAATACAAAAACAATAAAAATTTGAAAAGGAATACCCAAAGCCAGTGATCAATCTGATAGACCAATAGGACCCTGACTATCATCCCCTGCTATGTAATTCAGACTGACCTAAGAACTCAAGAAGTTTGGCCCCGAAAGACACATGTGTAAAAAAAATGAATAATCTTAAAATAACTTTTAAAATCTTGCCTGAAATAACTCAGATTCTGCCCAAGTGCCACACATCTCATTTACCGTGAAAGCGTACACCAGAAACTTTCCGGAGCGGTAAGACAACTAACACACACCATCCATGTTTTAAAGCTGCCAGACACAAGTTCACTAGTTCTGCAAGAGATCAAGCCTTCAAGTTATACTTACAGTTATAAATTGTTGATGGCAGCTGACTAGACTAGAAGTGAGTGAAGTTCATTTCCAGAGAGACTTATTTGGCACAGTTCCACAGGGGCTTTTTAGCTATTGCTTTTGCTAGGGATAGCCTAATAGCTGAAATCCAGCTCCTCCAAGCCATGAAACAGCTTTAAAAAATACATATAAAAATTAAAAAATACAGACAGATAGATCATTGCACCATGCAATCCAAACTTAACTTTCCCACCATATACCAAGGTATCATATGTTCTTTCACTGTTTTGTCAGCAATTTCCTTCAGCGCAGTTTCTCTATATTTAGGGATAGAGAATGTACCTATTAGATCTACCCCAAGCTGAGGGGAAAATAATTAGACGGAAGCAATTTCTGCTTAACATTTGCTTGCTAAAATTAAGGGAACAAACACTATTTTTTTGGAATTTCTGCATCTAGAAATGTCTTTCATTTTGCACATCATGTACAGAATACCAAATGGAGGCGTGTTATACTATAGAAGGCATTTATTCATCAAGTTACAGCTTTGCTGTACTGCAGCATCATCAACATTTTACTGTCTTGGCCAAGCGTTTAACAGCTTACAGCGCGATTCAAACTTGACTTCAAGCTTGATTGTTCCATCCAACACTAATGCAGCTCAGAAGACTATTTTACAGTGCTACATAACAGACTGGAAAACAGCTCTTCACAAGATAAAATACCTGCTTTGTGCCTTGCATTTTTTCTGTGGAGCCAGTACACAAGAAAACAAGCCATTCCAGTGGATAAAACAGAAACTGGACTGTTCTACAGAGTTCTTGCCCACATAATCCTTCCCACACTTGTCCTACATTTTTATGAGGAGATCACAAAATTTTGATCTAGGATTTTTGCCTAGGTTTTAGGGTTGAAGGGAGGAGCGCACATCATAAGGCTTTGCACTGGACACTAAACCAAGTTTTCAGCCAGCCAAGGAGCGTGGATCTAGAACACTTAGTTAGCAGAGGAAATGACAAAGCTATGTAATTCATGACCATGTGGCCTCCAACAAATGTGTGATGAGGAGAAGATGGAGTGCCCACAGCAGCAGGGAGTGGGGCATGGCAACTCAGGCAGGATCTCACTGTTTTAGTTCCCCGTGGGCCCACCACACAGTGCATTCAGCACTCGCAGCTGTGGAGCCTGCAAGCTCAGCAAATCCTCTTGATTTCTGCTGCACTTGCCCCAGATATCCAACTGAGTATCTTCCAACAGAATTCCAGGCATAAAGGAAGCATAGGCACATTTACTATCGTTATTTAGTAGGTGACTACACTGCTGTACTTTGACATCTAAAGCTGAAATATCAAAACCAGTCCTCAGTTTCTCTAATCCTTAACTCTTATGGGCAGAAATCACCAATTGTGGACATATGTTTCATAAGGATTAGGGTGAAACTCAGCACATTCATTACTAGTCAAGACAATTACCAGGTTTGAGCTCCAGCCCTGGGGACTTAAACGAATGCAACAAAGCCCCTGAAATAATACAAGTTCCTCATTCTTAGGCTTTAATTGCTCGCACTGAACTTACAAGTCAGCATCAGGCAGAAGCAACCAAAAGGTCTTTGCAGAAGGAAACAATCCTCAAAGTCAGAAAGCAACAGCTTCACAGATCATTAGAAAGCTAGTAACTGTAAATATATAGAAATACACAGCCTGTGAAGCAGGATACTTGAAAATGAGGCCGTATCTCATACAAAAGAGTTATAAAACATCTGTTTCAATTATGATACTTTAACAGTAGCTACCCTAATTACCTAGAGGGAAAAACAAACCACTCTTGTTTGATTTCCAGCATTCTATTTGCTTGCTGGGGAATCCCTTTGCTTAGTAGGTATTTATGCTATTTTCCTTGGAAGGAACATGTTGCCATGGAGTACCGACCATGGGCACTAGTAAGTGACTCTCCCTTTCTGCTTCCCTCTTTTTCTTCTGCTTTTTTGAACTGCATGTCCTTCTCTGGAGGGACTGTGTCTTATTAGTTGTTGGCCTTAACCTCTTGCTAGGTATGCAAGGCAAATTTATAGTAAGCTGTGATTATATTTGTTTTGATTTCAGTCAATGGTCTCATCCAAAAGCTGCTCTTAAAAGTCTTTCCCCATTTTTCACTGGCACTTTGCTTTGACAGAATGGAGTTTCCTTTCGTTAGAGCGAGAAGGTGGCAGATGGGAGATGGAGGAGGATCCAAGCAGACAGAGAAGCATTGCACAAGACTCATGCCCAACTTGTCAACAGAACAAGATTTCTTTACTACAGTGCTTAAAAAAAAATTAAAGTGGCTGCTTCATTATTCAACAAATCTACAAGGGCTATACAGTAGCATTCAAACCTTCTTATTTTAGGGTATCCAGAATTTACCTGTAAGGAATCTTGCCTTGCAGTTAACTGAATCAACAGCGTACTATCGAGAGTGAAGGAATCTGAGTGACATCTGAGTGACAGCAAACCATCATACTACTTCTGCTGTAAATGGCAGGCAACACAAGGCTTGGATGTAAGCAGAATACATTTGGATTCCTGCCTCCTTTCATTAGTAGGTGGCAAAATGAGTCTCGGGGGAAAAAAAAAAAAGAAAAAAAAGTTTAAAAATCGGGTGAGTGGTCTTAGAACAGCAAGGATATCAAGTCCTGACACCTTTAACAATTTTTCTCCTTTGGTTCTACAGAAAAAATTCACATGAGCATTAAGGTTATGACTGGCCAGATGCACCCAAAAAAGCAGCACAGACCAGCAGCCCTGATTATGTCTCCATCCTGGCACAGGGAGAGAGACAGGGAGACTTAAAGCTGCCTTCTTCCTGCCTGGCATTCCTGTACAACGGAGGAACAGGAGAACTTCACTACTGGGACTAAAAGAAGACTCCAGGTTAAATAAGGTTATCTAAAAGTTGCCTCCAGTATGAATCCTTTCATAGAATCATCATAGAGGAGAGTAAAGTCATGTTCAGTGACCACAAATCAGACAGTGGAGAGGGCCATCCAACAACTCACAGTAGAGCACAGAGACTAGTGAGACTTTTCCTCTCCTCTGTACAAAAGTTACATAAATGAAGTACTTACTTTTCTTGCCTAAGCAAACATCTGCTTCTAAAAAAAGGGGAGAATTACCCATGCACTGGGTCTACACCATAGAGAACCAGTAAGTGCTAGAATTTGTCATACATAACACATCATCCTGCATGTTCAATGTGAAGCGTGCATTAACATTATGAACTTATATGCAACTGTGATTTCTTAAATAATCCCATTTGGAGTGATCAGGTACAGAACTCCCCTTGAAGTAAAGGTCACAGATTTGATCTAATATATTACATCAGCAGGGAACAGTAAAAAATTATGAATTATTCCTATCAAAACTAGGGAACAATTTCTTCTACAGGAGTGGCAAGTAAGCATTTGTTAAATCATTATCACAAAAAATACACATGTTGGCAAATGTAACAGCTACCAAGATTCTGTTAATACAGCAAAATTCAGCAGGCTACACTGCAAAACGGTCCTTAACCATTGAGCATACGTACATCTTTCACCATTGACACATCACACACCAAGCGTCCCTTGTGTTCATCTAAAAGTACAACGTGTTGCAGAGCGTTAGGAGATACACCTTTCATCTCGTTCTATTTAAAAAGACCTTGAAATGCCCAGAAGAGGAAAAAGCTGTACAAGAGAAAGTATGCAGGAGGCAACAGTTCAGGGGGGAAAAAAATAGGAAGTTTGTAATCCAAAGCAAATACACCTTCCAATCAAAGTGAGCTCTCTATTCAGAAAATAGCTTTTATGGATTTGCACTGCTTGTCATCCTGCCCATTATCTGAGACGTCTCAAATCAGCGAGAGAGCACCTGGTGTCACTGAAAATCAAAGGCATAGAGAAGACAACCTCCAGTTTAACGTCTTCAACATTTACAGCAAAGGATCCGCTTACTTCTTTTACTTTTGGCAACTCAGATTTGCCACCAAGGTCATGACGGGTTAAATATTTTTTAAAAATAACAGCAAAATGCCTAAAGAAGCAGAAAGAGAAATGATTAATGATGTATCCCAATCGAAGAATTTCCCCATGTTTTATTAAGATGTTGTTTGGAACATCATCCACAAGGCAAAAACAGAAAGCTCATCAGGTTCAGAATCCTTCCTATTCAAAGTTCTTTCCTAAGGAGAAAAATGGAAACTGGAATCTTCTAGCTGCCTATGTCCTTCACTCATCAAAAAAGGATTGTATCTTGCGTTACAGAACATCTCATTGGCAGTGGCACTCTGGGGGATACAGAACAGCCTGATTCTCTTTTACAAGGTAAGAGGATATTTGAGAACAGCTTATAGATTTTTAAGTCACTAGCACTGCAGGTCACATGATATCAAAACTCTGATAATCTGCTACAGTTTGCAAAGTTCCCCAAAGGAACCCACGTCTGGGAAGGCCAAAGGAAGGGCCACAGAGGACATTGGCAGTCACTCTCGCAGCTGGTATAAGCATCGGAAATTTCACAGTGTCAGTCACTCTCGCAGCTGGTATAAGCATCGGAAATTTCACAGTGGTACAGCATCAAATGAGCTGGCTGAAGGGACTTTGAGAAAAGGTGCACAATTGCTGTAACCTCACACTCACAGAAGAGCCCAATAGTTTCACCTCTTTCACCTATTGCCTTCCACTTGCCCATCATAATCACTTTATAGTAATCTAGTAATTTGTTCCAGTACAAGGCTACAGAGCAGGGCTATGTTAAGATGTTAAATCTGAACAAAAGGGAGAAAGAAGAGAGCTAAGCCTGCAACACGAACTTCTGGCATCATATAAAGGCCTTCCTAGAAAACATTTAATTTAGCAAAACAGTACTATAATATACACAAGCAATGTTTAAAACAGAATCAATACATCATATATTATCTTCTCAAGTTAATTATTCCGTAAAATTTGTAGAGGGAAGGAGTACTTAGGCCAGAAAACTTATTAAGCTAGGGGAAAAAAAAAAAAATCAAAAAGGATTCAGCATACTGTTTTTTTTTAAATCATTACAATTTGGGTTTAATTGCAGTTGTTGGTTGGGTTTCTTTGGTTTTAAGAACACTGGCAGGTGTGCTACCATTTTTAGCAAGTTTAGAGCTACCACAATCAAATACATAGGTAATACAGGCATTTCACTCCTCAAAGACTGATGGGCACCCAAGACCTTTATATGTAGCAAAAGTCTCTCACTTCATTCAGCTTCCTGCTAACTACAGTTATGTTTGAAACTGTGCCATAAACAACTACAACATGCTTGACCTGAATCCTGTTTGATTTACTTGATCAGCACAAATATATCAACCCTTCTCGCTGCTCCATAAGAAATGTGAAATGTGCTGTGTCAAATGTCTCTTAAAGCCCTGTTCCGTATCACTTTCAGTCCTCACTTTCCTCAGTATCCAAATAAGCCCAACAATCTAAAAATAAAATGAGGTGAAGACATTTCCCAGAAATAATAAAAGTCCCTCAGAGACTCTGCAAAAAGCACAACAGCGAAAGAAGTCTCAAAAGCATTTATTTTAATTACTTTGTTACCTTACTTCCATAAAGAAGTGTTTGAGTGAAACAAGTTCAAAAAAAAAAAAAAAAAAAAAAGAAAAGGCAAGTCCAGGCTAATTTTTACAAACATGCCAACTTTTCATCTCTGGTTTGACAGCAAGGACAAGTGACATCATAGGCCACCTGACAGGAACACCGAGTGGATGAGGCCCTTTACAGATAGATAGGAGTTCACAAGCCCTGGTCCTCATGGGCAATTTCAATCACCCCAGTATCTGTTGGAGGGACGACACAGCAGGACACAAGCAATCCAGGAAGTTCCTGGAATGTGTTGATAATTTTCCTATCCAAGTGACAGAGAAGCCAATGAGGAGAGGTGCCATGCTGGACCTTGTTTTCACCAGCAAGGAGGGCTGGTGGTGAATGCCAAGCTCAAGGGCAGCCTTGACAGCAGGGACCATGAAATGGTGGAGTTCAAGATCCTTAGGGCAGCAAGGAGGGAGCACAGTAAGCTCACTACCCTGGACTTCAGAAGAGCAGACTTTGGCCTCTTCAGGGATTTTCTTGGTAGGGTAACACAGGATAAAGCCCTGCAGGGAAGAAGGGCCCAAAAAAGCTAGTTAATATTCAAGGATCACCTCCTCCAAGCTCAGGAGCGATGCATTCCAACAAAGAGCAAGTCTGGCAAAAACACCAGGAGGCCTGCATGGATGAACAAGGAGCTCCTGGAGAATCTCAAACAGAAAAAGGAAGCCTACAGAGAGTGGAAGCAAGGACGAGTAGCCTGAGAAATTGTCCGAGTAGCCAGGAAGCAGGTTAGGAAAGCTAAAGCCCAGTTAGAATTAAATATGGCCAGGGACATCAAGAGCAACAAGAAAAGCTTCTACAGATATGTCAGTGATAAAATGAAGATGGGGGGAAATGTGGGCCCTCTCTGAAAGGAGAGGTTGTTGCATGTACAGAACCCAGAATTATCAGCAGAGCTTACTCAGGCCCTGCTCAGCAGGACAGCACTGAAGCATTTACTTGTTGTGCTTCCAAGTTCTCTCAGCCACTTTGCTGGCCTTGTGCTTTTATTTCTGTGAGCACCTCCTACATGCTTGAGATGACTCCCTGAAGCCAGACATTTGTCCTTCCTTTTATTTCATTTTGTAGCCAACAAATGCTTAATCTTTCTCTGGTGAGCAAGGGTGACTACTTTTGCTACTCCTGTTTGCTTCCTTGAAAATTAAGATAAATATGCCTTAGATATATTGGATGTATCTTTCTTCTCCTTTAAAGTAATTGCTCCACTTAGAGCCTGCGAGCAAACAAATATGATAAAATCTAATTTGTTTTCTAAATACTTAGTATCCATCCAGTGAACAAAGGATTGCATGCATCTGTACTGCAGTGCCTACGCTTAAGAGTCTTCCCGTCCTCCATAATTTTCTAAAATCAGGTGGAATGGCTTTTCCTTTACCAATACATGCAACCAAGAGCTCTCTACTCACTCGACTTCAAGTGAAAATCTTGCTTGGTAACGTTTGCTGGTTTTTTGCTGGCTTCCTATGATAATTATCTCCTCTAACTGCCACTCGTAGTTCCATCCTGATGGTTTTAGCTGTCACCAGAGGTTAATACTGCGTGCTTGCCTCTTACCCATCTTTTGCAGAGTTCTTGACACAGCAGAATTACCCCCGTAGATGTGATATGGTGTCTCACAGGGAACATAATGACAGTTAGTGCAGAAGAACTGAACTCTAGACAAACTGTAAGTTGACACCACAGCGATAACGTAAAGTTCAATTAAAAATTTTACAAGAATTGTGAGCTTTTCATACAGAAAAATAACAGCTTTTATCTTCAGAGCCTAAGCCGCTCTGTATCTGGTAATGACAGGAAACCACACTGTAAACAATATGACAAGCTTATATGCTTATATGCTAAATGATATAAATTAAGACAAACACCCCACATCCACCCCAAGATTAATATTTCAAAATTGCCTCTCTGAAGGGAAGGAAAGTGATTGCCACTATTATTGGTTGTAATAAAGTATTAAAAAAAAATAATCTGGTCCCGTTATGCTGGCAGTGCTAAAATACACTAAGAGGCAGGTTTTACTCCAAAGATTTCATAATATGAATTGACAAGTCACAGCCACAGAGAAAATACGAAGATGAACAAAGCATTCCGCATAGTCAAATCACGCAAAAGATGCATTAATTCAGCAACAAAGCCTGGAAGAGAAGGTAGCTCTAAAATCTAGACTTCATTTCAGTTACAGAAGATACAGTACAGCCAGATCTTCTCCTAAGTTTTATGGGTTTCTTTCTAGGGGGTCAATGCGATCCCATTTTTTCTTGTGGATCTAATTAGCTTTTTCAATGCAAATTATCCTCCCTTTCCTATAACCAGCGGTCACTCACTTCAGACAATTTAGCTGATACAAAACTTTTTTTTACCCCCATCACGAGGCTCTCCCAAATGCTCAAATTAGTGTTTCCTCATTTCTCTCCTCATCATTTTACACCCATGAATTCATAAAATAGTTGGCAGCTTGGCTTTCCATTAGCCCTTGGAAAAGAAGCTCAAAGAGTTCAGAGGATCAGATTTTGAGGGTAACTTACCGAAAATAACAAAATATCAGACATTTGAAATTCATTTTCAGCTTCTATCTTACCAGAGGAACAATTAGTTTGCCTGGAGCATGAAACAGTCTACGGAAAAGAAACACAAAGCGAAAAGACATCTGAACAACACTGCTAGGGCTCACTGTTATCTAAACATGACAGGAAAACCGTGATGCCAGATTTATATCTATCTATGTAGAAAGCACTCAGACAGGTGCTCAGTTAATGAAGTGAGCAAGGCAGCTTTTTTCACAATGATTATAACCAAAGTAGCTTATATTTCGGAGAGCTATTTTAACAGTTATAGCCACATTAAGAGCTAAATGACATACAAAATGACTCTGCCAGAGAACATATTTAGAAGGCCGACATGTAACCCCCACGAAAATGGCAACAGTGGTGGTTACTCAAAGTCCTGCCAGGTGCCCTTTAATAAGCAGAGAATGTGATTAGTGTTGCAATGCAAAGAGACAGCATGCTGCAACATGACTCCATGCTGGTCTGCCAGGAAACCTTTACAATAGAGACCCTGGCTACACTGGGATTTTTCATGTATAATAAATAAAGCAATAGACAGGCAGACTGAGGCTCCTTCCTGAACACCAGTGCCCTCCACTGCGAACGCTGAAGATTCCTCCAAATGTTACAGCAATATGAAAAGCAAGAGAGGGAATTTATGATTTTCTCTTCATGACAGACTGCTGAGTCCCCCGGGACCAAATGTCAAACACATGACTACATCTGCCGCTTCGTAGGGCTGCTGTGAACATCTAAATAATACTGTCAGCATAACGCAGAGAGCCGTCCATCAGACCGCACAGGCTCCTCTCCCCATTGGTGCTCACTCTGCCATAGAAATATGCCTTTCATAATCTGTTACAGTCCTTTCTCAACTGATGCTCCATGCAATAATTTAGTTGGAATCATGGAACTTCACTAACAGAACATGACCTCGTTAATTAAGAGGCAGTGGCTCCCACATAAGAACCATTCAGCGTCCTTGTTACAAAATGTGGAACCAAAGTGTTTGGGATGCCATTAACACCACCACCATTTTAGGATGTGTATCACCAGCTCCCTAAGTTTGGCATCACTTAGATCGCATTTGTTTTCCAGCTCATAATTGCTATGTTCTTCCAGAATAAGAACATAAAGAGCAACTTTTAACAGATCATGGGATAATAATTCTTTTACTGCCCCTCTAACGCTACCACACACATTAGTTCAGAGCGTTTGAAGCACAGTCCGCCATTTGAGTACAGGGATGTTTTACCCTAATTTCCTCTACAAAGATTATTCTTCCATTCCATTTAGTATTACTGTTTACCCTCCAACTGGATGAACTGCAGCTTCAGAGGCCCATGTCACGACATTTACAGCAGTGGCTGCACACAAGTCACAGAGAAGACAGGATCTTGAAACAGATCACACATTCTAAGATACACAGAAAGAAAAAAAAAAGCTACAGGAGAAAAATCTGTCCCTCTTCTGGAGGTGCCTATTATTTAGTGGAAAGTTGAGAAGTGGCTTTAAAAACATTGTATGAAGGTTCTGTTGAATTGAACACACTGAAATAGGGCTCAACGTGATCAGACAGGGACTTGTTTTCTTGTATGTCACTTGTGCAAAACACGTTTATGGTTGGATGGCCAGCTCGGGTATTGTGGGTTGGGGTTTTTTTTTTGTTATAACATTTATTACATGGTGCCCTCTCCACTACTATAACTTGCAGGGAAAAAACAGTGCTGAGTAGCTAACCTGAAAGGAAAGACTTCCAGAGGAGACAGAGAAAAGTATCAAGGGAGTAACTGCACAACAACAGTAATCAAAAAGCCCAATTTCTTCTTGTGAACACTGCTGCACCACTGTGACCTGCACCGACAGTGCCCCTGTGGTGTGGGTCACTACACAGTGGTATCGGAGCCAGGATTTGTGGTCTACATCACTGAAAGAGGTTTTAAATCATCCCTGCAAGAAAATAACACAGCCCTAAGCAGAAGTCTGAATCCACTACGCTGTGAAAGTGCCAGGAAAAGCCATTTGCACTATTTGAAGTAGCCACACGTCCAAACGCCTTTCCTCTTCAAAACACCATCCCAGAAAACGTTTACTTGAAATGTCCGTGTCTTTCTCTTCCAAACACACAAAAATATTTAAAGGGTCCAAATTACCTGTTACATTAGCAGAAAAATCACAGATTTGGTGTGAGCTGCTGCACTACTGTAGGCACGCACAGACCAGCTAAGAAATAACTGCTTATAAACACACAGTCAAGGGGACTCAAATTCCCCTTCGAAGGCTGCTTTAAAGATAAACTTCAATTGAAACTAATAAGCTTTCAAAACTGTTTTTAAAACAAAGCACTTTTCCCTACACGTCCTCCAGCATATTTCTTTTAGAAGATTTTTATTGGTTTATACAGGTTGAGAAAATTACTAAAAGCAAGACCAAAAAGGGATATTATGCTTTAACAAGGTTTGGGGGAGCCGGACGATAGAATGTAGTGATTTTGTCATCCTTGTAATGATTTTCTACCTTTGCATAAAATTTCTAGGTTTAATTTTTATTAAAGAAGGACATTTGCATTCGGAGGCTCTTCAAGACATTCTGTGCTGTGCCCTGTGGTTGCAGCACAGTCTAGACACGCATACATTTTATAGCAACTCTATTTCTGCATAGTTAGTGTTGCTCGATCATTTAAGCTGTAGCACTGCATGAGCTGCATACGACATGCCATGTGGTCTCCTAAAGGACAACTATTCCCTTTTTTAAAAAAGGAGGATCCAAGTCTTAGCGGGGAGCAGCAAGGAACCTAATAAGAGCCTTCTCCATAAATGTAATTTTTAATCACGTGCTTTTTAGGGTAAGAATCAAACCTCCTTACTTTTTCACTGGTGAAAATACTATAGACTCCCAAAGCTGGAAAAGCTCAACTTTGTCACAGTGATTTAGTTCCATTTTGTACTTCAATTGCTCAAAGATTCTGTCTTAATATAATGAAGTTCAGCGCTACACAGTGCAGCTATCATACTTGGGTTGAAAAGTCAGCCTTTGTTGTGCTCAGTAAGCACATACACAGTTTTCTGTCTTGAAGGTGTTTTTCAGATGAGAGATGTTATACAACATTTATTAAATAACCATTCATTTCTTTCAATCAAAAAGAGGCTGGCTCCCATGATGATTAATCCTTGATTGAGGTGCAAAGTGCAAGGTTTTTTCTTATTAGGCAGGGATTTTCGTTTTCAAGTGAAAGGTCATACAAACACGAAAAATATTACAATATTTGCACACTTTAGAATTCATATCACAGGACAACCCCTAACTAAAACAAAAATGTGTTTTCACCAAGAGCTAGAAGTACAAATGCTTACACTTTTTCATGCACTAATTTTTACTTTTAACTCATTAAGTTTAGAAATGCAGGTATATTTGTAGGTATATCCCACACCTCCTTTTGCTTTATATCAAACATTTACCTCATGATCAAATGAAAACTGAATTTCATCCAATTTACCCATGAAAAAGGAGTCAGTGGCATCACAGCGAATAGAACAACCAAATTCTGCACTGACTTCAGTAGAAGAAAGAGAGAAAAGAGAATTCAAATAACTGAACCATACAAATGGAAGCAGACTATATAAAGCAACATGAAAAAACTAACTGCTTGCTAGTCCTACAAATCAGTTTGTATGATCAGCAAGATGACTGGAACACAACTTCAGCATTTGTGAAATGAATCATAAATCTAGCCTCTCTGTCTTAAAAGTGTTTCTATTTAAAAGACAATGCAACAAAAAAAAGCACAAACACATTTGTATATAAAACCAGAAATACTGGCTTGAATATTATACTGTTAAAGGCTTGCTTTTCAGTTTACATTTCATATCAAACTTGAGCTATTTCAGTCTAAGAGTTAATCATTCAAGCATTTACTGATTAAGAAACCATTGATATAGTTGTCCTAAATCAACTCTGCTTGAATGATAAGTTATCAGAAAATTGTACAATCAAGTAGACATATTTATGGAAATCTGTGTGACATCTTTAAGGAATATAACAGTTGACAGCTTTGAACCAAGAGTGACAAGCAATCAGAGAAATTCTACCACAAAACGTCCAAAAAAGTCAACCTTTTAAAAGAATATGTAAAAATGTGTTTCAGGAATAAAATGTACCATAGTTCTTTAGTTAAAAAAAAATAAATAAATAACAGCACTTCTCTGTTGTCCTTAAAATAAAATCAACTAGCTTTCAGCATTGATAATTTTCCCATTAAATTCAATGAGTGTAGCACACAGCTTAGACAGGAATATGATGTTCTTTACGTATGCAAAGTTCTTAGTTTATTGTAACTATTTCTAGAATTTCTTTCCGCTACCCATTTTTTCCAGAGATTTCTGCCTAGAAGGCAGAAAGCTTAAAAGGACATAAGGAGAGAGAAGGTTGTTCAAACTCAATGCTTTGCTTTCATGCACATTGGAGGAATCTGCTAGCAGCACACTTTCACTTCATCAATTCAGCAAGAAACACAATGTGATTCTTCTGATTGCTCTTCAGTCGACATTCAGAAGCACCAGCCTGACAATTAGTACAGGCATGTGACACTGAACAAGTAGGGAGAAGGTAAAGGGAAAAGCTTTACTTAAAGCCAGCCATAAACTAAGAAGAACTTAACAAGTTCACTACAAGGTTTACTTGTAGAAGGATAATTAGAAAATACACTGCAATATATATGGAAATATACTACATGTACAGGACACCACCTCTCTGGCCACATAACTGATAAGACACCAACCTAAAATAAACACCTTAAAAATTTGGACATGGAATGCAGGTTGAATACCAAATAGCTGATTTCTCCACACCTGCCTACCACACTTAGGAAAATCAAGGAAATTCTTCACTTAACATCTCAACGCATCAGTCATGGCAATCAAAAATGTCTATGTGGATGGAGTCCGTGACTGAAACTTAGAAGGCTATTTCATTTCCAGCTCAGATTAGCATAGAAATTTTTTCTTATTCATCTCTCTCATCCTATCTTTTAATGGGGATAATTATGCTGACCTCCTTTATAAAGCACCTCAAAATCTACAGTTAAAAAAATGTTCTTAAACATTTACTTATAAATAGCAGCAATCATGTATCAAACTTCAGTTATCAATTTATCACAGGAAAGCAAGAATCTGATTTTTCCTCAAATTAGTACACAAAATTCCATTTTTTCACCAACATTAGCTTCCTAGAACTTTCATCATTATTAAAACAGCTGCACTGTACTAAGATGCACTAAAGAACCCGACTACCACTGACTGACAATTTTGAAGCCTTTCCAAGCTTCCATCAACAAAAGACCTAGGATTTTTTTTCACTGAAAATTTCCAT
The DNA here is from genome assembly GCF_001431845.1 of Calidris pugnax. Lineage (NCBI taxonomy): Eukaryota > Metazoa > Chordata > Aves > Charadriiformes > Scolopacidae > Calidris > Calidris pugnax. The sequence goes on from NW_015091240.1 coordinate 582,718, forward strand.
GTTAAACAAAGGCAGTTTGGACCAGCTTCTGGCTTAGACGTTACTCTGAATCTGCAGCTTCAACTGTTGCAATGGCTCCGTTCTAAAACAGGCTGTAGCAAATGTATTTTGCTGTTACATCCATCAACCCCTCTCTCCTTACAAGGGTCGGTCAACAAGGGCACCTTTTCATCACCACCACTTATGCTACCAGTTCCCCTTCTTTCCTCCACATCTATATGTTACTTTCCTCCTTTCAGCAGCACACAATGCCCTTAATCATTCAGTATGTTTGATGTATTCGTTTTTATTTCATCTTGTGCTACTTAAAAATGAAAAAAAGGTGAGAGGGTTTGATATAAAATTAAGCTACTTACCAACTACTGCCAGATTGTGCTCTGAGCCACACGCGATCTGAAAAAGAAGTATGAATGAATAAAAGAGAACCCGCTTACCAGCAGGAAGACAACCACAATTATGACAGCAAATTAAAAATTAACCTGAAGCAAACAACTACAGTTTGTAGGATGCAAAATCAAGGTTGAAGTACTCTCACCTCTAAGTGAAATTTCATTTGTTGTCTCACTTAGAGGTTTAGTGGCAGGGGGGCATGTTTGTTTGTTTTGTTAATAAACAGGCATTTTCTTTTCAAAATGCAGTCACCACTGACATTCCAATCTCTAGGAGCAAGACTGGCCACAACTCTCCGAAAACATCACACCCTTGACAACATCCATTGGATCCAACAAGACTATTCATGGGCATAGAGCAAATGCAGATTAAGCTTTTGCAAGATCAGAGCCATAAAGAGACAGCTGGGTATCAAAAGGGTGATGAAATCTCCATTTCTCTTATCTATACTGGTTTTTATTCCAGATGATCCCCGAAGAACTGCACAAAGTGTACAGGCTCAGCATGATAAACCTGAAGTAATATGAACCCTATGGTCATTTTTCTAGAATGGAGAAAAATACCACGGAACTCAACTCTTCTATTAGCAGCAGGCTGATTTTATTTTTAAAAGCTGCAGAAAAAAAAGAAACCAGTGCAAACATTTTCTTCCAAGCTCATTAGTGATGGAAACCAGCTATGCAGTTCTTTTCAAAGCAAACTCATACTCAGTGTTTTTTTCTTTCCTCTTTGCAGCTGCTGTGAACATGTCAGATGTTTAAGTTGCTTTAGCATATATCACGTAGTCTCACTAAGTTTTCCTAAGTTCTTCACAAACAATGGTAACACAAGCACCAAGAGCAGCCCGCTGCCCTACTGCAAGGGCTTGTCTCTCCCATTGAACTCTTTTGCAATGTCACTAGTAGCACAATTGCCTGACATAACACAGACATCATATTACAGAAGGTTACTCTGCTGAGTGCAGAGTTTTAAATTAAAACACAAGCAATTCCCTCAAAATCCTGTATCTGGTTCATTGTCGTGCACCTACTTGCTCATTACACAAGCTACTGCACTGGAGAAAATTAATAAGCATATTCTTCTACTTCTTAAAAGCACATCTGCAATGATGAAATATAAACCAGATGTACATACTAAATCACATTAAAGAAATAGAAGTCCATGCCATCAAAACTTGATATTGTTTTGTGCATGTGTAACTTTATAGTTTTTACAACCAGAGAAACAGCTACCTTAATGTCTGCTCACTGTGGCCAAGCTTTACTGGAGTTTACTGGAAAACAGATAGCCAAGGCTTACACACAGACTAGCTTGAGCAATTGTGCTACAAATAAAAACTGCAATCCCTACTACTCACAATGTACCCACACCACAACTGTGACATGAAAACATTTGGTCGATGCCATCCTAACACAACAACAGCAAGACAAAACAGACTCTTTAGGATAGAGGCACTTAGCCAAGACATTAAAGCATTTGGGAAAAGGGGGCAAGAAAAATAATTCAAGTCACAGCACACTCCAGGATGGCCTCATCCTCAGAAAAATCAAGACAAAGCAGCAGGAAAAGCAATGCCTTCGCAAGAGCACTAGCAGAACTGCATCAAGTCCTCTATTCCACAATATTGCAGACAGGCAAAGCGTTAAGCCCTGACTGTTAAAATGCATAAATCACTGCCATATCCCATATCATTATCCTCACCACAAGTCAGAGCCCTACACAGGAGCAGGGCTGGTTCCTAATGCCTATTTACTGGCTACTGCTCCCACCAATGCTTCTCGAGCTTAGAGGCTGATGCCATGGAAACAAGATCCACACATGGAAACACACGTGAAGGCTTTCTGGCAAAAAAGCAAATTCTGCATCTTCACCAAGTGCTGAAAATTTGAGATACTGAAGCTGCTGCTAATAAAATAAATGAATTTTATCTGAGGTGTGAATAATCCTATCTGAGCTACTTCCCTAGGAAATATGCTAACACAAGCACAGACTCAGAAGTATTAGTACAAAAGAACTGCTCAGGCTGGTGGCTCATACTTACTGCCACATTCCCCTTCAGAAACACTACGTTAAGAAAAACAATAATAAAACAATAAATAATAATAAAACAATAATAAAAAAAAAACCACCCCACCAAAACAAGGTTTTGTTTAGCATGTAAAACACCCCCTGCCAAAGCAGCATTTTCTTCCTATATCTAATAGCAGCAGCTACAGAGCCTGGAAAATAGATAAAAGAACGCTGGTGACCTCAAACAGCTTTGTACTCTATTCACGTAGCTCTTACTCTCCCTACCATTCAGAGCCACCCGCTGCCCGGCTTATCAGGTTGTAAGGGAGTCAATCAAACAGCACTGGGTACAACCAGACCAGGAGCTGCTGTACTCTGCAGCCTCTCCAGTTCTGGGGAGCTGGTGCATGACAGCCACCCACGGCCAACATGTGCAGATGTGCTGGCTGCAGCTCTGCAGCCCCATGGGGGAAAAGCCACTGCAAAGCACAAATGGCTGGTGCTGCTGCACCCCTTTTGGATGGGTAACAACCACCTCAGTGGAAGTGCCAGCTTTGCCAACAATGACTGAAATCAAGCAAAATCACAAGGCATTGCTATTGCTGAAGGCGTTGCCCTGGATTCACCTTTGATGTCCCGGAGCGAGCACAGCATGTGCCATGTATCAGCTCCACAGAAGAATTTAGGAGACTGAGAGCACAAAGTTCACTACTTCTGCCTCATCACAGGGCATCACCACCTGACACACAGACTGACTTTGTAGGAACCCCCAAATAAAAAACACCCTTACCGGACTCTAAAGTTACCTGTCTGAAACAACAGCGTTGCTACAGGCTACACCGTCCACCTGCAGGACTCCTGCTGGCCTGCACATCTATGACTCAGAAGGGACCACACCAGGGAGGTGAAGCGAGGTTGCAGCTGCTTAATGGGCAGTGCTGCCTTGCAGGCATTTCATAACATCTTTTTTACAATAAGCTTTAAGGTAAACGTGACACCCTCTTTTCTTCATGACTCCCCACAACAGGCAACTATCAGCCAAGAACACATAATTTGCTGGTACAAATACAGACCAGCCAGAGAACAGCATTGCAGAACAGATGTTTTATGCTTACATTAGATGTAATAAGCTCTGCAGTCAGTACAGGTCACTGGGAGAAGCCTAGTATTTACTGCAGCAACCATAATTTTCCGGCTACTTCTCTTCTGTTCCCACCCCCAATGTGCTGCAGAGAAATTAAATTCCAACAGACATCTGCATGCTCCCAGTGGATAAGTACATTCAAGGGTACTTATAAACACACAATAATGCTTTCTAATTGGGCAATATTTTTACATTCTGTTTTAATTGAAAAAAAAAAACCCACTAATCTTAAAGACAAATCAGAGTGACTGCTGGTGAGCGAAGCATTCTGTGAGCCCAAGAAACACAGACACAATGCATATTAAAGTTTCTTCTCCGGAGGAAAATTTGAGAAGAGCTGTGCAAGGATATTGGGATCTCTAAATGATCAAAGATCTCACAGCACTTTACAACTTTACCTGAGGAAAAGAATGCTCAGGAACCGTTTTACTCAGAACTTATTTACCTTTTTATCTATGCTCTTTCAACCATACCTAAATTGTTTGTTTCTTCCCTTAAATTGTGTGTTAGCTGTTTTCTACCTAGCAATGGCTGCAGTTCAGATCCATCCATCCAGATTTAACACACGTGGTGAGAAGCAGCCAAGGGACCAGCATTTTATTAATCATAAATAGTCAGGACATAAGCTGCATGGATGGTGAGGAAAGACCTTAGCACAGCAACCACTAGCTCTGGGCAAAACACCAACATCTTTCTGCAGCCTGCAGAGATGCTTGTGGCCCAGTCCTAACAAAAATTAATTGACTGAATGTAAAAGCAGTGGGTTATACAAAATAAAGTATTTCACTTAAGACTAAAATATTTTAATATGTTAAAAATACTATATGAAGTATAAAAATAATGTTTAATATATTATATAAATATTCCTCTATACATAAAGAAAAGAAGGAAAAGAAGGTTATCTGCTCGAGGAGATGTTATCAGGGAAGAAGGTTCAGAGGAGAGGCGATGGTAAATGCAGAGCCCATCCCGCATGGATCCAGGATAGAGACCTTTCTGAAGAATAGCTGCCCCTCCTTTTGCTCCCCCCAAGTCCTACGAGGTAAGAAAGTATTGCTCTCTCTTTTGAAGACAGTAAAAAAACATATACAGGATAAAACTCATGCAGATATTTAGACACACAATCCCCCATTGATTTCAAAAGGTAAGTAAGAGACAAAATACCTTTTGGCAACAATCCCCTAAGGGACTTCCAAGCACTATAACAAAACAAGTCCGACAAAGTGTATAAAGATCCAAGTTTCAGACTAGTGCCTCGACCACAGGCTATTCTTTCTTTTCTTTCTGTACTCACAGGGCTCCGACTGAGGATCTGTTGTGCAACCCATCAGGAAAATCATCAAGACAGAACTGCAGGCAAAGGCAGGCTAGTGCTGCAGCAGAGAGGAAAGGACAGCACAGGGGTTTGCAAGGAAAGGGCACAGGGAGCTGGACTCACAAAGGGGATCGCAGAATGAAAATTCACAAGGATTCAAACATCAGGGTGCTTTGCTGGAACAACAAAAGGACCTTAACACCATTTATTTTTGGTTCACGGCCCTACAAGTGCACCTTAATTCCCTATAGTACAATTATTTCCCAAAACACTCAAGGATACAGAGGCTTCCATCACTTCCCAGAGATAAGAGCATGATGTACAAAACAGATTTCTAAGGCTGAATGAAGCTATGCTTAAGTTGCACCCAGATTCTAGTCACTACCATTTCTAACTTTTTAACTGCATAAAAGCATAGCTCTTGCAGGGGGGGAGGGGAGGAACAGGACACAGACAAGGGATGGATGATGCAACAAGGGAAGGAAACCATTAAAAGGGTGTGCACATAAGTACTTTTATCCAGGACTTCAACCACAGCATCTTACGTCTTTTGACAAATTTCACTGTGAGGAAATTGCCAGGGTCAGAAGACAGCAAGTTTTATTCCTTCTGGGATCAGAAGTCCTAATGGAAGGAGACGAGGTGACCGAGAGACTGCAGATCAAAGCTTACGTAAGACAGGGGAATCTTCTCTCCCAGAGCTGTTCCTCCATGCCCTTGATTAACGTATCATAACAATGATTTGTACTGTTTGACACACTCTGCCCAACTACATTTGTATGCAGAATTCTACTGATGCGAAAAAATAAAATAAAAGGAATCTAATTATCAAAGCTGTCCTGCTTCCAATGATCCCTCACTAGGAACTCTGTGTTCCTCTTCTGGATCATTTGACTCCTGATTGATAAGAGAGCAGCTTGCTAACCTAGTCACATTCCTGGCAAGCACAAGACTAAGTGCAGTTTAATGCAAGACATGTTAGCAGCAAACCAGTACAACCTCACCAACAGCAGCACGTTGAATCTGTTCCTAGCTGATGGCTGTATCAGTTGAAAAGTGAAAGGCCCAGTGTCCTATAGCTCACAAGACATTTTCCACTTTTTACCAATTTAATAATCTAATCTTCTATTTAAGGTGGACTTTTTGTTGTTGTGTGATTGGCTTTTTAGTTTGTATCTAGTTTTATTTTCCACTACAGCAAGAAAATTCACAAGAGAATTTAAACTGAAGCCTGTGTATTGAAGTCTGGAAGAAAACATTGCTCCCTGTGGCTAATGTGCCATGTAAGTGGACCTTTGCAAACATGGAGGAAGAGGGGAAGCGTTAAAGACAGTGGTAGGATGCATTAAGCTTTTGAAAGAAAGATTTTATAGCTCTCTACAGCTTCCAGAGTTATGATCTATGTCCTCCCTGCCTGAAACTAACCCCAAGCCTCCTTCACTTGTAGCACAAGACACAAAATGCTTTTCCCCGTGCAGCATTTCCCTTGCTTCTTCACCCACCATTTCAGAGTCCCATCTCCAGTCATTCAATATCCTGCCCTAGTTGTCTTACAGTCACCAAAAAGCCAGTTAGCCAACCCTAAGATCTTGCCTTTACACCCTCCATACCATAAATGACATATATATGTCCCTGCACACAGTCCTCCTCTGTGACAGTAACCATACATGGGAAACTGTTATGCTATGCTATCCACCAACTTGCTGAGCACCACACTTGAGATGTACTTCTCTGGTTCAGCTGGTGTATCTTCCATCTCAAGTGCTTGCAGGAGATGGAAACAGTTGTAATTCCAAAGGAAAAAAACAACAACAACAACAAAACCAACCAAAAAACTAAACAAAAAAATCCCAAAATAACAAAACCCACACAAACAAACAAAAACCCCCACACACAAAGAATCAATCTTTTGATATCAGGTAGGAAGCACCAAAATCACATGAAGCTATCATAAAAGAGATCAGGCACCCGGTGGTGGTGGAAGGAATAAAAGGAATAAAGAAAAGCTAATTGTTAAAGTCAGCATTTCCATGGAAGGTTTATATCACAGTAACCTGTACGCACCCTCAAAGTCTACCTGAAAGGCAAGTGTGGTCACATTGCAAAACTTAGGTATGTACTGTTTGCCTCAAATTGAGGATGGATGGATTGAGATGTCAAGACAAAGTAAGACCCATGTCCACCAACAAAAAAACCCTTGTCATCAAATGACTCTAGGACAATACAAAAGTTGCTGAGATTCCAGTAAGAACATCCAGTGGGATTAGGTTTTAGTAGAGTGACAAGAACGTAGCCAAGACAAATGTGATAAAAATCTCTACAAGTCAGCAAAGTCAGCTGGCTCTTCTTCATTGCCTGAAGATTTTCCAATTAGTTCTTGTATCCTTCTTCAGGCAGTTCCCTTCCTTCCTTGGGATTCAGAAAGCATTAGCATCTTTCATTCCAGGAAAATCAAGCTCTGTCACTTTCATATCTCTCAGCTTCACTACTTTGTCAAAGCTTTCTATTTTTATAGTCAAAACCTGAGCCAATTTTCGTTTATCCTTTCATCATTTTTAAAATTAACCAAGTCATGGTAATTCAATCCCAGTTTGTGTCATGTAATAACATCCCCATTCAGTCTTCATTATTTTGTGAGAATTAGGACTAAAGTATCCTTTCTGATTAATAAATAAATCATCAATCACATCAGCTCTGACTGTTAATGTGTACACACTCCCAAATCTGTGTCTGCGCAGTGCAAATCCAACAAGGCCAAAACCCTCACACACACCTCTGTCCACATCCAAATATGAACATCAGCAAATACATGCATCAGCAGATGCACAGTTTTACCCAAGGGAACTTGTTCACCATTTTTCTCAAAATTATTTTGATTTAGATTGTTTCATCCACAATTCCCAGCTCCTTAGAGTCTCAGTGCCTCTCTCTCCTCAGTCAAATGAGAGGCATCAAGATGAACACCTTACAACCTATTGGGTTGCTTTGGGGACTACAACTAGTTTGCTCTTTATTTGAGGCCACAAACACCACTTTGACAGAAGAAATTAAAGAAACCAAGAGCACAGAAACAAAAAGTTTCAAAACCTCTCTATACACGGATCTGACTGTACCATCAACACACACATCCTTACCATTAGATTATTCTGATGTTTTCAGGTCAAGAATTGTAGCTTGTAAGCATGCCAAAAGAAACCTTGAATCTGTTTTTTCTTCCTATGCTATTTTACATGCAAAGAGTAAAAATTAAAGTGTTCATTGTAGCACATAAATGTCATCATTACCTATTTGAATGTGCTAATTTCTAGTACTGTGAACTTAATGAAATGAATGGTTCCATTAAACAATGATTACAGGCAAACATTCCATCGAAGTACATATCATTATCCAACATTTTATAGACCTAGAATAAAAGTCATGACATCAAGAATTATTTGGCAACAAAACATGAAATTGTATTTAAACAAGTATTTCCAAGGTCCTTTTGTGGATGTATGTTGGAGGCTGTCTTGGGCATAGCAATTGTGAAATGACAGAGCTTTAGGTTCTCAGAGCAGTAAGGAGGGGGGTCAGTAGAACCACTACCTTGGACTTCTGGAGGGCAGACTTTGGCCTGCTTAGGAGCCAGGACGTCAGCGTCCCTTGAGGGACAGACCTGAAGAGCAAAGGAGCCCAGGAAGACCAGACATTCTTCAAGAAGGAAATCTTAAAGGCACAGAAGCAGGCTGTCCCCATGTGCTGAAAGATCAGCCGATGGGGAAGAAGACCGACCTGGCTGAACAGACAGCTTTGGCTGGAACTCAGGGGAAAAAAATAAAGAGAGTTTATGACCTTTGGAAGAAGGGGCAGGCAATTCAGCAGGACTACAAGGAGGTCGTGAGGTTATACCAGAGGAAAATTAGAAGGGCTAAACTGCCCTATGGCTTTTATGGCTACAGCCATAAAAGACAATAAAAAATGTTTCTATAAGTGCATTAGCAACAAAAGAAGGGCTAAGGAGAATCTCCACAGAACTGGGGGACACACACACACACATAGTGACAAAGGATGAGGAAAAGGCTGAGGCAATTAATGCCTTCTTTGCCTCAGTCTTTAAAGTAAGTAAGTAACTGGTCTTTTAAGTAAGACCAGTTGTTCTCCTGGTACCCAGCCCCCCTGAGCTGGACAACATGGACAGGGAGCAGAAAGAAGCCCACATAATCTAAGCAGAAATTGTGAGTGACCTGCTACACCACCTACACACACACAAGTCTATGGGGTTGGATGGGATTCACCCAAGTGTACTGAGGGGGCTGGCAGAAGTGCCCACCAAGCCACTTTCCATCATTTATCAGCAGTCCTGCATAGCCGGGGAGGTCCCAGGTGACTGAAAGTTAGCAAGTGTGACACTCCACTACAAGAAGGGCCAGAAGGAGGATCCGGGGGCAGGCTGTCCCCATGTGCTGAAAGATCAGCCGATGGGGAAGAAGACCGACCTGGCTGAACAGACAGCTTTGGCTGGAACTCAGGGGAAAAAAATAAAGAGAGTTTATGACCTTTGGAAGAAGGGGCAGGCAATTCAGCAGGACTACAAGGAGGTCGTGAGGTTATACCAGAGGAAAATTAGAAGGGCTAAACTGCCCTATGGCTTTTATGGCTACAGCCATAAAAGACAATAAAAAATGTTTCTATAAGTGCATTAGCAACAAAAGAAGGGCTAAGGAGAATCTCCACAGAACTGGGGGACACACACACACACATAGTGACAAAGGATGAGGAAAAGGCTGAGGCAATTAATGCCTTCTTTGCCTCAGTCTTTAAAGTAAGTAAGTAACTGGTCTTTTAAGTAAGACCAGTTGTTCTCCTGGTACCCAGCCCCCCTGAGCTGGACAACATGGACAGGGAGCAGAAAGAAGCCCACATAATCTAAGCAGAAATTGTGAGTGACCTGCTACACCACCTACACACACACAAGTCTATGGGGTTGGATGGGATTCACCCAAGTGTACTGAGGGGGCTGGCAGAAGTGCCCACCAAGCCACTTTCCATCATTTATCAGCAGTCCTGCATAGCCGGGGAGGTCCCAGGTGACTGAAAGTTAGCAAGTGTGACACTCCACTACAAGAAGGGCCAGAAGGAGGATCCGGGGAACTACAGGCCTGTCAGTCTGGCCTCAGTACCCGGGAAGGTTATGGAACAGATCAGCCTGAGTGCCATCATATGGCACATACGGAACAACCAGGCGATCAGGCCCTGTCCACATGCATTTATGAAAGGCAGGTCCTGCTCAACAAATCTGATCTCCTCCTATGACAAGGTGACCCGCTTCGCAGATGAGGGAAAGCGTTGTCTAGTTGGACTTCAGTAAAGTCTTTGACAGACACAGTTTCCCACAGCATTCTCCTGGAAAAACAGGCTGCTCATGGGTCACACAGGTGTAGGCTTGAATGAGGAAAAAAAACTGGCCGGATGGAGGGCCAAAAGAGTTGTGGTGAATGGAGTTACATCCAGGTGGCAGCCAGTCACAAGCGGTGTTCCCCAGGGCTCAGTATTGAAGCCAGTTCTGTTTAATGTCTTTATCAATGATCTGGACAAGGGGACTGAGTGCACCCTCAGTAAGTTTGCAGAAAACACCAAGCTGGGTGGGAGTGCTGACCTGCTTGAGGGTAGGAAGGCTCTACAGAGGGATCTGAACAGGCTGGATCAATGGGCTGGAAAGAATCGAGGAGCAATCAAGTGTACATATCATGGGAACTCAGCTCTCCCCTAACTGTGGTGTTACAACAGGCAATCTCACAACTCTTTGACATAAAAGTAACGCAGAGAACTCAGCATACATGGCCTGCAAAATTACACAATAACACAAAGCCTTGCATTTTTGTAGAACTGAAAGGAAAAACAGCAATTCTTGCAAAGTTCATACCCTGAGGACTGGGTTTTCTATTTGAATATTGTGAACAGGCAGACACTAAAAGACCCTCTTACAGGAGACAAGCACTGATATCATTGCTGGGGCTGTACTGACTCAAGACAGAAGCCATCACTTGATCCATCCAGCCATACAGCCTGGAGGGAACGGACCCCACCAATGTGCGATTTGACTCAGTTGACACTCTATAACCCTTTTTTTTCTAGCATGCGGTTTTTTGGAACCTCCTTACAGTATTTTCTTCTTTTACATGCTTTGCACCTACACTATCCTTCATTAAAAGTTGCATCCAAAACACCTGGCAGTATTATCAAAAGAATATTATCAATGATGTCACTAAGGAATACCACTCATTTTCAAGTGCAGAGACCTTTTTGCTTCTTCCAGCAATAAATCAAAATTTATGATAGAATTTTGAATGTCTCAGTTCTTCAACACCCAGCACCGGGATGCGAGAAGACTAATTTTCAGAGAAATTACTACATGTTCAAAGAAGCTCTCATGCACAATTGGACTGACCTTTCATTTCACTGCTAGCCCTGTTGACCTTGGTGAGCACTGCTGCTTGCATAAACTGGCAGTACACAAATACACCATCACTAAAGAGAATAAAAGAACCTACTTATCTCCAAAACATTTTATGTCCTTTGAAAGAAATGAGCAGGTTACTGGAAGCACGGAACCACTACCAGGTAATATCATTTGAAGTGTCCCTCATTGGACCCAACTTCTTTGGAAAATATTTACGATCGGCTGTTCAAGAATGCAAACCTTTGACTCACTTCCAGCACAACTCTTACAGTCTCTCCTTCTCCCACATATATGCACATAAAACCAAAAATGTTATCAACTTAATCTGTGGTCAAAAGAACACTACATGTTAAGAGCTCCTCCTAAAATATGACAAAATAAACATCAGAGGAAAAAACAAAAACAAAAATGTTTTTCATACACCAACTACATCAACTTGAGGACAGAATTTTCTTGGTTCATTTACTTTCCAGAAGAGCTGCAGGCATGCAGCTTCCATAAGGGTTAGTCTTGTATAAAAACATCAAGCCATGAATTCTGCTGACTGTCCGCTCCTTTACCTCTCCAAATAAATAGCGCTTACGCCTTTAGGGTGTCATGTAACTCTGCTTTTCAATGTTGGATTCTCTGTTTCTGCAGCACTTAGTAACAGTACAGCTCCCCGCAGCAAGTTTGCTGGAAATAAATAAAATGTAAACTTGCTAAGACTCCAATGCAAAGATGAACAGAAAAGCTCTTCTGGATAAATAAGGATACCATTTTTAAGGAATCAAATAGAGACTGAACCTTAATGGTAGTCACACAGGGAGAAACAGGAAAAAAACACATCTCAAGTGACTCTACACAGCTGACAAAAAGGCATTTTTATTAAAAAGCTGCATTATCATAAAGCCTTTAAAGTTCTAACTTGAACTTTTTGAATAAGACTGTAGCCAGAGCATATTCTTTCAGAGAACCATCCATTAGCTCAAGAAAACAGCTGTAGGACAAGAAAAGACAGAAGAAAAAGTCACAGACCCTTGCTGTTGCTCCACTGAAGTGAAGTCAGAACACACCTGCTCTTTCCAGGGCTAGAAAATAAACTGCTGCTGGCCAACACCAGGCAAGCCAAGGCAGCCCACCAACGGACCTCCAGCTATTCATGTTCAGGAGAACCATTCATTCTTCTCAGCTGGGTTGTTCTTTAAAACCACACATTCATTCCAGTTTATTTTGACCTAGCAGCTGCCTAATTATAAGACATTTCTATTATGCAGCATCTCTCTCACACGATATCCACTCATTTCTCTCCCTTTCAGTCTTCGTTACCTTTGAAGCATCATTCTTTTACAGCGGTACTAGCACATCAGTTTCAAATGACCTTTCCCTCTCCTGACATGTCAGCCTGCTCAACTTCAAAGGCTCCAAGTCTTGCCAGGGGACCAAATGCTGCAGGGGCAGAGTAAGCTGAGATATGTCCCACCTCCCAAGGCAAAGGATGCACTCACTGGTCTTTAATTCACATCAGGGAACAATTTTTCTTATGACCAATTCCTAGACACGACAGCATTTTTGCAGTTTGAGAGAATAAAGCAGACAATATAACACTACAATACCATTCAAGTCTAATTGTGAAAAGACTGCTTTCACAAGACCATATAAATTCATACTAACCCATCCACAGAATTTGCCTGTATCTGTTTTGACCAGTGCCTACAGGAAAACAAAAGAAAACAACCTCTTGCCCCCGGCAAAATCTCATGCAATAACACTCTGCTCAGTAATCCATTACCAGGAACGGGTATCATCCAACACCAGTCATCTGCAGTTGATACCAGAGAAGCACGAAGCACTCACTAGCAATTTTTTGATGCCTCTGCAGGCTGAAAAACAGGTCTGTCTTTCTCAGAAGCAAAGACTTCCCTGATTAAGAGGCCAGGAGACGAGATGTAGCTGTAGAATAGAAGTGTAAAGGCTTTAACCAATTACAGCATAAACAGACTATAGCCTTAGAACCATAACAAATTGAGAACAAACTTGCTCCAGTGAGCCCACTCCCGCAAGTCAGCAGATTTCCACTACAACATAAAGAACTACCGGAGATAAAACCCCACAAGCAGCAGTCTGAGAAACGTGAAGCCCAATTTCTGAAGAACTGTAGTTATGACAGCTAAATTCAAATATGGCATTTTGGCAAAAAGGACTGGTAAATATTTTCTTCTGTATGGGACTCTAATTTATTAAACTCACAAGGCAACAAGTTATTACAAATTTAAGCTTAGTTTAAGTCCACATAATATTGATATTTTTACATTTTCCTAAAGTTAAGTAAATAGTCCCATTATGGCAGTATTTCACAATGGTGCCAGATTGGCACGAACCGTAGTGAGTATCTACGTTTGTGAACTATGCCTTACCAGAGTTTTATTCTGGGCTCCTTACTGCAGTTTGACTGCAAGAGATTTATGCCCAACAATTATTTCTCTTATTTCCAAATACCACCACAGACAGAGCTTCTGGATAGTATCTTCTGGAATAAAAAAGGAAAACCGCTTTAATCAAATTTTGAAAAGCTTTCATTGCTCACATCCACTTGCACACTGACTGCAAATATATATAACTTATGTGGCAATTCTTGTTTGTTTTTTTGAGAAGGGGTCCTACTTTCATCCTCGTAGAATCCCTTGCTCCATCTGTGTTAAAGATATCACACAGTTGCCTAACAAAAGAAACAGGATGGATAGTGAAGGTCCTGCAACGTGAATTCATTTAGAATTCTTGAAATTAAGGGCTTGTGAATGAATCAAAACTCCAGAAGTAGCTAATAAAACTTGATAAATGAGCAAGATTGAGGCAGATAAAATTTACTGTGGTCAGGTACAGCATAATAAATCTTTCCAGATATCAAAATCACTTAGACTGTTCACATATACAGATAGATTCTAAATTAGTTGGACCATCTCTAGGGAACTATCTAGCATCACTGTGGACGACTCACCAGAAACATCTGTTCAATGTGTAACAGCAACTCGAAAAGCAAGAAATTAGACTGGTTTAGAGAGGGAGATGGCATCGCCTTTTCACACAGACCAATGAATTTTTTCAGTTTCAGTCTGATACTGTCAGGAAAAAGGGATGAGTATGCATAAAAAGAAAGACCAAATGTCTTAACAAAGCAATAGGAACATGTAAAAAAGAGCCCCAATCTTGCTGCAGACCAAATTATTTATTCCTTAAAACAGAGGAAACTAATAGCAAAACAACAACATTTCAAAACCGCGCCTTATACAAAATCCTAGTTAGGAGTAGCTTATATGACTACTCCTAGAGTCCTCATTCCAGGAAGATGACTTCAGTTCAACTCATTACAAGCCTATCCAGCAGCCTGATTCCACCATGCCCATCCTGTTTTCGTACTACTAGGACTGAGGAGCCTAAGAAGGCTCTACAGCACTATGAGTGAACCAATGCTGTTCCCAAAAGAGGAATATTTCGGAACAGAATAAGCAACAAGGGGATGATGTCTCATTATTGGGAATGACATCTACAGTTATGTTACTTTTCATTTTTCTTTTTTTTTTTAAAGCAAAACTCACCTCTTTCATGATAAGATATCCTACTTTGTCATAGGAAGGACAAGAGCTGATCTGCTTTGCACACAAAGCATTATGGGCCTTACTGAAACATTGACTTAAAATCTACAATGACATTAAATGAAGACACAACAGTTGCAGGTCTGTTGGTTTAAGAAATTGTGTCTCTTCTAGAAGAGACACTGTTTTTATACCTCATATTTTGATGCAGATATTTCCAGCTTAAAAAAACCCAACAAAAAAACCTTACCAATCAACCAACCCCAAAGCCCCCAAACCTTTAAGCACCCCAGAATAGTTTCCCATTATTTTGATTACTCTTGTTGTATGTATGTGCTCCCCTCTTCTCCATCTCCCTCACTCATGTGAGACCATCATATCTAATGAAGACAGGCCTCATCTTCCTGAGGCTAGACTACATTCCATCCATTTTTCAGCCTAGGCTTTGGCGTTTTCTCCAATGTTTTAATCTTTTTCATAGACTTAAAGCTGGTTTTCTTGCTATTCTTGAATTGTTCAGATCAATCCCATACTGGGCACAATATAAAAGCCGCAGAGGCTACTGCCCAGCACAACTTAATGACAATCACTCACTTTGAACTTCAGACACTTGAGAACAGAATTAACCCTTTGGGCCACACCATAAAGCCACAAACCAAATTCAGATGATGTCCACCCCTGCCCTCACGTCCTTCAAAGATGTTTCTGCGTGATGAGAGGTGAATTTCTCCTTCTGTTAGTATGATCTGTTTTCTTGCTCCCAATATGTATGACCCTACACTTGGTAAAGCTGATCTCCCCAGTGTCCACCCTCCCAAAGTAGGCACAGTCCAGATTTTTTTTTAATACCAGTAACTGCACTAGAAACACAAATATTTGATAGACTTCAATTGACAGTGATATTTCTAGGACCTCTCACAGCCAGTTTGGGATTTTTTTAATTTTTTTTTTCTTCTTTTTTTAGATGTTGTTACTGTGATTTTGTATCTTTATAATTTCCTGATCAGAATGTCATACACTGTCTAGTCAACTGCCTGACAGAAATCCAAGTATATTACACTGGCATTTCAAAACCTAAGTATGTTACCTCTGCATTTGACATTGATACATTTATCAAACTTTCATTTAATGAAAAATAGGTATCACATTAGCTTGACAAGATATATTTTCCATGGCGCCATACTCACTGCAAGCAACTATATTATCATCCTTTAAACCTTTATTGATCAAAATTTGTGTCAGCCATGCCATTATTTTGGCCAAGGCAAATACCAGGCTGACAGGCCTATAATTATTTGAGTCATCTTGTTCAACCTTTTAAAATATTGGCAGAGAATTGTCTTTCAACCAGTCTTCTGAAACTTCCCTGACATTGTGGAAAAAAAATAATTACAAACATCAACAACAGCGCTTTGGCCACCTCTCTTAAACTCTGAAACAGAATGTTTCAGCCTTGATTTTTAAAATTCTACCTCTAGAGGCTGAGTACATGCTGGTACGGAGAAGGGAATCTTATCACTGTATACTTCTGCTTTTTCCCCAAATGCAAAGTAGAAATTATTACTAATGTAAAATTTGCCCTGGCAGGGTTTGATGGTTTGCCAACAGATATATTTAAGACGTTTTAGTATTAACAATGCATAGTGTCCTGTATTTGTCTTAGAGAGCAAACTCACTCAAGTTATCACAAGTTTTTTCCTATCCCTGTTAGATGGAGCTGGTCATCCTGTGATGTGGTGGCTCACAGCAGGCTGCAGTCACTGCCTTAGATTATGTTTTGATTCAGGGAAGTGAAGAGGATTTCCCATCTGTCGGGGACCCCTTAAAACCTCTTATTTCCAACTTATTAATTACTGAGGAACAAGTAATGTAGTTTTTAAATATGAAATACCCCTTTCACTCCTATGAATCTACCTCATTCTTCCTAAATAAAATGTAGTTCTAGATGTTGACATTGCAATTACACAACTTTTTCTGTAAGGTTTCATACTGAAATATTAAAGGCTTAAAGGAGAGTATGTTATTCTTTGATACAGACTAGAAGGGAGCTGGCTAAGCTAAACAAGTTGGGGAGGGCAGAGATACTGTGGGTGACTTCCTGCTACTCAGTAAGATTACAACATTTCCTCTTGCACAGAAGTCAGGCTCCCATCCTCCTACTGTTAAATCACATTTTTCCTTTCATTCTCGCAGTGTGGCTCTGTAACAGCACATAGGAATCATCAAGACAGACAGGACGATTTTTCAAACAGCATTTTATGAGTAGTGCTGTATACTCATTACAAAAAAGAATCAATACTTCAAAATAACTCCCAAAGACAGGAACACGTTCTTCAATTAATACATCTAGAGTGTCAGTGTGAAATCCACTGATCAGAAATCCCTTTACAAGACCTGTTTGCCTTTCAATTTATAAAATATTGCTTCAATAATATGTGGTTTTAAAATTCCAGCTTCATCTGGAATAGATCATGGCATAGAATGTTGTCTGTGTCTATGCCACTAGATAGAATACAAAATTGCAGGAATTCTGAAGACTTTTAACATCTTTTATTAAAGTAGCAGCATTTTTGCAACAGATGAAAAGTACTCCAGGCTATATTAAAGTCAGCAGCCCTCCAGACTTCACAGAATGGCAGGGGTTGAAAGGCACCTTCAAAGATCATCTAGAGTCCAAGCCCCCTGCCAAAGCAGGTTCACCAGAGCAGGCTGGACAGGAATGAATCCAGGTGGGTTTTGAAGATCTCCAGAGAAGGAGACTCCACAACCTCTCTGGGCAGCCTGTTCCAGTGCTCTGCACTCTCACAGTAAAGACGTTTTTCCTTGTGTTCAGATGGAAGTTCCTGCATTCCAGTTTGTGCCTGTTGCCCCTTGTCCTGTTGCTGGGCACCACTGAAAAGAGCCTGGCCCCATCCTCTTGACACCCATCCCTTAGATATTTATAAGCATTGACTTCTCCAGGCTAAACAGACCCAGGTCTCTCAGCCTTTCCTTATAAGAGAGATGCTCCAGTCCCTTCGTCATCATTGTAGCCCTCTGTTGGCATCTCCCCAATAGTTCCTTGTCTTTCTTGAACTGGGGGGCCCAGAACTGGACACAGTACTCCAGATGTGGCCCCACCAGGGCAGAGTAGAGGGGGAGGATGACCTCCCTCAACCTGCTGGCCATGCTCTTTTAAATGCAGTCCACAATACCGTTGGCCTTCTTAGCCACAAGGGCACATTGCTGCTTCATGGCCAACTTGCTGTCCACCAGGATTCTCCGGTCCCTCTCAGCAGAGCTGCTTTCCAGTAGGTCAATCCCTAACCTGTACTGGTGCATGGGGTTATTCCTCCCTAGGTGCAGGACCTAGTTGAACTTCAAGTTGAAGTGTTGAACTTCATTAGGTTCCTCTCCACCCAACTCTTCAGCCTGTCCTGGAGAGTCTCACTGAATGGTGGCAGAGCCTTCTGGTGTGTCAGCACTCCTCCCAAGTTTTGTGTCATCATCAAACTTACTGAGGGTACGCTTTGTCCCCTCATCCATGTCGTTGACAAGCACGTTGAATAAGCAGTACTGACCCATGGGGAACTCCACTAGTTACAGACCTCCAACTGGACTCTGTGCCACTGATCAAAACCCTCTGAGCTCTGCCACTCACCCAGTTCTCAATCCACCCCGCTGCCCTCTCATCTAACCCACACCTCCTAAGCTTACCTTACTTCACCAGTAATTACAGAACACACTCACTTCTCATGCATTTGTAATTCAAAGTGGCATCCATCTTTAGATAGAAGTCAAGAGGCAGCACTTCCCTCTGTTTCAGAACCTTTCAGAAATCTGGTGAACACATTTAACCTGAAGTGGCATATGCAGCCCAGCTAAAAACAATAACAACAATAAGGAAACCCCTTCCTGGATATTCTCAAACTTGTTTAAACTGAAACATCACTGCATGACAGCTAAAACTCACCTCATCTGCCTTGAGTTCTCAACCATCAACTTCAGAAGCACTTTCCTGTCACAATGAAGGTCACTGTGAGAGAAAGATTGAGAACTACTGCTCAAGCATCCTGTGAAGGAGGTGAAGTGTACATACTCACACTTACGCTTTGGCAAATACCATGAGTGTTGGAGTTTGCCAGAGCTTTTTGCCATTCTGACTTGAGTGGACTCTGGCCAGCATACCATTCCTGGGCACAGAGCAGTAGCTTGAGATCATATTCTCTTCTATGTCCACTGATGCACAAAGGCTTGCCTTTTTGCCCAGCCTCTTTAATATCTGCTCTAAATATAAACTACCTCCTCTTAATGCAGGTGGCACCTGTACAGCATGGCTGCCATGCTATTATGGTGTCCAAATTACAAGCGGAATTTAAGCACGTCACTTCCAATGACTCCAAACTCATTAAACCACTGCACTCAGGGAACAGGAAAAAAGAACGGTATCTGATTTTCCAACTATTTGAATATATTGGAATATCACGTTCTACAGCAGACCTCACCTCAAAAACATCTGAAGTGTTCCATAGTACACAGTATCACTTCACTCCCAACTGCCTGGCCAAAAAAACAAAAGCCTGAAATGGCCATTTTAAGCAACTTGCCTTTTCAAACTCTTGCTGAAATACTGGTACTTACTGGATAAGGAATAGCTTGGCTAGCCATGATACTATTAGAACCTGAAAAATATGTGGACTAAATAGCTTGCTGTTATTTTGAATGTTATGTTATCCAAGACAGGACTTGTAACCTGTGAGTAAATTCCTGTTACATTTTAATACATTAATTTCTTTTCAAGTCACTACACCTTTGTCATCTTTGCATACAGCATACAATCTATTTTATTACAGAAAGCTTGAAAACACTTTTTTCCCCAAGAGCTTGCATCTCTTTCCAGTTTCCAAAGAGTATTTTGAAGGACTACTGATGGACATGAAAGTAACCCATTCCTGAGCTCAGAGGACCAAAATATTCTGTAATTCGACTGCTGAACATCACTCAACATAAATGCAGGAAGATTCTGGCTGATTTCTTCACATTGCTTGTGTGAGGTGAAGCAAAGCGTCTGCAAATGCCACAAATACAAAATAATCTTTACCACACATATTCATGTATTTTCTTCTTTTTCTGGACTATCTTTCCTTTCTCCATTCGTTCTCTCCTTTCAACTGTCCAGTCTCTTACTTTTCTTTCTGTGTGCTCATATAGGCATTCTGATATAAAGGGCATCTGCCATTCCTTGGCAAGGACTGCAGCCCACAAGGGGAAAACCTACTACGCTAAGATATTGGGGGGGGAATATCTAATAAAGAGCAAATGGGATGTGTATGTTGGAGATCACTTGAACGTGAAAATAAGGCAGTAAAATATTCTACAGATCTTCCTGGTTGACTTTACTCTGTAGTCTGCAGGGGTAGAAAGATGCCCTAAAATTGAAAGGGGGCAAGGACAAAGTAAAGGGGACTGCAAAGTGTCTCTTTTCCCCACCCACCTTTGAAAATTATCCGGCTTTTTAAAACTCCACATATATTGTTTCCCTATGTCCCCACACCCCAATTCCTCAATAAAGACTAACAAATCTTGTATGCAGGAGAAACCAGACTACAACTGCTAATTTACCCATACAGTGGAACATATTTGGCATATCCTTGAATTTATCATTATTAGGTACATATATAAGCCCATACTTAGAAGCTAAGTTTCTATTTTGGACCTTCCTGAGTACGGAAGGCAGTGCTAATTTTAAAACAAACAGAAGCAGGAACAAGCTCAGAATTATGTTGCACCTTTAAAAAGAATAAATTCAGTATATGACCATGATCTACAGAGTGCACAAATTATGCTGCTTAAAATATTTTTTAAAGGAATGATTTTCCACGTGCTTTTCTACGCAGGCTCCCTTCTTGACTAAAAGGGAGCTAAGAAACATCAAAGGCTACATTTTTCATGAGACTGCCTGAAGAAAAAGGTTCTTTCAGGTCAGCATGAAGGGTAATAACATTCACCTCAGCCTCAGCAATTAAGGAAATTGTTTCCATCTCTACAGGCATCAGTCTCTTGAAAACTGAACGAACAATGTATTCAACACAAACATGAATGAAATGTTGACCAAATTGAAAAAAAGACTAAAAATATACTTGGATAACAAAAGACTCTTTTGGAGGGGAAAAAAATGAGTAGCTAGGCAATGCATTAAAATTATTTCCCTGGCTTCCATTCAGATGCTGTCCAAGCACAGCTTCATTGTTTGGCATGTCGCTTGCATCTCCTCACGTCACCTTCTTTCTCTCACTCAAATAACCTACAGATAAAAATATACAGAACCCTATTCTAAGATTCAGCAATATTAACGCAGTAGCCAGCAGCAAAAACCGGGGACTTCTTATTCATAAAGAATTTCTAAAGCCCCTGTGAACTACAGAGCGTAGGGAGGGTGAAAGCTCACGTCAAACTGAGGCATATGACTCCTTCATGGCCATTTACAAAGCAGGACATGTTCATTCTTTGTGGTGAGAGGGGCTTACCAGCCTACTGTGTCTATATGTTCCCACAGGAAGAAGGTGCAACAGAGGAAAGGGAATGCCGACTCTGAAATTCATTTCATCAGCCTACTACATTTTTTATTAATTACAGAAAATGATTTCCCACTTCAGTTCCACATTAATGAAGTTTTTTGCTTCTCAAGCCTCTTTAACGTACAATGCTAGTCCCCCTCGGTCATCTGCCACTAAAACACAGCCAGCACAGGAGTGCACACACCTCACTTCTGCAGAATACATCTGAGGAAAGACAAAAATAACCTTATCCAGGCAAAACTGCAGAAGGGGATTGTGGTTGATGGAACCCCTCAAGCACCCTCTCAAAGGAGCAGAAACAGTACGATCAACCAGATGGGGATTATAATTATTATTATTATTATTAGTAGTAGTAGTAGTATTTTGGTTTAAGAAAATGCTGATATTTTATGGTTACAAATCAGAATAGCCAGCTCACTGTCCAGAGACATGGATGAAGCACTCCTGCTGATGAACAGTCTTTTCAGCCCACCTTTCTAGCATTCTTTGTGTACTCCTTTCTGAACATTCCTCCATTGTGCAGCACACATCTTTTCCAGTCTTCTTCCACTGCTTTTCACTGCCGCCTCACTGTCACAGAAAAAAGGCTCCTCTCCCTCTGCAGAGCAAGAAACAGGGCATTATTCTGCCCTGCTGTTATGCTGCTGCCTGCCTCTGCAAACCATCCTGGATTATCATCACAGAGCAGCAGAGAGACTGAGCTGCAGCAAGACATCAGCTGCCCTTCCATTTTCAGTGCAGTTCTGGTTTATTAAGCCACATGCCTAAACTAGTAGTAAACTAAAAGCCTAATAGGAAGGATGAGTTTGATAAAGGAGGCCTTATCAGCCTTTGCTGCATTCAAACCTACCAAAAATGGGGGAAGGGAGGCACTTTTAAAGGCAATGCTTTTCCACATTGCAGTATCTAGGAGCCAGACTCAGCTAAATACACACAGCACACACACAATAGACACAGTTGCCCTGGCAACAGCATCCCAGGGAAATTTTTCAGTAAAGCTTCTTGCTTTCTACCAAGGTTACTTTCAGATTACCACTTAGCACAGAGATCTGTATGGATCAGACAACATCTTGCATCTGTCTTGAACATGCCTGCGTGAAATGATGTGATGGCCACACCATATGAAAGAATAAGGCACTCCACAAGTTACCAGGGAACTGGGCTCTTAAACCACCCAGCACAACATCCGACAGTAACAGCTTGCAAGCTCATGTATGGTCACGCCACAACAGAATAAAACCATGACCTGTTGTAATCAAATGTTCTTTAAAGTTTCATTTGTTTTCTTAAAAATTGCTAGCTTTAAATAAAGATCTACAGCATGTTTACGCCACAATTTTTGTCTGCAATAAGAGACTTAAGTTCCTAATACTGATCACCACCTCAAAACATCCCAAGTAGAAAATAAAAAATAAAGCCAGAAAACATCCGAGCTGCTATTTTCACACATAGTTTTACCCTTTCACTAACCCCATTAAAAGGCAGTGAAAGTATGTGGTGCAGCATGTGCCTTAAAAAAAATTCAGTCACAAAAAAAAAAAAACCCAAACACTTGAATAATTTGCAAGCTTAAACTGCACCAGTGAGTTAGTTTACTTTGTTTCCTTTGGTCCCTTAGTTTTTCAAATAATGAAAAACACATTAATTTTTTCCCACCCAAGAGGCAAGAAATCTTTTCCCCACACAAACACTTAAGCTATGATCAATTGTCACTCCCACAGAAAAAAGAATAAGGACTTGTTCAAAACATAAAACAAAACACCACTCAAGAAAATATTTCCTCATCAGCTCTTTCTACTTAAGGAGGAACAAGTTTTAAACTTTGACTTTTTCAAGTTTTTGGCACACAATCTCTTCTGACTGGAGAGCTGTAAAAGTAACCCCCTGCATAATCAAACGGCACAACAGAACTGTTCCACAACTTGCTCACAGGATACAAACATCCAAAAAGAGAAGTTGGAAAAGAATCAAAACTAATCAAATTAGATAGGACTGTTCCTAAATTTATGTCTTACCATATATAAAGACAACAGCATGTTCTTGAAATACATATTTATGACAAACAATAGATAATTTCAGTATCAATTGTGTATATATAGTTCCAACCAAATGGCTGTCACACCATACCAGATAGTTTCACTTGAAAAGAAAGCTTCAGGCCCCGCTAGAAGACAGGCGGTTCAGAAACTGCTATTGAGAGCTGCAGAGACCCAATTATACATCCAAATCTTGTCAGTTTGGGGAAAAGGATCATGTTAACTCTGAGGAGTTGCAGAAAACCTTCAGATTTCTTGGCCCTCTGTTAATAATGGATATTGCAAAACAGACACTAACTTTATCTCTAGAAGATCAGGCAAGTATAAGACAAAAGGAGGTACTGCAGCAATTTAAATAGGACCAAGGTAAATCCTCCACCATATAAAGTCATGACTGGGTATCCTAAGGGAGATGTCTTCACTAAAAAAAAGCCCTGTTCCTGTTGCAGGAATAATATGGATAATGATCTCCATCATCAATTTAGAAAATATGAATGTATAATCACACCTGTCCCTGTGCTCTTAAAAACTTTACATATACAGCGGCATAAGATAGACCAAATCTCAGAATACACAAAGGATACACAAAGCAACTGCTTTAAGCCTCTCTTCACCTAGCTAGAGGGGGCTTTCTGGGGAATTCAGGAAAGAATTACTATTTTCTTTTTAAGAGATGTAGCTTTTTGCTTTTCCTGCTGTCTTTCAAAGTGGGTTCCACAAGGGACTTCCAGCCCTCAGAGTTGCATAACAAGACTATTCAAGACTCTCCTGGGGTAAATCAGACAGGTGTCCAGGTACTGTAAAGAGACTTTCTCATTTCAAACCAGCTTTCATGGGATGCTCCAACTCAAAGAAGCAGAGTTTCATGCAAAAGGCAAGGATGATCTAACAGAAAATGCCTGCGACTGCAATTCAGAGTGTCTAGCTCTAGTTGCAGATCAGGCAGAGTCCACCGTCAGCTTGGGCAAACCAACCAAGCTGGTGCCTCTGCTCACGGCTGTGGAATGCCAGCAGCAATGCTTCTTCGGTGTTTCCATCCGAGGCACTTGGGATGCATCACAGCAATCACCGAAGGAGAACCTATACAGATCAGGAGCAATTAATTCCTAAACATTCATTTGGAAGGACCTAAAAAATTGCTTAATAACAGCGATTTTTTTTCTTTTTTGAAGACCCGCACATTTTTTATCTTTCAGCCAGTCATTCAGAGAGACAGAGAGAAGTGATGGGGTTTAAACCTCTTCCATTACTATTTAAGAAAATAATGCTAAAATAACACCCACTTTCAAAAACACCAACTGTATTGACCAAGGCCTTATAATTCACTTGCAGTTCCTGTCTACATCAAGGGCAGCAACCTCCCAGCTCCCTCTTCCCAAAGCACCTTCTCACAATCACCACCTTCACCCACCTCGCCGGCTACTCCCAACTGAAGAAGTTACATCCAGGGAAAAAACCAAACACAACCCATCAGCTTTTGAACAAATTTTAAATGAGCTATTTGCAACATCAAAAATTGAAACATGGTTATTAACAACCCTTTGTTAAAGGACAATTTTTATGTTTCCACTTCTCTGCTTATCTGAAAGCTTTTGTGCGTTGTCCAAAGCGAGCTCAGTATGAAGTCAAATACAAAGCTTCAGGACAGTATAAGGTCCCAGAGGAAACTGATGTTAAAGCAGCATAATACAACTAAGTATACTAAGCTTGGTTTGTTTCTGTTGCTGTTTTTAAAATCACAGGCAGACATTTTGAATTAAGGAGAAGATAACCTACCTCTTGCAATGGAAGACATCTCTAATGAATAGAACTGGAAGGAGCAAAGCAAAAACTATGTAGGCAGAAGCTAACGCTTGGCAGGGCTGGGAGAAGGGGAAGAAAGTAGCCTTTTGTTACGTACATTTACAGTGTCCTTAACATTGGGAACATGACAAAAATATAAATGAAATCTGTGGGGAAGAGAAAAAAATAAACCTCAAAATCTCTTATCATCAACACCTCTGCAGAAGAAACTCAATTTGAAAGGAGGGCTTTTGTGATTTCCAATTAGGAGAACAGGAATAGCCTTATCTTATTTCAAATACTGTAGAATATTAACAGTAAATGCAAAATCATGAAACCAGGGATTTGCATATTAAGTTATCTACTGCATTTAAATTTAAGTATATAAGAAATTCATTTATTCTCAGAGAAGAGAACAAGTAGCTTGATTCTCCTTCTCCTCACTGAACTTCTGACCAAGGTTCAGGACAGTCTGGAAGTCTTTCACCTCTAGCCTAATTAAGACAGCGTTCCTCGTCACTCATACATCCTAAAAGCAAAATACAAGAGAAATGCTAGCTTACAACAGAAGTCTGCCACTCCTACTCACATATTTATAGCACCAGGGTTGAGCATAAGGGTAGTAGAATTAAAAATAACAATAAGGATATTAAGGACTCTGAAGTCAAGTATTCAGAAGTGGTAGCATACTAGGCACAAGGAAAAATGCAGTCTAACAATGCAACTATTCCTTTATCTCTGAAAGCCACCTATGTGTTAATAAAGTGTCCAAACAAAATGATGATCAAGTACTGCCAATGCAGCTTAATACAGCAGTTTTGAAGAGCAAGAGTTTGCATCCAAAATTGGAGGGCAAAGGGTTGTACATTACTTATGGGAAAAATTCCAAGTCAATAGGGCCTGAAATCAGGAATTACATTAGAAAAATTTGTGATTGGCCATACAACTTTTCAAACAGACTGTTTTAGTTGCAAGGTCAGAAACACCAAGTACAGAACATCTGAAGCACTGGGAACACTACCATCTCCATTAGCAACCAAAGTTAAATTATTTTAAGATATTCTTGGCCAATACAGTGTTATGGTAAGTGTTCTTATGACATGCTTTTGCTGAGAACAAGGGTTCACATCTCTGAATTCAACCTGATGCAAAGTTTCTTGAGGAAATTCTTGGGTTTAATACAGATTTTTCAAGTTTTTGATTGGTTGTCTTTAAGTGACCAGTATTGCAGTTTTAATCTGAAAGACAACAGTTAGTAAGCCAATATGGGTGGGTTGTTTTTTTTAAAAAAGACACAAAAAAATCAGGTAAATTTTTTGCTACAGTAAGAAAAACAAGGGGGGAATTTCATAATCCAGTATGCAAGCACAATCTTCGACTAAAACTCAACTGTAAACTCAGGAATTTAGCAGAAGAATTTCCAAAAACAGACATTAAAAGCACTTTTTTTAAAGATGTAATAAACCTGAAAACTTATTTTCAAAAGCCAGTTCTTGAAGAACTGCTTGTGGCAGTCTAATGCATGAAAGAATATTGAGAGCACTTCTCTCAGCAATCAGAAGGGCGTATCCACGCATTCATTCTTACATTCACATGTATCTTATGCAACCTGTGTCACCCCAGTCCCAGACAGCACGTTTCCAACAGACTTTTCATAAGGGCTGGTAGCTGGGACAGCCCAGAGGCAGTGACTGAGGCTTGAGATGCAGCCTCAAGCTTCAGCTCAGGAAGTACAACCCTGCTGTGGGCTGCCAAAAGGAAAGCCAGAGAAGAGGTCAGTCTCTCTCCTTATGGGTGATGTTCACCCACTGTCAGGAGTGAGCAGGACGAACATATTGTTCATCTCCATGGCAAGCCTGGAGAGGTTAATTTAAAAAAAAAAAAAAAAAAAAAGACACAACACTATCTCTTCAAAAGATGCAGACTTCTGAAGACCTCCGCTACAGGTCTGCCTGACATACTGTCAAGGGATCTAGTCTTTCCAGAGGGAGAGCCAAAGAATAAGAACTTTTTTTTTAAATGAGGTCTGATTAAAATTTAACACAGTTAAATAACATATCCAGGAGCTCAAATAGCCTACTTTTTAAAATGATGGTAAGTGGAAACTGCAAGACAAGCAGCATCTTTAAAAATCAGCTTCTTCAAGTGCCTAAAACAGTGCAATAGAGTATGATTTATGCCAGAGTTTTAAAAATCTGGGCTACTACCTGCTCATTCCTGTCCAGACTGTCACAACACACTTGCATAAATGTGATGGGATTTGGGTACCTTTCATTGTGATAGTGCTATTTTAAAACTAAACTTCTTTTCAAAAGAGTTTGACCAAGCTAGTAATTGTAATCAGTAAAAATGTCGCTCAGGAGAAACTCTACTTAATGAGTGACACAATTGCAGGCCTCAGGAATAAGATAGGACAAGCAGCCAAAGTCCAGAAAGCGGGCAAGGAACACATGCAGTCAGCCTCAACTTCTCCTTTGCTTACCACATTAGCTCTATAGCCTCCGTTAAAAGCAAAACAAAACAGGAACTAAGAGGAAAAGCCTTGACATCTGAGCAACACCTTTACTTGGTATTTAAGCGTAAATAGCACGTCAGGCACTATGTGATCTTGTCCACAGCCTGTGGTACAGGCTGTAAATTGTCTTCTGGATGTGAAGTCACTTCCCTTTGGAGTGAAAGCCAGGGAATGCTGTCATCGCTCCAGTCAGCACGTGCTTGCTTTCCCCTCTGTGTTTATGCTCACTGTTTCCAGGCCTGTGAGCTGGAATGGCTTACAGCACTGCAAAATGCAGAATTGGACGGGTTAGAAAAATCTGTTTAATGCAATATGTGAAAGCAGGGCAGACCATGAACCGTGAGATGCTTAATCAATTCCCAGAACAGTTGATTCTGAAGAGCAGCAGTGACACAGAGCACTGCCCGTTTCAGTAATCTGCAATGGAAAATTCACAGGATTTATCTGCAATGACCATAGTTGGGAAGGGAGCTCTTGATTTCGATTACTCTGTATTATCACAGTAGAACTGCCCTCAGATTTAGACGTTAAAAAACCACTGATGCTAACAGTCTATGATTTTTGATATATTCAGTTCACTAAACTGTCTATGCCCCTACGGTAACTGAGCGTGTCTCAGTCTGAGACATTTATTCTCCTGTCTTTGAAATGCTATTAATGTTATCATTCAGATATTACACAGACTGGAAATTATGGCACGAAGGATGACACTTTTTTTGAGGGTCCAAGCTGCTTACAAACTAAAGCCTTGTTTTCCAAAGCATTTTTCAAGAGCATCCTATGTGCATCTCAAAAATAAAACAGAAACTCTTCAGTGGTCTGGGTGCTCCACACAACTGATTTGCATACAGCCACAACAAGAAGAGTTACTGGCAGAATAGTCATTTGCCCTGTCTTCCTGCTGTACCAGTGTGGATATATTACTTCTGCATAACAATTCAAGCCAACATCACTGAAAGTAATGCCCTCTACATCGCTTTGCTTAGCACAGGATGGCTGCAAGTGTCCCACCTCCCTCTTTCACCATGCCTCAGAGATCCAAAGCTTAAGACAGAAAGGGTAGCAAGTCATAAGCTACCTTCTTTCTCCTCCATTTTTTTATTTTAACCTAACCAACAGCAATCCTTCCACTTAAGTCAACAAGTGTTTAGATATACACCCTTCACCAATGCAGTGGAAGCTTCAGGGAAAGCTGAGAACATAAGAACCTTGCAAGCTTTGACACCTAAAGTCAGAAGGCCTCTAAATCAAATCCTTTTCCTTTTTTTGTATGAATAATGGATTCATACTCTAAAAGGTTCCTGAAAAACTTTCCCCAGTATGGACCTTTCCCAATTGAAAAAAACCAGACAACCACCTTTCTGGCTTTCCTTCCTACCCTCAGGTCTCAAATCTCAAGTAAATCTCACAAATAAAATGAAAGGTATTCCTTCCCACATAAACCAAATATAATCAAAATAATTATGTCTAAGGAGAAAATACGTATTTATTTTTTCTGTTCAATTAGTGTCCCCTGCTTTAGATTTCCTCATATGGCCAGGACACGGATGAGCATACAATACACCAAAAGACTTATAAAATGGACTATTTTGAGCCACAGTAATTAAGCTCCACAAAGACAAAGGCAGACAGCAGAGGAAAAAGAAGAACTTCAAAATTATCTTTTTTAGTTCATTTCACCATTCCCTCTTACACTTCAGCAAAAATTCTTGTAACTGCTCTTTTGGGATTTTTTTTTTCCTCCCTTTCTTCTGTGTTTATCATTCAATCTACGCAATTTCCATTTTTTGGGTAATTTTGGCAGGTCCACTGGTTGCTTAGAGATGCTTCATTTTTCATTGTTCCTTGCCTGTTTGTAATGTAATTTTATCCTGAATGTCACCTCCAGCAAGACTGGATTTGCAAGTGAAGCAAGGTACGCTCAGGAAAGCCTTTTTAAACAATCATGCCAAGGTCTACAGAGCAGATTACTACATGCCTTTTTCTGTCTTACATCTGAAAAGCGTAGGAAAGACTCCTTAGCAACAATTAACACCGTCTCACACAAAACAGTAAGCATGTCTCTAGCAGTCTGACTTGCAGGACTGGATGGTTTTTGACCTCTGAAGGTGAAAGAATGATTCTGTGGACATTTTTGTGCCGGGAAAGAAAAAGTAAAAGAGGCACTGCTAAAATCACCCAGCAAAACAAGCGTGTATAGTGGGGGAGAGAAGGGGGAATAGAAGCAGCAGCATCTTTATCTCCCAGACATGCCCACTATCCTAAGCACATCCTCAGCCAGCCTCCTCTCCCATGCTTTGTGGGACAGTGCCATGCTGTGGACGCCGTGCTCCACTGCCGCTGCACTCTGCAGTCTCTGCAGGTACAGTAGGCCTGTTTCCTGACCCACTTTCCTCACCAATCTCTATTTAGCTCTACGCTAGTGATGCTCCTGGCATGACAATCAGATACTGCAGCCTGCAGTGCAGTTCGTTACAACACATTCGCAAGCTCCTAGTAAATTCAGTGGAAAAGTACTGTGTCAAGGAAGCCTAATTAAACTGAAGTCATTTTCATAAACTTACGTCAAACGCAACAACAACATAAAAGTGTTCCAGAGATTTTAAAGATGCCATTTTATTTTAAATCGACAAATCTGCTAGGCACAAAGTAAAACCAAAAGACCTTTCCTACTCAAGGGCTGCAAAAGGAAAAAAAGCTATTAGAGCTAGTACCTTTTCTTTGGATTACCTAATCAATCTTGTAACTTGTGCCGCTTAAAACCTGCCACAATTCCTCCTGCTGTCATTTGTTTCCCCCAGAGAAGGGCTCCACACCCTAATATCCAGTGAAGCTGTAAACTTAATCTCACTACGGCTAGTAAAATTATCTTCTTACATGCACTAGAACAAAATTCCTCCCTCGGACACAGCCACCCGCAATTAACTTCAAATTTTACTTGCACATACATGTGTGAGAGTAAAATTTGTTTGGGGACATTCACCGTTATACCAGACAACAAGGACTGTTCTGGCTCCAAAGTTAAGATCTGATATATGGGTATCTCTGAGACCAATTCATTGGAGGTTGATCATAATCCATTTATCTGCAAAAAAACCCCAGTCATCTCTCTTTCCTTTAAGGAAAATACTGTAACAAATTGCCATAACCTGAGTTTCTTAAAAAATCCAATTGCCAAGCCCATAGGTTATACAGCAGCAAATTCACCATACTATGAGTCTATACATCCTTCCTGGGCACTTAAGTGAACTGTAGAGCTCTAGAGTGAATATAGCCAATGCAGGTGCACCACATGCACGTGAAGCATGTTGCTAATACTTTGCACATAGAAGGCTCTGAGATATGAAATATCCAAAGGTCTTACCAACTCTTTCTTTGGCAAGACCCTGTTCCTATTCAGCGGAATATTTTTGTACTTGCAAAACTCAGGTCCCTATCAAAAACAAGTTTTGAGAGTTATTCAGAATTATTTCACCAAAACATTTTAAATTACTCATCTTAAGATTAGAAACACCGAATCCGAAACATTCTAAAAACAGCACAAACTTGTGTTTAGCAATGATGATAAATAAAAACAGCCGAAAATTAAGTATGGCAACATCAAATGGATCATAAGAAACAGGCATTTTGGGGCAATGACTGCCTTACAAGTGTGGATCATTTACAGAGAATATTATATGAGCCAGGAAGCACGAGGAACAACTATTTACAAAGCAGTCCCACAGATTCAATCCTTTGTGGAAGTTTATGCACGTGCAATACAACCAGTTTTGCTGGGGAGCAAGAACTATTACTAAAAAATTCTTGTAGCTTGGCACATGCCACACAAACTAACAGTTTTTTGCACTTGTACTATCCTAATTCCACTAATTTACTGAATCAACTAAAGATTCCCAAAAAGGGACCCTAAAGTGCTTATGTAAAATCTCTGCAACAAGTAGTCAGATTATCCATTAAGTGGGGTGATACCAGCCAACAGCAAGAGAAAACAAAATTAAACATCCATCAGAATGTGCAATTCATCCAAATTTCATACCACAGGCACCTCTAAATATATGAGTCATTATAATAACGTACAAGGTAATTATATTTCATCACCCATTACCTTGACCTGAGGAGGACCTCTCATCTTCAGATGGAAGATGCAATCCAGACTTGCATTTTTATGACTAAGGAACCCTGCAAGAAGCATAGCTTACATAAAGCAGCACCCTTAGACTGGCAGCTGTGTGGACAAAGAAGAAACTCAACATTGCGAATCTACCGTAGACTTCACCTTTTACCCACACCACCAATAAGCAGCCTACCTTTTAGACCAGAATCCTTAACCTTGGGTTAGATAACATACTCTTCACTCACACCAAGTATTTCACATATAAACCCGAGACAAGCAGACTGAATTCAGAGAGGACTCTTGAGGAAGGACGCAGTTAGGACAGATCTACCATAAGTCACAGACACCTGGCAAACAAAAAGGCACTTAGAGATATGTAGCTTCTTTGTTGCTACCTACAGACAAGCCTCAACAACAAAACTAAGAGATTATTTTGTTGCCTTGTTATTTATTAAAGAGATGATGGGATCACCCTTAGGGCAGTCCCAGGGCAAAGAGTCCAGCAAAGCAGAGATCCTCTTACTGTTTTTCCCCAGGTCTGAATTTCACATCTAATTCAATTACTGAACCATAGACCACAAAACTAAACCTAGATCTTCACAAGTCACTTACCTCATGTCTACCCAGTTCATGTGGAAATACATCGTGAGGCCTGGGATGAATGATGAATTACTATCCTGGATCAGCCACTAGTACTAACAAGTTACTTAGTTTTACTGGACTAAAACTAACAGTAACAGGTGTTTCACAGGCATGTAACAGAAACCCTCATTAGACAGTTACGGAATCACCTACAAAGTCTATTTTTAGGATTCATAAAAGTTTATATCCTTTCAAGAGACTACAGAGATTTTTGTTTGCTTTTTTTATGTGAACTTGGAAATTCTCAATATTAGCATCCAAACATTCATTGAGCCCTGCTGTGATGTATTTGCTTCTCAAAAGCATTTGTTATTGTTGGACTTGGTTTTGGTTTTTAATCAAACAAAAGCTCTCTAGGAATCCAAGGCTCTAATCTGAATTGTTACTGCTCAAACATCTGTTAAAAAAATTCTGCCTGTAAAAGTAGAACAGATTCTGGTTTACACAGAAAACTACATAACTAATAGATACCTGGCAAATCATGAAAGTACTTCTGGGGATATAATCTGAGATGCAATCATCAAATTGCTTCTTAGTCCCAGAGTACGGAGCCAGAGAAAAACCACAAAAAGAAACATGGGTTTCAATGGCTACTTTCAGTGTTACTGTGTTTAGTGGGCTGACTCCTGGTTGATTTGCAAATCTGCACATGCCCATGGGAGTGGAATCTCACATCATTTAGTATCATGGCAGATTTCCAGTTCTTGGCAGAAGGGTTGTTTTTCTCCGTGAATCAGCAACTGTCCATCACACTACAATCTGTGAAGTAAAAAACCCACCTCATCAGCATAAACTATATGCATATATGTGTGTATACATCAGAGAGGACTTTTTGGTGCCTATATATAGCCCACATATGAGGATTGCCATTTGCACAGACAAGCACGTACATACTCCTTGAAGCCAACCACACAACTAAGTGACTTCTCTCACCTTCTGAGGTCCTACAATGCTTTGATAACACAGCACATTATTTGCATTGTAAGATTCTAAATGCTATGATAAAGAACAAAACCATCAACCCATCCCATTTAGTGCTTTCTCCCCATCAACAGGCAACTCCAGGTACTGACCCCACTGTGGTCAACTGCAGAACAGCTGACTGCTCTGCTTGCCTGCTGCTGAAAAGCAAACTCCATTTGCATTTTCAGATAACGCTTGCCAGCAAATGCATTCTAAACACCCATCAGCAAGGCAAACAAGAAGCAAGTTAAGTTGCATTTGAAACATCTTCCTGAAACACGCTGCAGAATTTTAACAGCTCTCTATAATACAGATAATACTTCTAAACATGAGAGCAAATGAGATGAAGGCTGCCCTAGTAAAATGAACTTACTCTCAGAAATATACTGACAAGCAAATCATGCACTTTGGAAATACATTACAGAAAAGCATGTACTAATAATTCCTCATTTTATTCTTTCTGTGTCTGTCTCTCTCCCTGATACACAAGAGATTGCAGTATTCTTATTGTACGGCATCATTGTCCTAATATTAAATAACAATAGATTTGCTGCTCAAAAATGCCACTTTTTAAAGAAGGCAGGGGGAAAACTACTAGGATCAGAAATTCACTGATAAAATTCAGGAATCAACCTTCCTCCCCCCCAGTGATTCACAACGTAAACTACTAGCAAAATCATAACCTGATCCACTGGATGAAGTAGTTGAGCAGAACGCCTGGCTCTTGATTGTTTCCTCTGTTTGAATTATACATCCAGGGCATTAGCAAAATTTAACAAAACCATGTGTCTTTTCCAGAACCTAATCACAAAATCTTCACCTCATGGATATAGATTCATGATTTGAGACATAAATTCACTCAATAAAATGGCTTTGTTTCTTGCAGCATTAATTTGCACATGGACTGAAAAGCATCGAATACAGAACAGCCAAGTTATCAAACTGCAGCAATACTGTGGAAAGGGAAGCATTATGGTTTTTTTAAATGCAAAAATGTATTTTATTATTATTAGTTGTATAAGGGTGATCTATGTTTATACAGCTCAGAGCTGGATTTAAAACCAATTTCAACAGCCAACTGTTTCAACTTGCATGTAAACAAACATACTGCATTTCTTCATTAGCTGGAATTTGCTGCAGTCTGTCAGCCATCTGTACTGTCTTGCATTCTGTTCTCTATTCAGAGCACCACTATCAAATGTTGGTGATATAGTATTGCTCTCTTTGGAGACATCATGACTACACTATAAATAGTTTAGAGACATAAAACACTATTTCTAACAGTTGTCTTAATATCTGCTTTCTCAGAATGCATTAGGTTGTTCTGTTTCTCATCCAATTTTGGTTCTCTGTAGCTTGTTGTGGATACAAGAAGAGATTTCATTTTGGCGCTCTCAGAGGTGCAGAGCAAAAACTGCAGCCCAAGCACAACTTTATTCAACTTCTGCACCCTCCAAATCATGGATGCAGAGGCCAAACCCCAGAGCATAACCCTGCAAATATCTGCACTGCAGTCAGAGGGGTGATGCATAGTGCAGAAAAGCCGGGCTGTTGTTTAACCAACTAGTTTGGGTGCCAGCCACAGCCAGGGAGCAGAGCTGCAGAGAGAGGAGCAGACTGACCCACACTCCCCTAACTCACACACCGGGACCACAGCCCACCCAAACCCAGTCTGGAAACTTGCAGGACACTAGTGCAGCTCGGAACTGGAGCCTTGCAGAGCTCCAGCTCACCTCCAAATAGCTCAAACATCAGCATGTCCCTCACTCTGGCCGTATGGACCTCAGCACATCCTGATTTGTGCCGCTTCTCCCCAGCCTTTTCCTAGAATCACAGCACACATAGTCATACCCCAAAGCAGCCTTATAGTCCCCCGTGGCTTGAATGCCAGGTGCCTTGCCCATGGCAGCACTGACCTCTGCACCCCAGGGCTGCCAGGGGTCCCCCAGAACCTGGTGCTTGCACAGCATGAGTGCCCTCCAGCCTACAGTCAGACCCCAGGCTTTTTGGGCTGCTCTGAACTGTCCCAGTTCTCTCAAACAATTTGAAGGGGACGGCAGCACAGCTGAGGATATCATTCACACAGTTTAGCTACTGATTTGAGCAGTGTATGCTAGTTTCAGAGGACAGGTAATAGTATCTTTAGAAGAACACAGCTCAAAAATCCAAGTCCTTAATAAGGGCTTTTGTAGCTTGCTGAATCATCCTCTCTTTTAGGAAGTCAGGAGAACTACCAGAGAGACAGGAAAGCTCACACACACTTTAAACTCCAATTTTCTTTCTTCTAGGGACAGCAGAGCACTGGAATGTTACTTGTACAACCAGTGCCACTTGACAAGTGATGCAACACAAATCACAAAAAGTTACTTGATATCCATGTTAGTTTCCCAACCAAAAGATACCTATTCCAATATAACTTTTTAGTTCACCCAGTGGATGAGTTTATAACTTTCAGTAAGGACCTGATGCTCTGCCTTTGAGTTGGCGCCCAGTCTTACATTGTATTTCTGATTTCAAAACTGCAACACAACAGACCCCTTGATCAGGGGTGTCAGAATTCTGAACACTGACTTTGGGTGTAAAGTCACTTACAGAGAAGTGAGGGTGCTTTATTCTTAGAGCTTCATTTCAGTTTCATTTCTCAGTTTCTGGTTGAGGACAGTGTGATGAAACACTGTCTAATTTTATTACCGCTGTCAGCCATATCCAAAGGTGAGTGGGACTCAATGACAATCAAACTGTAAGAGTGAAAGTTTGCCACTCAATACTCCCCAGTAAGAAGAGATACTTAGCATGTAACTCAGCAGAAAAGTTTCAGAGGTTTCTAAAGACATCACTCTGGAGAAGTTTGGGGTATTTTGGTTTTGGTTTTGTTTGGGTTTTTTGTGAGGTTTTTTTTTTATATCCATAGTATCCAATAAAGCGGCCACTAGAAAACTTCTTCTCCCAGCTTGTGATTCCGTTTCTGGAACAGCAGCAATAAAAATGCTACACCCTTGCAACCAGATAATTTTCAGCAGAATTTTGTCTGCATTAAAGAAGCCAAGCGATAGGCATGAAAACAAGCTGCCAGAGAGACTCCCAGCCACAGCGTGCTCCTCCAGGTCTGCAGTACTACTGTTACAATGTGAGGAAATTTAACGCAGACATGTAAGTATTTAGAGGGACAGGATACGAACCAGCCCTGTCAACAATATTTTTTCCCCTTCTATATCTACACTTATCAGGCAGTAGGTTCAAAAAGGGGCCCTGGGGGATAAGAGAATACAGGTCTGTTCAGCCCTATGATTGAAAGAATGAAAAAAATGCAATACCGTTGTCAAAATTTTCCAGCTCTATTTTGGCACATCGTATCTCAAAACCAGCCTGGTCTAAAAATTTCAAGCATGTTTAACTCAAGAGCACTTGACAACATCTAATGCACAGGCTATTTATCATAAATTGAGGTGCTTATTTTTGGACTTCACCTTGGAAGAGGAAAGAATGACTGTTTTGTCAGCACCAGAAAAGTTTATAAACCCTGCCAAATGTATCAATATTATATATTTCAAAGGTACCTTATATATACTGCAGAAATGTCCACAACACAACTGTCTGCAAAGTTCATTCAGCATTACAGGAAGATGTGCATACTTTGAACTCACTGTGAAATCAGGTCAGGTTGGTAGCCACCAAGACTTACCGTCTCTACATGTATAATTATTGGATTTAAAGCTTTTAAATAACTAGTGAGATTTCTAATGTACTTTTTACATTTTAAAAAAGCTTTTTTTTTTTTTTTAATGTTTCTCCTTTGCCGTCCCCCAGTTCTCATGCACACGATACTACTAACTGCATTAACCCTCTGGAGCTCCAACAGCTACGGAGAATTTTGGAAAGTTTGCAAACCCGCAAGAAACATCCTTTAGAGCGCTAAATCTGATGTATGAAAAAATAGCAATTTCGCAGCCACTCAAAAGTCAAGTCTTGGGCTATATGCTGATTTTCCATAAAATTGATTTTGAGGCCCTTAATTCAAACCCAAAGTAGAAAGTCCAGACATAAGTAGAAAAGAAATAAATGAAAAACAAACCCCTTATTTCTAGCAGTTATTTGTGGATCACGCTGACTTAATGTGTGAAGAGTAACCGAGGTGAAAAAATTAGCTCTGTGTTTATAAAGGTTCACATATACCACTCTGAGAAAGAATAAAAATAAAGAGAACTTCTTCAGACAAGCAAAGATCCTTAAAAAGAACTGTAGACAGCATACATGATTCTAGATGACTAATACTGCAACTCCGAAAAAAACCACTTAAATAAAAATGATTCTCATGAATCAGGACAGTCTTTTCCAAGAAACGTTTTAATGATGACAAAGTCACATCTGTGTCACCTCTAAACAACTCTGTCTCCTTTCAGTTTTCTGTTTACCCTTGTCAGAAGAACACAATGTTGCAAATATCAGGTTTTTTAATTTTCTGAAGAGCAGAGGCTCTTTTTTTTAGTGAACTAATTTCAACAGTGTATCTGTCTCACAGACTGTGCATCTATTGCTACCCAAAAGAAAACAGAGGACAGTAAGAAGGGCACAGAATTAAAATTATTTTTATAAATTTAGAGCAAAACCATCAGCATAAGCCAATATGACTTAATTTTATACGACCAAAGAGCAATTTATGCTAGACAACGGCACGTAACTAGAGAAACAGCAGAACGACCCCTGAAAATCAATTGGTTGTTTTAAGCAAACAGATCAAGGGGTCTGATTTTCAATGTATGGATAGTTAAACTGCAGAGTAGCTTCTCAACAGACTTTCTGCTTTGTGAACTTTAGAGTATAAAGAAAATAAGAACAAAGAGGAAAGGACAGCTAATTTTAGTGCTTCTGGGCTAAAATAAAATAACAACAAAGAACCACTGAACCATGAAGCAGTTTTTTTCCAAGTTGCTATTTCAGTTACAGTCTTCCTCTCAAAAAGCCAGTACTGGAAAGAAGATGCCAGCTTCTACCCTATCAGAGTAATACAAGCACCTCATTTTATCCAGAGGGGCACATTGAGAGCTCTGAAGTGCTTACATAATGCTTCTATACATTTTGCTGCACCCAAAATGTTTATTACAGCTGACAGGAAAAAAGAGCATGATTTCTTTAACTTCCTTCTCTCTCATTGGTTGCCTTCCTAGTAAGAAGCATCGCTTCTGCAAACTGAAATTGATTTGAGCCTTGACCAGTGCATTTTAGCAAATAACCCGAAAACTCATCCCGCTTACAGCAGTGAACTGAAGTTTCATAAAAATTCTGAATTTTGAGCATGTGTAGAAACAGTTTTGAAGACAGAAATAAGATCTTAGGATCACAGGATAATTCAGGTTCAATGGGACCTCAGGAGGTTTCTAGTCCAACCTCTTACAGCCAATTCAGCTATGAGATCTGACCATGTTGTTTGGGCTTTATCCAGATTAAGTCTTTTCCATTCTCTAATAATGGAAATGGTACAACCTCCCCAGGCAGCCTGTTCCACTGGTCGATTGTCCTCATGGTGAAAAAAGTTCTCCTTATATTAAGTCTGAACCTCACATTTTAATTTATGTCCTTTGTTTCTCCTCCTGCTTTCATCTTCTTGATGAA
Source organism: Calidris pugnax (assembly GCF_001431845.1). Lineage (NCBI taxonomy): Eukaryota > Metazoa > Chordata > Aves > Charadriiformes > Scolopacidae > Calidris > Calidris pugnax. The sequence goes on from NW_015091240.1 coordinate 621,807, forward strand.
CCTCCTTGCAGGTACTGGCAGGCCGCTACTATATGCCCTTGAAATTTCCTCTTCTCCGTGCTGAATGAGCCCAGTAAGATCTTAATTGTGAGATTTTCATTTATCAGTTTCAGTTAACAAGGTACTGAGAGAGCTACTTCTTAAAAAAAAAAAAAAAAAAAAAAAAACAAAAAACAAAAAACAAACAAAAAACTTTCAGCTCTCAGAACAAATACCTGGTCTTCAAAGAAACTGTAACTACCCCCCATGTAGATATAACATCTAACCATGTGAGTGGCCTTTTGAAGTCTGCTTTGTCTGAATTAAGTTCCCCTTTCCTAAGCATTTACTCAGAACAACCCATCTTACATTTCCAACATTATCAATACCACTCAAGAGCAGAACAAGACTCCTACAACTGAATGACGAATGGGTTGTTTTCGGTGACTGTTTCAAAATCAAGCCAATTCAGAAGAGAGGGCAAACATGGAAGTTTCTCCCCTGAGTGGCAAGTTACTTTAATAAATTTGGGAAATCAAACAGGAAGTTAGAACAGAAAATGCTATGCTGCCTTCATGCACATCTGCTACAGCAATATTAAAATATACTGGATTAGGTTCATAATATTGCTGTTAAAGTTTGCTCTTCTCTAAGAAGCTATGTGCTATTGCTCTGCAAACCTTCATGAGAATAAATTACGCTTTCCAAGCATTAAAGACACATTAACATGACATAGGTCATGTGAAATTCAGACTTCAAATACTTACTGAATCCAATAGATCAGAGAACAAATCAGTATTATAATGAAGAAGAGGGTTACATTAACTAAAATAAAGCTCTCTGAAATGATGAACTGATTTTTCAGTCACTATGATAACACATATTCCAGGGGCTTAGATATCAGTGAAAGAGTAATTTAGACACAATTTCACTTTTAGTCATTTACTGGAATATATAACCCTCTGGCCCAATTTCAGAAGATTTCTCAAATCCAATATCAAAAAACCCCACTTATGTCAGACGCAGCCACTAATAACCTATAGCATACTGCATGAAGTGTAAGCTGCAACAAGACACACAGAGCAGCACAGCAGCACACTTCAAAACTGTCTTCATTTTTTGTGCTTTTCAATCACATTAAAAGAAGGCTTAACAGACATTTACTTCTCTCACCATTTCATTGACCACTTTATTAGCCAATTCATTCACTTGTCCCTATGAGACAAAGCCAGTATGCTTATTCTTGCTCCTAAGTAAATGTTTAATTCCTTACAAACATTTGCATTGAGCTAAAAATTTGTTATACTTAATCATTTTCAGCTTTACCTTACTTCTCAAATCAATAGGCCTAATCAAGCATGCTCTGCATAGCTAAATATAAAACTGGGTATTTGTCAAATGACAACTAAAATATTGTTATCCAAACCGTTGAAGCTACAACAGTATTGTGAGGATCACTTAAAAAAAAATAATCTTTGTAACTGACAACACAGGGCAGCAATCCTGCTATTTCACTTTGATATTAAAATCTAAAGTCTCATGTTTTCAAGATTTTTTTAAAAAACAAGATTTCAAGATACATTTTTAAAAAATCAAAAACAATTATCATAAGACTTTCAAGAAGAGCTTGCCTTAACAGACGTACTCAGCCTCTCTTAGATGATCACTACAATCACTGCCTTAAATCAGTTTCAGACATGCATCTTTTATATTATTAGTTTATGACAGCCACCAGAAACTGAGCAATCATGTGGCTTTACAACATAATGGACAAATCCACTGCATATTGTAGGGCTCCACTGACTTAAGTGTACTACTACATCAACACTGAACCCAGAAACTCCTGCTGCATTTTAAGTCTCCAGTCAAGAGTACTATAGAGCTGTATTGTCTGCAGACAAATATCAAAGTATTCCATACAGGAGATATACTATGAAGAGTTATTCCACACATAGGAATGCTTGCTGTTCCAAGAGAGCTCACCTGCAAGGATCATTTGCAAACCCTGCCTACTGGAACGTGACCCAGGGCAGAAGGCAGGTACGTAATACTTTCCAATTTTAGTGTGGCAATGAGACAAGCGCAGTGGTATGAACAATGGATTCTTTGCAACTTCTAGATGGGAAGATGAAGTTGGGCTTGCTCAGCTAATAAAATAATTTTGTGTAGTCATCTAAAACCACTGGTGCTGCATCCCTTCTGCTCTCCCCAGATCACACAGTTTGCCTTGCTGTGATCAGCAATGTGCTGGTCTTCAATTCTCCATACACCTCCATCCAGCAATGCCAGCCTTGAAGTGCCTTACGAAGACAGAAAGACAGGAGTGTAACATTTGGGCATTTTTCTACATGCAGCAGAGCTTATGCTTTGAGAAAGAGGTGCAGAATGTAACTATTGGCCACTGAGTCTTGTATTCGTTTCAGCAACTCTGGTAGCACAATCTGCCTGTGGGGAGTAGGGAGTATGTGCTGCTACATTACCAGAGATAGGAAGAGATCATTTGAAGATCAGGCAGGTCAGCTCTAAACCTCAGCTGAAAAGTTTGACACTGATCCAGGGGAAATAAAGTGCTACTGCATCTCACCTTGAGGTACTGCCCTTAGCTGAAAAAAAGGATCAATAAAGCACCCATACATTCAGGTTTCTGCAGTACAGAAGTTTCTCCTCTCCAAAAGCTGGAGGACACAAAAGTGTCTTCAAAACAGTGACAGGGAGGGCTAACACTGTCCCCTAGCAGGTCCAAACAGACTGTAGACCTTAAAGAACTTCCAAATGCCAAGGACACCTGCTTATAACCCCTTGAACACTCCTTTTCCCCAAAGTTTGAAGAAAGTCTTTTTCTAAGAAACAATGCACTGAGGTACCCAAAAGCTTATGACCAAACACACGTTTTTAAAAAAAGTAACAAAGCTGTCTCTGCAGACCATCTCTCACAGGTGCAGGTCCAGCACTACGACAAATGTGAACTATGTGACAGGCTTGTTTAAGTGTGCAGTGCTGGCTTTTCAGCAGCCAGACCAGATGGCTCTCAGTAGGTCTACACAAAAACAACTCTCTTGGGCAAGAGAGCAAGAGAAAGAAACAGGGGAAAAAACACAGAAGCAAAGTATCTCACAAGGAAACTTCAGCTAAGGCATGTATAGTGATTATGGACCTGCATGAGAGATCTTTGTTACATAAATTATGACTGAAAGTAAATTACCAGAACTGTTGGGAGGTGCAACTCAGACAAATGTAACAGCCATGGGTTTTCTAATGCCAATTCTCTAAAATCAAAGTATTCCTCTTCTATTATATCTAAGGTATATCTAAATCACATATAACAACAGAAGCACAAGACCTGTATTTTCACTACTACTGACATCTCTGTCTTACCATGAATTTAATTTAAAATTATGAAGTTACATTAAAATACCCTCATTTTGCTCATTCTATAGAATCATAGGTTCATTTTTGTTAGCTCAAACATAAAACTAATTTAGAGTCACCATTCAAGTGTTTTAATATTTTTTGATTCGTTTTCTCCTTCAATATCAGCCAACATATAGTATTGAATACAAAAGAAAAGAGGTAGATGGAGTATTATTTGGTATGTCATTCATTTCTGTCAGTAAATGTACATGCATACGATACAAGTGCATCACAATTAATCACTTTTATCTAACATGAGTAAAAGCATTTCAGAATTTGGTCCCGATTTCTCAGTCTTATAAAAATTGAGTGCTTCGCCCCATAATAACAAAAGAAGAGACAGCACAATGTTTCTCTTTAAGTCACAGGACTCAAAAAGAAAGCGCATGCAGTCTCACTGAATGGGGAGAGACGTTCCTGAAGCATGTCACCTGTGGTGAAAAAGATAATAAGCAGCAGCATAATTTGAAATCCCTGTAGTAACACAGGTATCTAAAAGAAGTTGTCAGTAAGTAAAATGTAAGAGGGAGAATACAGGCAAAAAAAGGTTGAAAGAGCAACCCAGAACATCTATTTAATTTCAGCAGTGGTACATCAGTAGTCCCTCATGTACTCAGAATTACTAAATTTGAAGTCCTCAGATAAAATGACTTTATTAGAATTCTCTCTGCCATGGCATGCTGAGCATGAACTCAAGGTGAGTGAATAAATGCTCTTTTCTCACTGGCTTTCTGCCAATCTGACTACAAATGGAGACCTCACACAAAAACAGTCATCCTTAAAGACCCTGAATACTGTCAGTCTTAGTGCACTCCTAACTCATTTGACCAGAAGACATTTTAGATGTCTCCATGCTGTCCTCATTTGTTGAGGAGGTGGGGATGGGACACATTATGTCTCAAACATGAAAGACATTAAATCCACATAATATCATATTTCTGAACTGCTTCTCAGCTAAGCTAACACAATGGTATTTTAAGATTATTAAACAGCACCACTGTAATTCACAAATACCATCTTAATCTTTTTAAGTAAAAAGATACAAGCATTTTGCTTTTCATGTCCCCCCAAGCACTTTGTATTTCAATCTTGCTGTGGCAAGGAAAACCAGAGACAGCAAATTAATCCTGTAAGACTTAATGCAAAATGCTGAAACAAAAGAGAGCCTTCCATTACGCTGTTCCAAGTATTCTCTCATTCCCTGAAGCTGCAAATCTCAACATTGTTTTGTTTAGGAGACTTCAGTCTAATATCTAAACCAAACACAGAAAAACTCCATGGAAAGTTTCAAACCTCACTGTGTATATGCGTTTCTAAAAAGCCTCCACATTTTATTTAGCCTCAATTTTCTGTTATGTTCCATGTGTTGTGTATGTTCCACATACAAATACTGAGTAGAATCAGTAGTATCAAAGAGAAAGAAGCCTTAGAGATATGCAATTAAACTTAATAAGTGACCGTCATCACAGATATCCATTTTCTTATTGGTTTATGGTTACTTATATTTCCACATGATCTAATAACCACAAAATAATATTTTATCTTCTTTTAAAACAGAATTAAGAATCAAACCACAACAGGTGCCAAGAAACAGCAAGAGAGAAGATTGTGAATTTTTGTTTTCAGAAGACTGACAACACACCCTCCCACCACAACCTGTGACTTGCATTCCTAATGAAAACATTAGCAAAAAAAAAAAAAAAAAAAAAAAAAAAAAAAACCTCTATCATTTCATCGAGGAAATTAAATAATTCTTCAACGCATCGAACACAGCCTTTACCGACCGCATATTTTTGGACAAGTTTGCTCTTGTGCTTATATTTACCCTGTAAGATAATGCGTCGTAAATGCCAAAACACAAACAGAGAAACCAAGGCAATACATTTTAGGAGACTAATTTCATTAAAGAGATCTAGGGAGAGCCACTGCGTACACGATCCACAGCAACTCTACAAGTTATCTCCATAGTAAGATTGGAGGCAGCAAAAAAAAAAAAAAAAAAAAAAAAAAAAAAAAAAAAAAAAAATCAATCTGCATGTTCTTAAGAAACTGGCATGCAGTTTCAAAGTAATCCTTTCAAACATGACAAACTTAAATTTTCAGAAGACAAGTTGACACCTGCTTGCTCAAGATAAGATCACTGATAATAAGACTTATGCTTTCAAATACCCATATCAATGTTGGAAATAAGAATTGTTTTAATAGATGTTCTCCTTGTCCAACAATTCACTCAAGAACATGAAACCAAGGGCAGGATCAAATAAGGGCTTCAGACCTGAATCAGTTCTTCAGACCAGTATTCCAAACAGATCACATAAGGTGAAAAGATTGTTTTTTGCCAACTTCTCTAAATAGAAGATGCTAAGAAACAGATTTGCCTCGCAAATCCACAGCAGAATTCATTATATATCATGTAGAGTATTAAGCAAGGTGGTATCAGAGCAATCAATGATAGAGTGCATGAAATCTCTGTATTTGACCGAGCTGCCAGCAGTCAAGACATATACTGTAACGCTTTCCAGACTTCAGTTCAGAAACACTTCTACCATTTCTATCTTTGCACAGGCCCCAAAGCACCTTCACTAGCTGTGGCTGTATGCTACACTGCAAATTGGACCAGATTTTTAAGCAGCTGATTTTGCAAAGCTTATTTATATATATATATATATAATATATCATATATATATGACAACCACAGAAGATGAAAAATCAAGATTATACGTCTGTTCTCCAGCAAACACAGTCATTTCACTTGTACTTCTCATTCCCTTACCTTTCAAGGTGTTCTGATGGCACAAAAGCAACTACAGAACATTGCTCACCAGTCTGATGTGTTGAATTTACCAGCCCCAGGTACAACAGCTGAGCCAAAACCATTATTTCCCCCCGGAGAAGGACAGAGGGCAGGACTCATAGGCTCACGTAACACCACAAACATTGGTTGATCTCAGCAGGCTTATATGTGTCCAGGTGAAAAAATTCTGCCTTCATAGTACCACAGCAGCCTTAATAATCCAATCCATTGAGCAAACTGGAAAAAACTACAGCGACATGCATTGAAGAAAAGCCATCTCCCTATCTGGTTTTCATGGTAAGGAAGAAATACATTTAAATCAAGAATGTGAAGCAACCGCAATAATTAAAAACCTTGCAATGCTTTCTAACTTCCTGTTCTTATTTCCTCACAAAATTCTGAGAAATTCTTGTAACTGTGCTCCCAAAGGTCACAAAGTTTCTTTGATAATTGTGAGACAATTATTGTCTAAATGTCTATAAATGCACAGCTATTTGCTCTAAAAGTGGGTGCTCCTTTTTTCATTTTAGCTGCATTACCACAGTGAGTAATGTATCTAGGAAAATCAGGATGCCTTCATCTTTCTTTTCCAGTGGTTAAAACCTAAAAAGAGAGCAGTAGTAGATCAAGAAGTCAAAGAAAAAAAACTAATAATCAATTCACTGTTTGCCATTTCTGGAATTCACTTTTGTGTATTTAAGACATAAACCCTTTCCCAAAACTACCAAAGAAAAAAGGTTTTCCTCCATTCAGACATTAAAAAAAAAGAAAAAAAACAAAAAAGAAAAAAAACCTGAGAAATCAAAATAGGGCACCAAACAGAGAAGACATGAGAAGGCATTAAGATTCAAGAACTAAAAAATCATATCCTATACTTTCATCTGTACAGAGAACAAAGAACTTAAAACACAAAGTACTATACCTTGGCATATACTAAAGCAATAAAGGAATTGCATTGTTATATACACCTACAATGTATCTTATCATAGCACTCAGTCAAATCTAAGACACCCTAATATCTCTGGCTGGATTAAAGTGGCTGAAATCTTTTAGACAAAGTTTGTTAGATGGCTTTCATCCCTTCACCCCCATAATTTCTTATGAGGTCTAGCAGAGCCTGGCTTTTTTGCTTTCATTTGGTTGGATTATTTTTGTTTTGGTTGGTTGGGGTTTTTTTTTGCTTTTTCTTTCTACAGAAATAAACCAAGTCTTAGATTTTCAAGGCTTTGAATGGGTTCACACTTTCAACGTGTGAAATTAACTAATAGAGGCTGCAGGTAAACCTTGACAACTTAAAGCTGGACAGAAGGGATTCCACTGAAGCAATTACAGGAGAAAAATAGGCTATTTAATGCTGGTTAATTTAACACATAAGAGCACAAAAATTATGCCAAACAATGATCTGGAAAAACAAACACATCAGAAGAATTCCTAACTGGCTCCCTAAGCACTTGTTACCAAGGAAGGGAGTTGTTTACATTAGCTCTACACCTGGGAAGAGAAGGAGGAATGGGAAAATGGGAGCAAAAGGGGGAAAATGTAAGAGGTGGCATTTTTGGAAACATACCTCTAAGGAACTAGCATTATTTTTTTTTTTTATAAGGTTTTTATTCACTTTTTCTATATAAAAAACTGCAAGACATCAACAGGTTTTAAGAACCCTTAGGTTCTTAAATAAGAAAAAACCCTTAGGCAGGTTTTAAAACAGGAGACAGGTTAGTAATTTTGTCCTCACAGGATTAGATGCAGAATTTTTACTTTTTCTTTTCCTTCCTCCTGCTCTCATGAACAAGTTCTGTTGGTTGAATGCTGCGACAAAGGCACAGGCTATATGAGACCCCATAAAAAACACACACAGAGTTCAGAGGTAGCTTCTGCCTTTGACAACTTCTGTTTAAACTAGAGGCAAAGCAGCCAACAGGCAAATAAGATGAGCCACCAGGTAGGAGGACTAACAGGTAGGTACCTGTCATTTAGCAAGCTATCCCATAAACCAGTCTTTGAAACTTGCTGTGTGCCACGGCATCGCTACAACTTCAAGCATCACAGAGGAAACACAAGTTTTTCTTTTGAATCTTTTGTTAAACAGTAGCTTTACAATAACTTACAACATAAGCACAGAGGCCAAAAAGACTGGCAGGGTTCACAGCTTAAGTGACTCACTGATAAGTGAAAGCTGGAAACATCAGACAAATGAAAACAAACACCATCACTGGCGTAAAAGTAGAAGCATAAGCCAAGTTCAAACCAAATCCAAAATCCTTAAATTAAAAGCAGGGAGAAGTCGTCTGCCTGCTGGCCAGAACAGCACTGCCCCAGTGAGTTTACAGCCCCACAGTGACAAATGAGTTTGAAAGGACCAATGCAACAACTCAATAGACGGGTAGAGTTGGCACCACTAAGATCTCCCCCATATCACCCATCTGTAGTGTCCTACCCAGTAGCCCAGCATATTTTCCAGCTATATAATCCATACTACCTTGTCCTGGCTTGAGATAGAAAAGAATCAGTTTTCTGTTCAGTGATTTTACTTTGCAGCTAAGTCTCTTCTAATTAACTGAACTCTCTGAAATTAATAGCATATTTTTAAGACTATAGTCCACTATAGTCCACTTCCAGAGACTGATAAGACCTGATTGTTTCTAATTTATGCCAAGGGATGGTATGCAGAGAGGCTATTGCTTATACTTATTATTTTAAAAATAAAATAATGAAATTAAGTAGTTTATTTTTTCTAAATTCATATGTCTCTCTCTCTCTCTCTCCCTCTTCTCCTTGGGAAGAGAGGTGGGGGAGAGCATCTGTCATTCATTTCAGTGGCCAGTCCAGTCCAAACCACAACATACCTATTAAGGAGTAACTTTTCAGCATTAACACTCTTTAGAAAAGGAGACAGAAAGGCAATGAAGAACTAATTAAGTCACTTGTACTAATACAAAAAAGCAAACAATTAAAGAAAGTGTTCCAGCAAATTCTTATGAGGGTAACTTCAAGAGAGTGTTCCAGCAAATTCTTTTGAGGGTAACTTAAATGATATATTTCTCCTTGACTATTTTTTTCTTTTCCACTGTTACAGAACTTGCCATTAAAACTCATCAACACAATAGAAAAAGGAAACACAGGTAGCATTTACCCCAGAAGTTTCTTGACCTGAAGTTCTGGGGTCATCCAGGTAAAAAAAGAATTAATTTAACTCCAAATCATCATTTTTGCATTATTTTTCCATCCACAAAAGGAGGTATGGATGTGATTTCACTGCAGAGAATGCTGTAAATTGATAGCTTTGTTCCAGTTCACTACAGTTTCTTATTGATTTTCTCTCGTTTTAGCCTGCATTGATTTGTTAATCCCTGCTCCATAACAGTTCTAATGACAAATTGAGAATGAAAAACTGCATGCTTTAGGGCCTTTTCCACCAACCTCTTGCTTCAAACCATATTTTCTCTTGGATTTGGAACATGTCCATGCACATATTCTGGTTTAGACCTGACTCACCTCAAACCAGTATACTTTTTATATTGAAACCTTTCTGTTTAGGCTTCTCATGGATAAACAAAGTAACTGAAACAAGGTCAGTGAGGCAGAACTAGATTTCTGCACTAACAGTTGTCACCTTCCAAGGTTGCTGATCACAGAATCTTTGCCTTAACACCAAGAACATTTTTAAGCAATTTTGCAGCACTTCCCATGTTTGATTAGTAGGCATTAACTGCATCATGCATGCGAATAGCACTAGTGAATGTTCATGGCAATTGTTCGTGCAAAAAAGTACTTCAGAGGAGCAATGAGCTGGATGACAAGTTGTCTCTGAGCTCAAACTGAGTCACAGCCATGGTACACCATTATTAGAACAATCCATGCAAAAGGATGGGACCCAGACAGTATTTTTAACTTAAGAAATATAGTATGAGCATATGCAGGTCACAAACAGGATAACTTCGATTAGTCATTTTGCTACTAATAGGGTCATTAAATATAGCTGCCGATTTGGTCTCATTGTTAGGGCTACTCTATTGACAGCTCATGCACATCTACACAAGCCAGAACTACTGCTGCAAGTAGTTTTAGTCTCTTTCCGTTTCCCTCGTACCTCCACACAAGGTATTAATTTGGAATTCTAACTGCAACACGCTATCAAATAGCAAATGAATTTATGAATGATAAAGTTTAAGATTTCACCCACACTCACATTTATAACATCTCAGTCATCAACTTCTGACTTCATCCCATGTCAGTCTTCTCCTATGTCACCCAAACTGTAGGCAAATCAACCCTTTATGGTCTCCCATACAAGATTACAAAAGCAGCATGACCCCTGGCTGCCACGTCAGTGCTACAGTACAACCCCAGCAGAGCAATTTTGGTCATTTTAACCCTCATCTGCAAAAGTAGTAATTGGAAAATGTCGTCTTTGTGCCCACACAGCACACACTCTCTGGCGTGCAAAGGCAGTGCCAGAGTTTTCCGTTGCCATTCACTTGGTGCGAATTTGATCTCCCATCTCCCTTTCTGCAACGCCAGACCCAGAGAAATCAGTACGGGGGACAGGAAGCTCAGTGCGGGAACAAACACCATCTTCGCTTTGCTTTACAAGAATTACACACCTAGATTTGGTGATCTAGGCTCTGCTTGCAACCACAAGGAGAAGAGGAAAGCAAAGCTCTCCATCCTCTCACATAGTGTTAAATAGCTGAGTTTCACTTCACCAAATCATTTACGATAAAATTGTGACTAGGTTATGGTTTTCATGGAGCAGACTAATATTTCCAGAGTAACCTCTGTTGTCTGACACACTGGTAATTCCTAACTAGAAATGACTTTGCTACGAGTGTTAAATGTCTCTCTGCCCAGGCCATAAGATACTCTTTACAAACCACAGTCATGTCTTAATGGGATAAGAAAAGCACAGAGCAAATGGATGGCTATCTAGCCAAAGAGTTGCATTTGAATTTCAGCAGTTTGTTATGGCTCTCAATTTCCTGCTAGGAGCACGACAGGGTGAACCAACTGACCACTACATTTCCTCACTCCCTGTGATATAACTGTAAACCCCTCTCTGTCTTCTTGCAGCGTCGCCAAGATTACTATTATTCTCCTACACAGGGCATGCAGATCACACAAACACAGCTAATCTAACACAGACTTTCTATTTTGTATGTAGACTGCAGTTTCATTCTTTTGAACATCCTGTTTGGTTCTTCCCCCCTCCTAATGATAATTTCAATAATTTGGTCTCTATTTTAACTCTTGATTCCAACTTCTCATTTGCACAGTGAGTCGTAGTCAGAACCCACTTTTCCATGACCTTTATTTTCCTTTTTTTGTCACTTAAAATGAGCTGATAAGCCAAGAACTTGATTTCCACTCTTGTAGGAATATTAAAGGAGCCCACATTGCAATTTTTATCATTGTGTCTCTAAAACAGCATAACAAATCCAACCGGCACCAAGCAAGGAAAATTCAACAATGCCATTTCTCAAAGGATATAGATCAAGACCAACTTGTAAAAGATAACAATTCATGACCAAAAAAACCAACAAAACACTGGACTACTTGCTTAGCAAGTGAGAAACTCCACATCATTTTAACTTGAGAATGAGGACAATTCAATTAATTGGTCCAGAAGGACATCACAAACCCCTCAGTAAAAGATGAGCTGATCTTTACCTCTCCTTCTATGGGTGTCTCTCCTCAGAAAGAATCACTAGATGGATAGATTTAACAGCATTAAACAACAGTCAAGGAAGGCAACATACACTAACTGGAATATAACACAGGTAGCAATCTGACCTGTCTGGAGCATGCAGATAGCAACTAACTTTCCCTTCTGTTGATATGACAAGGGACAAAGCTTAATGAGTAATGTGGAATGCGGAGTTAAATTTGTAGTACCTAGGTTCTCTTCTCAGCTTTCCAGCTGACTTGCTGTAGCACCTGCAGTCATGTCATTTCTCTACTCCCATCCCCTGCTTGTTTTTATTATTAGCTGTAAGTATTGCAAAGTAAGAACCACCTCTTACTATGAATTTTTCCAGGGCCCACATGTCTTTCTGTGACACAGGAGTTTTGAGGCAAGCTGGCAAATTGAGGAACAAGGAACAGAGTTTATCGAAACTTTGTTCTTCACACCACCACTTCTACTGAACTATACCCTTGAATTACCTGAAAGTTATTGAGCTTGGAAAACTAGAGAGACTTTTTTGCATTTATCTCCTTCCCTAACAACCAAAGTGGTTTCTTTAAGCAACTTACTGGATCAGTTACTACACATACGTTCTCAAACTGAGCATAAAACCTGGTTTAGGAAAGTTCAATTTGTTGTTTCTCTCCAACAAAAATATAAATCTCATTTTGACCATTCAGAATAAAGAACATAGCCACAAATATTGACAGTACCCAGTCAAACAACTAAGTATACAAAAGCCATGCACACAGCACAGAAACGATGTATACATAACACTACCAGCTTATTTCTTTTAATACCCCTTAAAGTCTCAACTACAGCTTTACTTACAGAGGCCTCTAATAATGCTCCCCCTGAAGTCAGAAATTATAAAACAGTTGTCATTTTTTGTAAAACAAAAGATTCCATTTTCAATATTATTGTGTCTATCTGTTAAGGCAATAACAATGCCTCTACGTTAACCTATGAGTCATATAATAATCAAGCAATTATCATTGTCTTAACATCTTGCAACATGAATGGAGAAAAAAAAAAGGGGGAAAAACCAAGAGTGTACTAGAAACAAAGCTATCTTTCAAATACTTAAACAAAAATGACACATTACTGCATCTGCCACTGAAAAGACTGGCAATAAACTTTGACTGCAAAGGACCATGAGAGTGTGTGTATTCATGATGGCATTCCCAGAAGAAAGGAATCATACAGAGGATCCAAAACAATCTGTATTGCATGGGACAAACATACACACCCTGGGACAAGTGCACACACTGGAATTATGGACCACAGTAGGACAAGGATAAACATAGCAAGTACTGGCTGCCACAAGTCCACTGGTTATTTTCATTCCCTGACACAACTGGCCCTTTCATCCACGATCAAGATTTAAGTTGGGTGATGGTCAAACTGAGGAGTCAATTAAGCCCAAGAAAACACATACTCAGAAGTGACAGCATGACATGGAATATTTTTTAATTTCTTAACTGAAGTTTCAGATCTCCCTCCTCAGAAAACTGTAATCTAGCATAGCTTGTTTTAATTAGAGAAAGGATATGATAAAAACATGGCTCCATGTGAACAGTGCTGCATATTCAAAATGACTGTAACCCTTCCTTCATTCAATTTAGCAAGAAACATTCCACACTGCACAACGTCTTCTCACTTGCTTACGGCTGCAACAAATGTTTGCTGCAGTGTGAATGACATGCTGAACATACCACAAACAGTAAAACGACAGCTATTAAAACCAAAAATATCAAATGGCCTAGAAAAGTATTTTGACAAGGAGAAAACATTAAGCCAGGTCTTTGTAGCATTTGCTAAATACAGAGGCTCATCATATTTCAGGCCATTTGTATTTAATTGTCCTTTCATCTGAAGAGCAGTGGATATGAATGCACATCAGGCAGCAGATGAGTCAGATGTTCTGAAGAGGTCCAATCAAGGACGCCTCACAACACAAGAGCACTGCATACATAATGTCTTGCACAACTGACTTCTGCTACAGCCTCAAGTTTATTTTCAGTGCCCCATCCTATTCCACGGTGGTTATGCACCAAAGCACTGAGAAGAAAATAATAAATAGACCTGCAGTCATGTAATTCAAAAAGTTAAAACACATAAGACTTCAAGAATCTGATGTCTACACATTCCCTTAAAGCTGCCAGGAAGACATACATGATTAGTACATAGTTATCTAAAACTCAGGCTTTGTTCTTCTGTTGTTTCAATTAAAAGAAAAAAGTGCTCATAATTCTCAATGCCAATGCTTCCCAATGAGTTTGTCAGATGAAGTCAAATTCACAATGGAACAGATCAATCGCAACACTTCAAAAATCCCGTTTTGGAGTGGTACACAGACACAGACATTATACTAATTTCAGCACAAAGAAAGGAGAATCCCTGGTCTTTGGTGGAGAAAGCAGGTAAGCCGTCACCATGGAGAGAAGGAGAGGCACAGGAGATTAAATCTACTGCTTTGTCCTTCACTAAACTAGTGTGCCTTTTATACTATCCTCTAATTCTTAGATTAGTTTCTCCATTTTTTCTCCAATATTAACTTAAGTGCAGAAGCAATTAGCAGACCACAACTTTGCTAAAAATTCAGTGGAATCATTAAAAGTTATTTATAAAAATAAACCATGGATAAAATAATTAGTTGAAATCCCCTACTGTTGAACTGGCTCTCTACATTAAACATGCATATTGACATTGTTAATTCAAGGTAAACATGGAAAATAACTCATCTTCTCTGTATTCCTTTTAATTCAGCTCTCAAATCAAACCTCATCTCCGTACAACAACAAATGGAAAAAGGGATAGCTTGTGTGTAAACCAAAACCAGCTCACATTCCACATAACCTACATACTGCAATTTAATGCAATTTTAAGTATAAATTCTAGCTCTGGCATTATTTTGTAATCATGAAGTGAAACAATTTAGGCTCTTATCTGCTTTTTCCTTTTCTAATCAACACAGCTGCTCTTAGGATGCAAATGATGCTAGCTCTTGATCACACTCTTCTTAAATCATCTTCATGCTGTTAGCACTGAAAAGAATGATGCCTGCTCCAGAACACTGCTCTTGCTAATCACTCAAATCAGGTCTCTCATAGGTCTAAAAGGAGGAAGAGCACTGAGGGCAGCAGAATGAAGATTAGATTGGTTTTTACTTCATTTTCAAGGAATACATCTAAATGCATCCCTTTCCTTCACCTTCATGGCTGACTTGTCCTGCCAAGCTTAAGTTCCCCTGTGCAGAAGCTACGGCTCCCTTGGCTTTGTATTGTATGAGAAACAACAGAACTACCTTCTCAAGGTCTTGCCCAAAGCACAAATGAACAACAGCATGAAACACATTCAACAATAGTGTTCTCTACAGATATCTAGTGACATAGGCAGGGACACCCATTTCAGAATTAGTAAGAAAGCTGTTGGAGACTCAGTGGAGTCAACACTGACTAAACAGATTATTCATTACCGCAGCACCCTGGGCTCTGAAGCTCCGCTTCACGTCTGTGAGCGCACACATTCACAGAACACTGGTGATGGGAAAGGGCAGAGGCTGACTCTTCTAACCAAGGTCTCACCATGGAAGACTACCAAGAGGTGGAGATGCAGTACATACATTGCAGCTGAAGCTGTCAACTTGTACTTACCCCTTGCATTTTGACTGCCAACTACCCCACAGGAAGACACATACCATTTCACTGGTTATCTGCCCAGATGGGACCTGCACATTGCCTGCCAACAGGACAATTGCCACATGCTGCCTCTCAGACACAAAAAAGCCAAGAAAATGGTTTGTAGGCAGTACAGGCTGCATGTTGTGTCAGACTACAGCAAACAACTTGAGTAAAGTCTTCTTTCTGATCATCTTTATGCTTGAGGATAAATCATTTTGTATCAAATTAGCCACATGAAAAGACAGCCTCCAATATCACTGAAGGATGTTAGAAGGTACAGAAACATACTAGAAGCTGCGGCATTACTGTTTATCAGCTAGAGAAAGGCCATGGGATAAACTGTTACAGAGGGCTTCAGAGAAAAGTAGCACTGCAACCAGGCAGGGTCCCAGCTGATCTGCTGAGTTGTACTGGAGGTCCAACTGTCTCCTCCACACATTGATTATATTGGAGAGAACTTGGCATCTTCTGCTAATGGTAACTCTGGTTTCACCAAGGAAAAATCAGTTTCTGAATGCAAAAGCCTTTAAAGAAATTTGAAATAATTGAATTGTATTAACTTCTGAGCTTACAGGAAGAGCAGCAAGGGCTTGTGCATTCAAAATGATTCTATTAGCAAATTGTTTGGATTACTTTAATGCACCAAAAACAAACAAACAAAAAAACCTGGGAAAAAAAATGGTAATTTTCTTCTTTACCTGAGATGCTCCATTTAGGCAAGGCACTGAAATAGGAATGTTACACAACAGCTCCAAGTGTTGTTCAGATGCTGTGCACGCCTCCTGCCCATCGGGAACCACTGCGGGCCTTCCAAGTTGCCCATAGTCTGCTCTGCCCCAGGTGAATACCTTGCCAGTTTCTAAACAGAAAACACATTTTAAGATTACTTCTTGACTAGGTTCCTGGAACATCTCGATACCAATTCAAAACTAGAACAACACTTCTTAATGCATCTTGTCTAAAGCTTCAAAAACCTAGTGAAAACTCACTTCTGGGAGCAGAAAAAAAAAATTAAAACTAGCTAAAGACATATTATGCAGTTACTCAAAGTTCATTAACTTGTTCTCTAGCAGAATAACATCTATAGGATGGCTTGGGTTATAAATGAAACCATGTCAGTAAAGCTGCGCATTCTACATATATTATATGCACTTTGGTTATACAAATTACATATTTTTAGCTTAACAGAAGCACACACAAACCAGCTTATTCTGAAATATAAAAGATTCTTCTCTATTCCCAGCCTTTGCCATAGAGACATCCATCACATGCCCTGTATTTAACATACAGTTTATGTTTGCCTAATAGAAGTTACCTTCTGTCACAGCTTCTGTTAACAGAGTAACAGCCCTCAGGACAGCAACTGGCTAGCCAGGAACACCACCACAGCTGTCATTAAGCATTGGAAATGCACTGGTTTGTTTTCAGAGGAATACATATTGGCCAAGGAAAAGATAACTTTAAATGAAATAAGTATTATATGGATTACCCTCCTCTCCACATATTATACCAGGTTCACTGCTGTGGGACTGACAACCAAATGTCCATTCCCTAATGTAGATAGCATCCATAAAGAAGTTCTTTTTACCTTTGTTTTCTAATATTTAAAAAAAATCAAACACCAAACACACAAACAAAACCAAACCAAACCAAAAAAAACCCCACCAACAAAAACCAACACACATCAAAAACGAAACCAAAACCACCCAAACCAAACCACAATTATGAGATAGCTTTATTTTCTTAATGAAGTAAATAGATCTCTGCAGGTAAGTCATGAAAAGCTGTCCCTTTCAATTTTTCCAATAAAAAAAAAAAGTTATATACACACAGCATAAACAGTAGAAGCAGCAACCCACATCCCACATTCCAGCCCAGAAGGAAGCCTGCAATGACCTTGAGTTACGTAGACACTTCAGCCAAGCCTCAAACTCCTTTCCAGAATTGAACTCAAGTCATAAGCCAAATGATGTGGATTTGAGGAAAACACAAGCAAGTCAGCTTCAACACACACACTTCTCCCCGTCAGTCAGTACAGACATATGCTACAGAGGCATTAGAAGCAGGGGATACTGGTCACATCACCCAAGAATGTCAATTGAGGGTTTTCTTAACGCATGCCATAACACAAACTTTCAGAAACCTGAATACCTCTCTTTTCCTTTGGATGCTGATAAACTGTATTGAAGGGGACAGAGGTGGGCACTGCTAGTTTGTGGAGTTTAAGCTGATAACTAACTAACTAACTAAACTGGAAAGCTCTAACTTCATATATTTCAGCAGATATGTATTTTCCTTGGAAATCTACTAGTAGTGTTATCTTTTACTCCAACTTTTGCAACAGTTTTTCAGATGTGTTCTCTCAGTGCACTGATAATGCTTCCTCTGAAATAATTAAGTGATAAAATTAGTTGTCCTTCTCTCTCAAGGGCACAAATATTTTCTCCCTTTGGAGCTTCCTAGCAGTTCAGCGAAAAGTTGAAACCAGTTACATATTTTGATAGGAGTGAGGCCTTTCAATAAGGTAGCTTCATTTTTCAGCTTAAAGCTTTAAAACAAGTTTCATTAAGAGAACTACTAGTATACCTTACAGAGATTAGGAAAAGAGTTTGCAGTTTAAGAGACATGCTTGTTCTTGAGGTAATATATTTAATTTGAAACTCATCTAGATTTCTGCTAAAAAAATTTGCAGCTACAAAACTGTTGCAGGAAGTCTCCTATATCAGCATGTTGTGCAACAAATTTATATGTGGACTAAGTTTTAGGCTTTTACATCAGACCTGGTTACTGTATCTATCCAGAACCCTAACGATGGACTGGAAAAGGACAGGCAAGCTGCTCTATTTTCCATCAACTACAGGAACTGAGGCTGAGTTTTATGAAATTCAAAGCCAGAAAGAATTTTTGTAACATCTAGTTAGATCATTAATATACCACAGGCTCTCAAGCACTACCCAGACATTGCTGTATTGATCCCAAGGACCATAGTTCAACTAAATCACTTCAACTCTCAGAAACCAAAAGCATCAAGTGCCACAGGCAAAGACACCAGCAACCTGCAAGAGCTCTGGAAAGGCAAGCAGTGTATTTGATAATACAGACCCAGATCCTCATATGCAGTCTATAGCTCTAGCCTGTACACAAGGGCAGCAGAGGTTCCTCTCAAGTCTGACTTTGGCTGGAGGAGGGAGGAGAGGGATTCTTTTCTTTCCCCAACCAAATCCGGTGCTCTGTCTGGACCCAGACACGAAAAAGAAATACCAGCCACCCATATAACAAAAATGATCCCTTCCATCATCACAGCAGGGTGCTGCTCCACCTTGTCTCAAGTCATGTCTGCAGCTGGTGTCTGGATTCAGAAGAAGGCAGTCTAAAATCCCAACACACACCTGACTGGTTACTCACCAAGAAAATAATTTTCCCACCCTGCCAGTAACCAGGAGAAACCAGGGAGCAACTGACACAATCACCATCTTGATGAGCAGCTGGAGTAAGTTCTGTGCAGAGCAAGCAATTCCGTGGAAGGTGGAGGAAAGTGCAGTGGTCTACAGCCTCCCGGACTGCAAGATCAGAGCAAAATGTCATGACCACCTACTCTGAAGCCAAACTAAACTGCAAACATAATTCTCCCTGATGAACTAATGGATAGCAAGTCCATCATCTGCCTCAAGCTGCTGCCTTCATGTTTAACTATTTCTACTTTTCAGAAACCAGTCCTCTTTGCAACAGGGTTAATTTGCCTAATTGTAATTCCCATCAGCTGCTTACTGAGTCTTTATTAATGTCCAGTGATCAATGACTGGAAAAATCCCCTCTCTCCACCATCTAGTGTCTTCTTTCACATGCCAGAGTCTATATAAGTTTGGTCTTTTTTTCTACTACACTGTGGGTATCAGTCTCCTTAAGTTCCACTCTGCAATTCTGTTATCAGATCAATTTTTGAGGCCCCATGTTGAAATTTCAACAGTAACACCAAGTTGAAATGGAAGTAATAGAACTGGAAACTGATCCCAGTGGTTTTACTCAGCCTTACAAAGGCTTTGAAGTACACTCATTTCTATTATTGCAAATTATTCCAGTAAATTCAGTGGAACTGAAGAATACAAGCATATTTGAAGGATTAAAACCAGACAGCAATAATGTTTAGCTACAACAAAACACTTTACATCCACTGATTCTATTTTCTTTCACTGGACAAGCAAGCACAGAATTACTTACACATGCAAAACCAATGAGAGCCTTTAGGAGAACATAAACTGTTTCTGTTTACAAACAGAAATAACTATAATTAACTTTTTCCTTTTTGCCATTATAAGGGAAAAAAGTTTCAGGTGGTTATTGGTAAGCAAACATGGTGGAGAACATCAATTAAAAAATTAAAGCCAGATAAATTAACTTTTTGCTTTTAGGAAGAACTTCTTGAATGCCCAAAGGTCAGGTAAACAACCAGTTCCTTCTCAGTGCTCATCAACTCAGTTCTCTTTTCTAATCGGCAGAAATTCACTTCCTAGTCTTACTCCTGTTTGGTGAGCATTCCCCTTCCCATGCTCAGCATTCCTAATTTTCAGCTGAACACATCTGCCTACAAATCCTTTTAAAAAAAAAAATTAAATCTGTCTTTTCTATGAGAGAACCTAACAGAAGCCAATTTAGAAGTGTCTTCTCCATGAAATACGGATTATACTTTCAGCAAATAAACAAAAAAAAACAAGCAAACAAAAAAAATCCAGTCTCAAGTGGAAATTTCAGGCTGAAGCAAACATCAATGCATGGAAAATTCCAGCCAAAAAGGTTAAAGTCTTGTCAAAATCCTAAGCAAAAGAAAGCACTGAGTTATGACAGAAAGTGTTAAGCAATTGTAATGAGAGGTATCGCTACTGTGCTGCTTATAATATAGATGGTATTTTAAAATGTTCTAAGAATATTTGAGAAAAAGACATTAGTCATACAGAGTAAGGAGGTTGCAGGACGAATTACTTAAGAATGAAGGGTGATATAACAAGGAGCATTGGTCTAATATTAGACTAGAACAGATTTTAATTATAAGTCAAGAAAACATACACAGTGATGAGTCAACTGGACAGAGTACATCAACCATGGAAGTGGCTGAGACATCAAAAACAATCAGGTATTTCATACCAGACTATATACAGTAAGAGGGCACAAAAGGCAGGAGTTATTTCTGCAACTTGTGTGAAATAAAGCAGCACACAACATTGGAAAGTTTTTCCAGATCTTCTAAGATACTAACAGTGCTTCCTAAGACCTTGATCCTGCCCTCTTCTGAGCACAGACGCTCCAATTCCAAAAGGCACTTCAACTCCTTAACTGTGAACATCCACATTGTCCCAAATGACTTCATTGCAACTGGTCCTTTTTTTTTCAGCTGGCAAAGGCCAGAGGGTTCAATACCATTTAGAATTAAGAAGTAATAGATATAATTCTTGCATCCCGTGTCATTCCAGTGTATAACCTCAATGAAACACACAGCACAGGAGCTCAGAAAGCTAGATAAAAAGGACAGAGGTCAGAAAATTTTTTAAGAAAAACTTCCCAACAGCCCCTTAAGCAAATAGTACATACGACAATATGCTACATCATTTGAGATTCCACATGGTCATACAGATCTAGTTTCCTCCTGCTCTTTGAACTGTAAACACAGCAGTCTGCATCAGTATACATACAGCAGCAAATCATCTGAAACACATGCTCACGTCCCTCACAGAATACAGATGAAGGTATGTGCATATTCAAGTGCTTGCAGCATTAGACAGGCACTCCGCTATCAGAAAGGCTCCTCAACAATTGCTTCATGTCATCCTTCTGTCCTTATGCTATCACAAAGCATAGACAGTTGAGAATGGCTTCAAAATTACAAGTTCATAATCTTTGGAGTATTGGAAATCCAGCAACATTGCATATAGCACTTTTCCTGCCTGACACCGTAGCTCTCACTGTGCTGCTTTATGGTGCTGCTGAGGCTGCAGAGTACGTCACTTTTCCCTCTTAGCAGTTTCTTAATCAGTCTGCTCAGCTGCATAAGAGACTATTGGCAATTTAAAAAATGCATTTTAGTTTTAAAACCAGGTTGGTTTCTCAGTAAAACGAAACAGACAAATAGGAACATTAATTTTTACCTATTTTCACTAGATTCGGATTCATCTTTATATCAATTTTCCTGCTTTAATGTAATATCGTGATTGCACTAGTATTGCCTCCTTGAAGTCTCCATTCAGTATCCAGGCAAGCTTTGAACTATCCTTTCATAAATACTAGATGAAAGAGTTCATCTAGGCTATCTCAATTCACGGTTGCATTAACAATTACTTTTCAAATGAATCCTGGATATTCACACCGAATGCTTAATCTCTTTCAGACTTGAAATAGGAAGTTCTATATAAAATTCCTAATGCTTCCATTCTCATGAAAATTCACAGCAGCAGGTATTAAAAATTGACATTTAGGAGGCTGCCTCTGCCTCCTCCCTGCCCCACAACGGTCAAACCAACACCCTTCCTACAACTACAAATCTCTGCTGTCCTTCAGGACAATCACTAACGTCTTTCCACCATTCTGAGAAACTTTCTCATATATCACACCTACAGCCTAACACCAGTACCTCTGCACGGTTTCAGTACAAAGCTGAATTATCTGCTCTGACAAAGGTTTAAATGGCCTCTTCATTCTCTTACATGGGAATTCAGTGTATCAGAGCTGCCCACAGCTCTTAACAAATCTTCTTCCTATCATCTCCTTACAGACTTCTGCATTATTATATAAAAAGGCATGCTTCTGATTTTTTTTTTCCATATTCATTTATAATAGCTATTAAAAATGTATCACTAAACCACAAATCTACACATGGTATTGAGGTCAAGTGTCTTCAGGAAAATTCAGACAAAACAGCAGAAGTATTTCAGGGATGTCAGCAATAAAAAATTAGAGATCATTTCAGTTGCCATTTTCAGCCTTCTGCAGTTCCAGGTTGCAATACATACCTATTTCAGAATAGTACCCAGAGCATCTACTCAATATGCTGCTCTTCACAAGGGTTTCCGAGCACCCTATAAATAGGCTTAAACCTGCAACAAAAGGCCACAAGTGCCACAGGAAGAGAACCGTAAGGGCATCACCAGTCCTCCTGCAATAGCTATGGATTTCTCAGTTAAACCCCCTATACTCTTCAAGTGGGCTAAACTTTTCTGCCATTCTGAGCTACATCTGATGTTCCCAAATCTGGTGACCAATTCAACCACAAGCACGTGGGGAAGACAAACCAACAAGTCACCTAGGGGATTTCACATCCCTAGAATCAGTAGCTCACCTATGATACAGCAAATAAGTGGCTTCTCACTGTGACCCATTCCTATTGCTAAAAAAAAAAAAATAAAATGAAATTTAAAAAAATCAACCTAGAAGACAATTGTGTATCATGGAAGAAAATTCATCCAACCAGCAGGAACTCAAGGAACTCTGTTGCACCACATTGATGCATAGGGAAGATCATCCAGTCTCCTTTCAGAGCCTCCTGAAGATACCAAAACATTAAGCATCCAATGACTTGTATGATAATGAGATGTAATGGAAAATACTTGGCTAGGCAAGTGAAGATATAAGGATGTAGGAGAATTCAAGAAAAGACACTGGGACTGTGACAGCCTTTTTGCACAGACTAGGAGGTTCAAAGCGCAGACTGAGAATTTTTTAGGCAACAGTTTACACCAAGATAGCTTGAGAAACTTTGGACCCAAATAGTTGTTCTCACCCCTAGGCCACCAGCCTTCACTGTGCTTGAACTACTTGTGACGGGGAAGGTAAACCAAGCCAAGGAATCAATCTGGCTGAAAAATAGCCTTGGGAATGGGAGCTTTGCAACAGTAAAAATTGCTAAAGGCAGAGCTGTATTAAGTCAATTTAATATTCTGTATGATAAGCTAGAGGTGACTTGCAGTTTCACATGACATGGTAAGTTTATCATGCACTTTACCAACATATCCATCTTTTATCAGGACTGTGGACACCGTTAAACATCTAAACAGCTTTGACTTTCATTTGTTAAAAAACAGGTATGCTTTTTCTTTTTTGCTTCCATAGTTGCACCAAGTTGTGTCTCAAGATGGGCAATATTCAGTTAGTGGGCTTATTCACATACTTAAGAGCATGCTTCACTGCTTTGAAAGACTGGACAAAAATAACTTTTCAGTATGGCAAATTCCAAGACTCTCCAGATACCCAGGCAGTCCTGCCTCTGGGCTTGGGTGTCAGGCAGGATAAAGGCTGGTTTGCTTTTAGAGGGACTGAAAACGTAAAGTACCATACAAGGCCTGAATAAGCTGGAAGAAAAATTAAACCATAAGAAATTCAATGTTTATAAAGTTGTGTTCATACTGCTGATATCAAATGTATATAGGTCATGGTTCAAAAAAGAAAACACGGGGCTAGGGGGAGGTCATGAAGTCCATGCAATCATGAAACAAAGCTGAGGAAGGGGTGGGGGCAGGGGGAAATGTTGAAGCACCTATCACACTTTGCATTCATCCAGCAAGATGGGAAAATTCACTTCTCTTTTCTCTCCACTCATGATTAGAGAGTCATGACTGCCTCACCAGCTGTGCCTCTGGCTCATTTTAAATTCAAACTACGATACATATCTCACTTTTAGACTTTTAATAGCAATGCTTTAAAATGCAGATTGCTGGCTATATTTAGTTACATGATTAAAAACAAATCTAACTCATCTCTACCCAGCAAGCAGAACTGCTGCATTCAAGGTTCAATAGAGGACTTAACTCTTCATCTAAAACTAAAGTCCTAACAAAAAGAAGAAGAAAAAAAAAAAAAAAAAAATCAAAGCACAATTTAGTGATGCCTCTAAAAAAGCAGGATGCATAAAACATTAACCAGCTATGGAAAACTATCTGCAAACGCATCATAGTATACCATAGGGTTTTTGTTCTGTACTTCTGCATATAAATTCTGCACTATGCTACTACAGCAGTATGAGTCATACACTTCCACTGACATTCTATATTTATATCTCTGTGCCCTTCTGCACTGTTATATGCTTTTTTTCCATATAGACCTCCCTAACCTGGAATTTCCTTTCTTCTGTGGTTCAGCATCTCTTCCTCTAACATTCCCCAGAAAACTGAATAGATACTTCTTTCTAACCACTTATTCAATTATTTCTGGACACCATTTTGAAAAAGTAACACCCTTGAACTATTATAATACAAGGCATATGCTTTTATTTGTTTACAGTTATTTTCTTGTGTCTCATTTCCTTCCTCTTTGTCTGTAAATGGACTGCTCAGGTATTTACCCCCTTTGAGGCAAGGTCCAGGTCTTATTTCATTAGACTTCACACAGTACTACAGAAAATCTTATTCAGCGATTACAAATCACAACATACCCATGTTTTCTACATCATTTTACAAAAGCATTACCTGTAGCTCCAACCTTGCTAACATTTGTGAATCTGCCTAACTTGGAGAATGCAAGCAATCCTGCTACTCTCAATATCCCATTGCCACCTGAGCGTATCTTAGAAAGAACAGGCACCTGTCTACAAGAGATAAACAAGGTCAAAGCAATTTAGTTTCCAGTGCTAATATTTGCCTTGTCAAAAGACTCGAGGGCATGTTCTGGAAAGACAGATGCACAAGTATCACAAGAAATGCTCTGCAATGGCAGTCTGAAGAAGAACTAGGCTCTTTTGTTGCTGTCCACAAGATACATTCCCAAGAACAAATATTCAGAGACCATTTGCACAGAGATTTCACTAGATAACAAGCCTCAGACATGCATGATTCTGAAGAGTAAGTGTCACAATACCTACAAAGAAACAGGAAGCATTAAAAAATAAAGCATTAGATTACCAATCCTGGGACTTGCTAAGTGGCTTTAACTTTCTCAGCAGCTCCAGAAGCAGCCGAGTTCTAAATGGAATGGAATTCAACCCTAACTGTGTGCTGTTTTTAAGAAACAGAAGAACAGAACAGTATCACAAAACCACGACGGCACCTCCAGAGCCTCCCAGGAGATCACGCCGCTTGTTCAGAGTCAGAACCATTAGAACAGCAACTACAATTGACTGAGTGGGCTGTTCACCTCAAATAAGGAGCAGCTCTAACTGCAGCATTCTCACTGACAGGAGGAACATAAATCTAAAAGAGGATGGGAAGGGAAAAAGCCTTTTGAAGTCAAGGGATGAATAATGAGCAATAAGGTGATGTATTCCCTCTGGAATACCCCCATTTTTCCCTACCCCCGAGAGAGGCTGAGTTTAAGAGTATGCAGGGGACGAAAAAAAAATTAAAAAAAAATAAATCACAACATTCCACCTCAAACTATCAGAATAGTTTGGGTTGGAAGGGACCTTTAAAGGTCATCTAGTCCTAGCCCCCTGCCATGGGGAGGGACATCTTCAACTAGATGCTAGATAGGCTTGCTCAGAGCCCTATCCAATCTGACCTTGAATGCAGGGATGGGGCCATCTACCTCAGTATGGGCACAATGCTTAACATCAAGGATGTTGATGCAGGGCAAGAGGGGACAAAGGTGCAAATAGCTGCATAATGATGAAAGTATCTAAATGCTATTTATGCCCTGAAAAAATTCCATTATCTGCAAGGTGGTGCTACCCAGCTAGCAGAGTTCCCTCTGACTCCTGCCTTCTTGTTCCAGCTCAGACCTCTATCTCATTAGAACTCACATATTAAGAGACTGTGAGATGTTTTCAACATTTTGAAGCTACAGGACACAGAACATGAGGTACAAGTTTAGATCTGGAAGTCTAAAAATTTAGAAACATTTCAGAAATGTTACCACCTATGTAAATACAATGAATGCAATGCAAGTCCTTCCTGTAAAGAAATCTGAAATTCCCTGCAAAGAGGGAATTACACCAGTGAGATTTACTTCTGATGTTTAGCAAATGAACCAACAACTGCCCACAACCAGCTCTGTATCCCTAAAGCATCTGTAAATGCTTGCAGTGCCAGACACCTATGTTTAAGGACAACCCAAGTATGTACATGAACAGGGCTGTAATGTAACTATTGATGTGCTATGCTGCCTGTTAATAAGGGGGGCAGGGGGTAGGTTTGAAAGTATGAGGGGGGAAATAAGAAGAGACATTTTCTCCTTATGAAAATAAGAACTGGCTCTTCATGGCTTGCTTTTCCCTGACATTAAAAAGAATGTCAATAGAAAGGCCCAGTACCCTCTCATTCATGCTTCACAGAATACAATGAGATAGGACATCTTGTAAAGATATCGTGAGTTTTTTCCTGCTCTAAAGCAGGTGGCCAGGTGGGGAGAGTCATTTCTTTGCTCTGAAGTGAAAAGATTAAAAAAAAGATTAAAAAAAAAAAAAATCAGAGACTCAGGAAACAATTTTACATGTCAAGTTTGTGTCTACAGAGGACCACTTTGCTGCGTGGACTTGAATCCCAAGGGCATGGGACAACCTGATTTTGACGCACGCTGCTCCAACATAGCTCTGGTGGACTAGAGGAACTTTGAATAACTACTCTAGACTTCTAAATCGGACACATCAGCAGTTTGTTACGTTTCAACTATCAGCTTTTGCCTGTGTGCATGCCCACGGTGTTTTGGGTTTGTTTGGTGTATCGCTTTTTTTTTAATCTCTAGCAAAGTGAGCAAGCAAGAAGAGACAAGCACAAAAGGTTTTAACACCCTTCTTTGTACTGTGTGACTTGTCAGGACAATTCTTCAAACCAGATGAACTTCTAGTAATCCACACTGTCACCCTTCCAGTTTCCCCACAGCCAGACCTTCTCTCTTCTGGCATTTTTATTGTCCATTTTCTTTTAGATGAACTGCTTGGACTCTAGTTGGCCGTGTCACTAGCAGGCAGAAGCCTGGAAGAAAACATTTGTGTACAGACAAATTCCTACAAAACGACCATCGGCTGTTATAAAGTCCAAAACTCAAGATGAGAAATGCCAAACTGATTTTCAGTTTGCTTACTATTTTGGGTGGAAAGGACAAGTAGAAAGACATATTTCTAAAGGAGTTTCTGTATAAATATTTTGGGCAGCTTTGTAAAAGAAAGTTAGTAGAAATTATAGAAAAATAAGATTTCTTATATTCATGACAAAAAGATCTTAACAAATCTGACATAAAGCACTGTCCCCAAACAGATCTTTGTCTTCACTATGTTTCATACAATTTTTCTTTTAATTAAATGACCCTGAGAACAAGTGAGAATGAGTTACCTAAGGAAACCCCACCCCCTCCTAGGGTGCCATTTTGCATCAATCAGATCTTTATACCTTCTTATTGCCCAGGTCTTTGTCTCAAAAAAGAAAACTCATAACTACTGTGATTACTTTGTCCTTATTACATACTGTGTTCTACACAATACTGGATAGAGAAGAAAGCAAACCTGAACCAAACAAATGCTTAAATCCAGTAGAGCATCCCCAAAACCTGACGTGCATCCTAAAGGAGACAGACAAATATAATTCCTTTTCATCTGCAGATCTCAATCTCAGCTGTGAGGCATCCAAATGGAATATATGTACCTGCACTGAGAGACAGCCTTTGCACAGAAGTTAAAACAGGAACTACAAAAAACAGAGGGAGTTGCACCTGAGTTTCAAATACAATGCTACAAACTGGGCTTGAAATCGCTCCTTCTATATAAAAGACAACTTAAAAAACAACACAAGTGTGCAAAAAAGTTTGCAAATTCCCCTTCAAAATTTTCCTTGGGGTAGGAATGATTTGTTTGTTCAAACCAGGACAGAGACTGAGCCTCACTTCCCAACAAGAGCTTGCTGCACAGCCACTGGGGGCCGGCTCTGGGTCATGCCTCTCTAAGCAGGTACACCCAGTGCCTACTGACAGCTGTTCCAGTTCACTGGACTTCCTCAAGTTTGTTGGTACGGCTCACTGTAGCATTTGGCTGCAAGTTCCTCAAGGTAGCAGGTTAATCTTGCTACATGGTGTTAGTGCCCTCACAGTCTGTGCTTCCATGCATATAATTATATAAAAAAATGAGTATCCAAAATACACCATCAAAATGAAAACTGATCTGGAGATCAACAACAACATAATTCAAAGTCAAAAAAACCCAACATACATTCCTACTATACAAGAGGAATTAATCGTAAGGTTTGGATTTCAACAATATTTATAAGCAAAGCAGTATTTTTCATGGGCTATATTAAAAGATCATTAATCTTTTACTTAAGGAAATCAAGCCACAGAGCAGCACAGAGAAAAAAATAGAAAGAAAACTGATTTTGCTTAAGGAAAACAAACATTAAAGAGTATCAGTTGCTAACCACGCTTGTGTATGTACTAGACTAAAGCACTAAAACACAGACATCAGTCATGGTATTTTCAGAGCACTCAAAAAATCAAGCTATGTCAGCTGAATGCTTACAAATACACAAAAATTAAACGCCCAGGTACTAGAAAATACACCATTGCACATACTTTGCTAAGACTGAGATACTACGTCATGTTACAATAGGACAGTCATTCCTAGCACTCAAACATTGACAATGTAACAAGTACATTTGGCCAACTGAAATTTTTCATCACAACCTTGTCTTAAAACTGTTTAATGGCTTCTCACAACTGCAATAATTTAAAGAATAAAAGCCACCAGTCTAGTTACCAAATAGAGCAAGTGGATACACTCTCCTGGCAGATCTTATTATACTTTCCAAATATCAAAGAAGGGGGAAAAAAGCTCTTCTGTAAGAGTACAGATCTGGTACTCAAAATTCACAGTTGATATATCTCCTGTATCTTACGGTATCCTACCTCAAATTCACTATTTGAAAAATATGTCTTGAAAAGAACAAGCCAGATAGCCTCTGGGGGAAGATGGGGTGTGGTGGTGGTGGTTCCTGTTTGGCTTTTGTTTTTTAATAAAAAAAAAAGTCCCAAAAGGTATCGTTTTTTCAGAAGCACTCAACTGCCACTAAGCTCTTAAAAAGCACATTATCTATGTTCAAATAGTAAGATTCATTAATGAGCATTAAGCTTGAATAATTAATTACTAAACAGGAAATGTCATTCAAAGGTTATGAAAACAAGCATTAACAGTCTTAAAATGCTACTAAGGTTAAATAAGATGTCTAGATCAATGCAGGTACAGATAGTGTACACATAGGCAGCTTCTTTTGAAAGTTAAGCTTACTAAATGTTTAGCTTTAAATGAAGTTATTTGAAAATTCAATAGCCATTTCTCTGATACACATTTCCAAAGATCAACATAACTAAGAAAGCAGAGTAAATATACATTGTGGTTCGCAATTGGCTACCATACACATTAGCTCAACTATGATGTAATAACAGGTTTTCAGCTTCCAGCTTCTTATTCTACGCAAAGTGAGCGCAAAGCACGTCTACCTTACTAAGAATTCAAACTGTTGGTCTGAGACCGTGTTATCTCCTCTTTGCATAGCTGCAAAATTTCTGAAGGACAAATTCCCTGTTTGTCTGTTTCACATCAATTCTTTACACTACTAAGGGCTTTGAGCTGCCAAAACTTCAATCAATCCCACCATCATTCCACCACACACAACTACGTTATATGGTGTGATGACATTTAACACTCAAAATGAAAGGGTCATTTTTTGCGCTCGCCCCTGATTTCCCAGCTAGAAAGGAGTGTAGGGAGGAACCCCCTAACTCAGCCTTCCTGTCTTGTTGCTGAATAACAGAGCCTGACAAAGAAGCAACACTGTGGATGGCTGCTGGGACCCACAAGACATGCCAGTCTAGATGAATCAAAAGCCAGGAGGCAGAAAGGAAGAGACTCAAATTATAAACTCTCTGGCCCAGTCTGTCAGAACAGCAACCTGTAACAAGTGATCTTGCAAGTTACTGAGTTCACATTTGGATCTTTCTCTAGTATTACCCATGAATGTGGAACTTAGAGGCACCTTATGACAGAAGTTACAGGGCAGTGAATTTTCTCTTGCCTTTACCTTTGCTTCTTTTTGGCTTCAAATAGGTGAATTGACCTATTGTGTACAAACATTGAGATGTTTGTACAACGTGAATTGAACTACTTCAATATGATTCAGGAGAAATGGTTTAACAAATGAGCACGAGGCTCAGATAGTGCCCACAGATCCAGCTACCAGTACGCTGAAAAACGAGAGAGACATGGACAATTACGGCCAAATTCTTCCCCTTCAAAAGGAAGTTTGTATCAGCTTTGTACCCTAATTACACAATAGTTGTGAAAGGGGAGGCGTTTCCAAGAGAATGGTCATCATTGCAATTGCAACACTTTAATTTGCTTTAAGAGAAAAAGAATAAGTAAAAACCCCAAGAAATAGCTTATCACCAAAAAGCTGCACTTCTCAGCCCTGCAAAACTACAACTCTTTTTGCAAATTGGCTCCAGTGGCATAGGATATTGAAAGCAGAACAAACACCCCATTTTTAGGTTTCCTGTATACAAGCACCGTAAAAAGGTATTATTTCATAACATAAAAAGAAGCTACCACTGCTGAGAGTCCAGGTGAAAGCCTCTCAGCAGAAACAGAACCCAGCTATAACCCTCACATCATAAACAGGAATATATTCTGTTTTCCAATAGGAATGGTACAGAATAGACAACCAAAGCCATTACTTGTGTGACAATAACATTTGTGTGATCAGCTTAGCCTGTCTTCAAATGCATTCTTTGGTAAATTCAACTTAACCTACAGTTCTCAGCCTGCTCTTTGTGGTATCCTTCACTGCTTAGTACCATCCGCATGTTGTCAGTGAGGTCCCATTAGAACTTACTTCCCTATAATCTTCCACATATTTGCTAATGTATCTGACCTTGTTTATAGCATTTTCTAAATATATGGCTAGCCATAAACTGCAGCAATTCAACCACAGAAACCAAAGAAAACAAATAAAAACTGGGAGGGAGGGGTGGGGGAGGTTAGGGGGGAAGAGAGTCATGAATCCCTTATCTCACACGCTAATGACCTGAACAAAATCTATACCACATCCGCATTTTAAAGGTTCATTTTTCTGAAAGCTTTTTAAAGATCAAAGTTCCTTCGAGTTAGGACAGACACATTACTTAGGTCCACAACAATCACTATTTCCAACAGCCAAAGAGAGGATATGGCACCAAAAAAAAAAAGGGGGGGAGAAATTTAATGTGATATAGTCCCTCTTCCCACATGTGGCCTACATTAGAAAAGTCCCAGAGCGCAACGTTGAATGATGACTGAGCCATCCTCCAAATTGCTCCAATCACGGAGTACTTACTAAAATACATCTGGACAGACTAAGCAAGCATGAAAGGAAATCATGGCCAGGAAAACCTGGATAGACTAGCCTTATGCACTGTATCCTCCCCTTCTACTTCGGGAGAGGCATTCTATAGGCTGCCACCTTAAAGATCACGTAGTTCCAACCCCCCTGCCATAGGCAGGGACACCTCCCACTGGACCAGGTTGCTCAAAGTCCCATCCAGCCCGGTCTTGAACACCTCCAGGGATGGGAAAGATAAAACTTCTCTAGGAAACCTGTTCCACTGTCTCACCACCCTCAAAGTAAAGAATTTCTTCCTAGTATCTAATCTTAATCTCCCCTCTTTCAGTTTTAACCCATTACCCCTTGTCCTATCCCTAGACTCCTGATAAAGAGTCCCTCCCCATCTCTCCCATAGGCCTCCTTTAGATACTAGAAGGCTGCTACAGGGTCTCCCCGGAGCCTTCTCTTCTCCAGGCTGAAGGCTGGAGAATTTGTCATAGCTGTTTTCCTCCTGTCTTATAATTCTTGCTAAAACAACTCAGCATTTGTCGTGAGCCAAATTTAACAAAAATCCATTTAAATCCTACTCTTCGTAGACCATCTGAATCTCCATTTGCCAATATATTCACACTATAGCTTACAAGAAGAATTTAAAATTAATATTGTGATAAGTTTCTTTGCCCTTAATGCCCATCACTGGTATTTCTTTTTTAAAATGAATAGCTTCAATCAAAATTAGTGACAGTTTAGCATTTTCCTGACCCTTGCCTCTCTACATACAGAAGATGTAATCTGAGATGGCATGCACAACTATTTAATGCACCAACTGAAAACTACTAAGAACAAGGAGGGGGAAAAGCAGGACAGTGACCAAAGAAACAAAATAAATTACTCAAAAGATATTGTTAGCAAGGTTCCATGAAAAAACTGCCTATGAACAACTCTGAACACTAGATACTAACCTTTCCAAATGTACCTTCAGTTCAAATTCAATCTAGTCTCCTACTCAGCAACCAAATCATAGAAAGAATTTCTTCAAGACTTTGACCAAAGTCATGTAGAAGCGATTCCCAGCAGGGAGCAGCAGAAATAGGAGTGTAGAATCACAAAACCATATACAAACACACACACTCTTTGTAAGTTCAGAAATATAGCCAAGGAACAATGCCAGCTCACGAAGAAAAAGAAAATGCCAATCCCTTCTAGCTATTTATAGCTATCTAGAACTCAAATCCACACAATTTTGAAAATAAAATCCAGAATGTTTTAATGTTCAGTGAACTAAAAATTCATTAACTTGGTAACAAAACCTGCAAAGCAAGAAAAAACAAGAGACTGTATAAGTCAGAGTCAGCCCAAAGGTTTGTTTAGTCAGTTCTTGTTAAAGAATATATATATATGAGAAACATGTTTGTGTTGTAAGACAGAACTAAACAAGAGGGGCCAACACACAGAGTAGGATGTAACAGAAGGCTCCTGTTGTGCTGGTGAGCCATAGCTGCTGGAGACAAAATCTGCTGTGCTTCAAGAGAGCACAGAGAAGATCCACCAATTACTGAGATCTATCTTCCGGCAGAAATTATTCCCTGAGATTCAGTGACAATTTGGCAGTTAAAAGGACAATCTTCTACAGTAGCCCTGGCAAGATCCCCACCCCCCCATTCTCCCCAAAGGCAAATTGTTTAGAATTTGGCTGCTTAAGTCTCACCTGCAGAAATCTTCCATAAATAGACTGTAAATTTCAGTTTCTTGCTGCTTGAGGAAAGAATTACCATCAAAAAATCTGGGAACAGATAACAACATGATAAACTTCACAGGACACTGAGAAATAGCATCACTAGCTCAGGTTTCCTATGTTTCCTTGGTTTTTATTCTTCTCTATAGTCTACTTCAGTTAATTCTTGATTTAGTCTACCAGACTGACCATCTCCCTGATCCCATGAACAAAATAAGGTACAAAACAAGTGAAGCAAGTAGATCTACTCTTATGAAAACACACCCAACTTCAACCTCCATGGCATAAACATATTACTAACATTTTCTCCAGGCTTGAATATCTGCTCAACCTCAGTCTCAACCGCCACAGTAAAGTACAGCATAGTCTACAAGGTCCCTCAATTAAAAAGGAAGATATTTAATCCAGGCTGCCCGATAGTGTAAGATCACAGAGGAGACAAAGGATCTTACTGTAGCTTGCTGAAGGCAAGAGGATTAAACTTTGATAAATATTGAAGAAAGGAGGGTGTTGTACCCCAACTCCAGAACTGCACATTTCCAAAGTTAATCTTTGCAAGAGTTTCCCCCTTCTGCTGAAGGCCTTCCCAAGGACTGGTTGAATCTGTATACAATGCGCCTCAACACATACAAGACTAAGCTATGTTAAACACCTTGAACTGACTTAAACACTGATTCTACACCTGTAAAATCTAGCATATATCATACAAATCCACACTTGTAAAACCGAACACATATCCATACAATCTCAAACGAATGCTCATTTTTACTTTACGTATGCGCTCTCCTGGACGTCTTCCAATTTTCAGAGTATCCACAGGATGCAAATTTGCCAGAAATTTCACCCCAAATCTTGAAGGGCTAGTGCATTCCCAGTCACCAGCAGACAGACAGCCAGGAACAGAATTACCAAGAAACATACCACACAGTTCCCATCACCCCCTACTTCAGTGGCTTGCACAAACTTCACTTGAAAACCATTATCATGGAAGTTGAAATAGCAATCAGAGATGGATGTGTCATGGAACAAGGAGCCAACTTTGAAGACAATACAGAAAAGGCAATTTCCATATGCATCTAGAATCCTTAATGCCTTAAGCTTAATGCCTTAAGCCTGTTATTGCACACTAAATCTCTCACAGATCCCACAATTTCTGTAAAGCTTTAATTTCTGAATTTTGATCCCCATGCACTTCTTTCTCTCCCCTTTCCATGCTCTACCCTTTATAATCAAATGCAAGACCATCAAGATAGACACTGAAGTTTTAAAACCTGCCAGCCAAAACAGACGCATCTAAAGACTTTTTTTTTTTTACTGTAACCAAAGATTCCACTATCAGTCAGGTTGTGAGATGTATACGTTGTAAACCAATCATAACATCAGCGTAAACACAGAAAGTGATGACAACTGAAGACATACACACAATGCATGCAGTAAGAACTTGTTTCATACTTGTTTCTACTTATTCCCTCTCAAGCTTCACAGTTTTCAGGGTCCAAAGTTATATTCTGCTCATTCTAGCTTCAGCAATTTTGGTACTTAATAGATCTTCCTACTTGGGTCCTGTAAGTGCTCCTAAAAAGCCCTGGAACAAATACATAAAGTGCCACAAAGGCTTTATGCCAGCAACATTTTCCTGTTAGATTCCATTCATGATCTCAGCTCAGTCTTTAGTTTGTCTCTCTTGTTCACTTTGCCATTTTTCTTCTTTGTCTTAAGCTGGAGTCTCAGCATTGGAACAAATTATCGATAGTAGAAGTGAATCTTCCACTCTCTCAAAGTATCCTAGCAAAGCTGCCTGGACCCAAGTCAAAAGAACACTGACCCACCCATCCCAGTGTAACTGCAAACCAGGCAACCGCAGTGGTTCCAGTAGCACTCTATTCAGTCACCGGAGCTGCAACCCAGCATCTTCACACACACACACACAAAAAAAAAAAACAAAAAAAAACAAAAAAAAAAAAAAAAAAAAAAAAAAAAAAAAAAAAAAACCCCCAAAAAAACAAAACCCCCCCCCCCCCCCCAGCAAGTGAAATGGATTCCGATTGCTGATATAGTCCTAAAAGATGTTGTTAGATTAGGAACTCATTTGAAAAGCCTGGATACAATATTACTGATGTAAAACACCTGCAAACGAAATGGTCTTGTCTTTTCTTTTTCGTGCCTCCCTTCCTGCTCTGTAGGTTTATGCAGCCAAAAGAACTCTGCAACAAAAAAAAAAAACAAAAAAAAACAAAACAAAAAAAAACAAGCTACCTTCAGGTACATAACTTCTAGAGGTTACATTTCTATCAAGCAAAAATTACTGAGCTTAACACTGAGGCCTACATGTGGAATTCAACAACATACTTTGGAATAACTCGTATGATCTCCCCTGTGGCAGCTATTTCTGCTTTAAAATCCATGCATCTTCAACTGACTTTCTTTGTTGCTTTCTCTTATAGTGCACAATGACAGTATTTATTATGACAGCCAGAAATGTAACAGGAAAGCTCTGAAGGACAAACTCCTATTGCTTCATAACATGAAGCTACAGCATTGTAAGGAGGCGGTAAGAACAACCATGCACCACAAAACCAAAACCATAGAAAAGCAAGTGCATCTACCAGATTTTAGGCAGAGTTTACTTAGCCAGAGGCAGATGGACAAATGCTTTTCTTTCCTAAATGTTCATTTTTCAGGTTCTGCTCCAAAGGCGTTTGGTGATTCCTATCAATTTGCAGTTTTTGATTTAGCTAATTTCTAATATTTTACCTATTTTCCCCAAACCCAGCATCCTACCAAATAAAATACAGCTATCGCACATTAAAAAGAATATCAGGGGCTCCAGTTTCAAACTGTTTGACCGTCAGCTATAGTGGCTACAAAGAGGAAAGGAGAGTCCCCAGAAAGAGTCCCCAGCAGTGAGCTGCTGAAAAATTCAAGGCAAAGAAAGTACGGTTTCCAGTATGAGGAAGGCTGCCGAGGCTTGGTCCAAAAGAAAACTGGAAAGGACCTCTAGTGGGCTGAAACCGCAGTGCTGAGTGCCAGGGAGCCAGTCCTTCCCCTGCACCTCCCTGCAGTGCCACCACAGCTACCGCATCACTCACCGGCAGAGACAGGCCGTTTCACCTGGTGACTGGCATCACAGAAAGCACATACAAGTTGCAATTACGGCAGAAAGCCTCCTCTTCAGGCCAGATAATTAGAAATACTTCCAAGTTCTGCTCTCAGTGTTTCAAGGGGCGCATTTTCGTTTGCTTCTGAAGACAGGAGATGGGTTCTGTTTTACCATGTAGGTCACTATCGTGTCAGATCACTTCAGAGGGGTTTTATGTGGCCTAAACAACATGACGTCAAGTGATGTTCAGAGACGCACAAATTCAGCTGCACATTTGGAATGAGAATTCAGA
Organism: Calidris pugnax; assembly: GCF_001431845.1. Classification (NCBI taxonomy): domain Eukaryota; kingdom Metazoa; phylum Chordata; class Aves; order Charadriiformes; family Scolopacidae; genus Calidris; species Calidris pugnax. Next base: position 658,737 of record NW_015091240.1, read on the forward strand.
ACATCATTCAGGCTATGCCAAGGCATTTTGTTCTTCCAAATCTTTTTAGCTGTAGGCAGTTATGTATAGGCAGCAGAAATACCACTTTAACTGCATTTTTAAGGTAACTCCTTCTGGGTGAAAGAGTTTGGAATTCTTTATCTGAGCTCAAATAAGGCATAATTTCATGTGATGGTACATGAAAAGTAGACTGGTGAATATATTCAGGAGAATACTTAGAAAACAAAACAGACCAGGTTAAGAAAGCTTATTTATTAGACATCCCAGTTAAAAAGAAAATAACTTGTTTTGAATTTAAGTTGATGATTCACCTCTAAGTCTTTAAAAGACTTCTCTTGCTATATTTAGGTTCGCCTTCAAGTCAGACCAGTTCTATAATTTCCCAAAGTAGCTTAATTTACATCTTCAGCATTTATAAGACACAACTTAGTTCTCTTTTAAATGATCTAAGCAATAACCTCTCTTTCAGCAGCTACCCTCAAAGGGTTTGCATCAACTTGAGAAGGACCACAAATTAAAGTTGACATCGTTAAGCAGACCGATGCAAGACAGCTGCTTGTTATTATTCAAAAATATTATCACCTATACTGCAGTGGTGCTCCTCGTGCCATTAAGCAGAACGCTGGAAAGGAAGCAGGCCATTTCACAGAGCGATTGCCTGGAGAGAGTCACACTTGCACTTGGAGTTTGAGGCAAGAACATATCTGGTCTGTCCTTCACATACAGCAATACCAGTACTACCCTGTCATAATTGACCAGTATGCCTGAAAGTCGCTTCATACAAGCATTCATGCAGAAAATAGTAACCAAACCAGACACTAACCAGTTCGTATCTTGTCAGAGACCTGATCAAAAAGCAATCCGGGTCTCTCAACCTTGATCTTTTTGGACCAATCATCATCAACTAGAACCACCACTAGTAGGATATTATTCCTTATTTTGAAGGAGTACTAGTGGTTCTGCAAAGCCTAATTGTCTCTCTTCTGTAGGAATCGATAATCAAGGCAGAAAAAGAAGCAGCTGTTTTTCTTGAAGGATTTTCTGAGCCACTTTACAGTAAGATTGTGTACAACAGATATAGTCCAAAAGACACCTCTATGATTAAAAAGAGTAAGAATTGGAGCTGATGAGGTAAGGATGAAAGACACAACATCCTACAAAAACATTACTTAATATTAAGACAAGCAATTAATTTCTCAGGAATTAACTTCCTGAACTGAATCGCTTTATGATGGAAACAACAGCAAATAAAATGAGACTTGACCAAAGTCTAAAGAGAAGTGTCAGGAAACAGGACCTTCAACACAGTTGCTGAATGAAATATATGAGAATATAACATACACAAAGACATGTGGGTATTAAAGTGATTTCAGGAGCAATTAAAATCACTTCTAAGGACAGCGGGGAAGAAATGAAAGAAAAAAAAAAATGTTTGTTTTGCTTTAGGTTACCATGCAAAATTTTGCCAATAGCATGAAGTAAAAACAAAGCAAACCTTTCAAAAAAGTTTAGTTTACATAAGAGGGAAAGCCTAATACAAAATACTTACACTGTATTCCCTCTTTTCTGATAACAAAGTTGGTAACTTGCTTGGACTCGCTTTAAAAGTGTCAATCCATTGCATCCATGAAACTGCCCACTATTCCTCCAGAAGTTTGCTTTTAACATCACTGACTCATTTACTTTGCAGTGTTCTGTTAGTTCCACAGTCAAGCACTGCTCATCTGGCAGATAAAGATCAAAATGTCATTTTGAAATGACAGAATTTGTGAATTTATGCATAAACAGAGTGTCCACCTTTTATCTACCTAGTTTAGTCTTGTGTCTTTCCAATAAGAAAAGTTTTAATTTACTGTCGAGACAGCTGCAATTACGAATGTTTTATTATTACTACTCTGACCAGGATTAATGTTCTGGAAAAAAAAATCCAAATGGAAATCTAAGTATATGAAATGCCTTCTCAAAATTCCACTACCTTCTGCGGAAAACACAACCCTAGACTTCAGATATAGTAACATAAATGTTAAACTACTAAATTTTGCATCATGCTGAGATGCGTAAGTTTCCCTTCTTTCATGCAGTAAAATCCCTATTCACTGCAACATCTTTCCAAAGTATGTTCTTACCTTCCACAATGAACAGAGAGAAGCATCATACTACAATATCCCTTGTGTTTTCCCATGTTCAAAAATCACTCTATTTTGCTTTCTTTGCAGTAACTGGGGAACTCTCCAGAGTAAAGTGAGCAGGAACAGTTTATATGAGTGGTCTCCAAAGTGGAGCACATGCAGCCCAGGGGATGTGCACAAGAATCCACTGGAGGGCAGGAAGAAAATAATAAATAAGTTAATATTTTAATTTATTAATAAACTATTAATGGTTTTAATTTAGTTAATAAAATAATATTTTAAGTAGTGTTTATTTAATCTTATAGCATTCTTTTTTAAACTGCTATTGTGCATGTTTTTATAGTTTGCATAATATTACAGTAGCACATGACCATATTTTACAAACAAGTATACACATATTGGGGGTGCAGAATCAATAAAGTTTGGAGACCACTGATATACATGGTGTCAGCAACAGGAAACTGAAATAGCATTTCCTCCTTTGCTAGAAAAAGGTAAAAATAATGGAGGAAGAACTACCTGCAGTGAAAAGTTTTCAACTAGGTTGCATTTTTCAGTTACTTAGCTGCAAGTTTAATCACAGGCAATAAGTGATTTTTCAGAAACAGTTAAGTTTCTGAAGCTCACATTATATCTAGTAGCTGAGCAACCCTTGAAAATTCCATGAGATTCTGCTTGGTACCTAGAGGCTGCCAAAAGCCATTGAAAATCTAATTCCAGATGATATAGGTTCAGGTCTATTTACTTTCGAAGAGATTTAAATTTCTAAATGCAAAAAAAATTCAGTTTCAGCAATAACTTATGCCACTGCATTGCTTGGCCAGTTTTCTAATGCAGATGTAAAAAGTCAGCCAATTTTACTTAAATTCCTTTCAAACATTCACACAAAAAAATATGTCACTCGACATACTTTTTTCCATCTTAAAATCACCTACTAAAATAATCACTTCATTTCTGTAATGGCCACAGATAAGTATCAACTAATGGAAACATTAAAGTTACTAAAACTTTGGGGAAATTTTACATAGGAGGTATACATTTTTAAGAAATAGTGAAGCAAGGGAAACCACGTTGACAAGACCCTCTTTTCAAGAATTAGGTTATCCTGACTAATGGGTTTTTTTCTACCATTTCTGTTCCAGTGAGAATGACACTCAGCACTTTATTCAAGAAATATACATTGAGATAAATTCCTTTTCTCCAGCTGAAAAGTTTCCAAGTAAATGTAGCATTGATTATAGCTCTGAAATTTTCAGCATAGCATCCTCTAAAAATCAGAGTTAAATCATTTATTTTAATTAGCTAAGAGAGCAGATAGAGTAATGTGGGGTTTTTTTACATGCCCTCTCTCCACTTTGTTGTCAAACAATGAATGCTATGAAACGGAACACTTAACCAATTTGTTTTTCTAGTCATGCAACACATCCCTCCAAATTCTAGCACCAATAGTTCACAGTATATGGTTATTAAAACAGACACTTTTTTTTTTTTACAAAGCAAGGGACATTACTGCATGACAGTTTCATGATTTACAGTACCAATGTAATAGAACACTTAAGCACATGCTGACCTATGAGCATGTAAGAATTCCATTTAAATAAAACTACACATACTGAATGCTAAGCACTCCTTGAAACAGGACCCATCAGTACCCATAATTACAGAACCCAATAAATATCAGTGACAGATCTGTGCCCCCCTCCGTAGCTTTCCTAACAAACAGGTTGTCCTGACAGACCAACAGGCTCTTCAACCTCCAATGTGATGACTCCAGGAAAAACGCTTTTATCTGCCCTTCGTTTCTTCACCTGGCAGTTTATACAAAGCAAAAGCAGAAATGCACTTACGCTACCCCTGCTTATAGAAAAAACAGAACACTCAGAGTTATCTGGAAGACCTTCATCCTCCTGTTAGCCTTCACTATCACAGCACAGTTTGCAACAGGGGAAGCAAAGACTATTCACACATGAACACCGCAAAATAGTTTCAGATGTCTCATCTACCCTTCTCTCCTGCCTTTGCATTTCACAAAAGAGCAACAATACAAATGCATTCAAGTGACCTTCATCAGACCAACCCTCCTTTCATGCATTAATGTCATTACTCCATAACCCTTCTCTTCTCTATTCCTAGGAAAGAATCTAACCCTACAGCCCTCTGCATGTGGCAAGCTTTCACACTGTCCTTACTGGAAAGGTTCCCAGGAAGGTACAGCATCAACATAACATAGTCTTTCATTTCATCTTCAGGGGATGTTTAATGACGCCTCTTTTAACTGAGCTTTTCTAAATATTTTCTAGATTTGACCACAAAGAAAACACATACAGGCCAAATTATTTTAATTTATTGACTTTCTTCTGAAGACATCATTTTATCTGTTCTTAAAACACTTCACTAAAAAAGAGCAGTACAAAATCCTAGGCTCGCTCTGGAAGTACAGAAAGGTAAGAACAGTTTTGCAAAACCATGTAATTTATTTCACTTACTGCAATGAGACCATGTCTTCTCAAATGGGATGACAGCAGCAGAGGGTTCTCAGCTATGCCAACTCTTAAGATCCTCAGCTAACACTCAGGTAACCTGGGAATGGCACATATCTATGCCCTCGTGCCTTTCAGACAGACACTTGCTCAGAATTATCTTCCCTCCCTCCCTAATTCCTATGCCCCGAATGAGAGTGTTGCCCACATCTTCCTGCCAAATATAATCACATATCTTGGAAGCTGCAGTTATATTTTCCTACCTCTATATCTTCTGAAGCAAGTTTTCCACCAAATTCTTCTCCCTCCAAAGAAGATGTCGTAACTCACCCAGCAGAATGATCTTTAGAAGCTCATATATATGTTTCTGGTGTACCAGTTACTTGATGATGCAGGGACACTACATCCCTCTAGTGCATACACGCATGTGCTACTGCATTTATGAAAGATTCTATGCCCTCTGATCTATAAGCACAATAATACTTCAAGGACAGAAGCCAAAGGACGTCTGTCCTTATAATTTTCAAGAGATAACCACTGCTCAGGTGAAACTGCAAAACTCTGCATCCAACCAGTATCAGCGAGGAAGAACACTGTTTACATGCAATAAAGGCAATTTATTGTTTTGGTGATGTATATTACTGCTTTTTGGATACCATACCTGTTTGTGCCACCAAGTGGGTCCAGCCACTCCAAACTGCTCCAATCTTTTCATGGGAAAAAAAGTGAGTCTCAATCTTCTTGGGCTCAGCAAGAAAGATCTCTTTGCTCACTAGCTGCCCATGTTTGTTGCTACCCCAGACATACAGGTGTCCTTCATCTACAATCAACAGAGAAGTAAAATTTGTTGAAAGTGATATATATAGAACACTACCAAATAGGGGCTGTCTCAACCCAGTGACGCTGAGGAAAGAACAATGTTTCATTCAATTTGTGTTTCCACTGTATGATTTTCCTACCATTCTTTACCACAGACATGCACACTGTTAATTAGCCAGCCTGGACAGCTGCTCCTGTCCTGCATTTCAGCTCTCTCTACAGGAGCTGTGGACTGAATAATTTGTTCACTCTAAATACAGAGTGCCAACTAGCTAAAGTAGATTCTATTTGTCTTTATAGTTCTTCTTCACTAATCGCACATACACTTTGCATCTCAGAATTCAATATAATTTACATCTTGTAACATCTCCCCATAACAAATGTCTGTAGATCTGCATAAGCAAATACTCCAGTGCTCCATTTAATGATGACAGAGATACCAGATGGCCGCATATTTGCTAAGAACTTGTTCCTATGAAGTTTGGCAAAGACTTGTCCTCATAAGGTTCAATATAATTTCCACACTTATACTGTAAGATTACAGCATGAAAAACTATTCTGTTTCTCCTTCTCCCAGTGTGCCAAAAAAAAAAAATCTCTATGAGACTTTTACTAACAGATACTTAATATCCCAGCATGGGAGCACTGCCTAAAGAACAAAGAACAAATGCCAGACTTTATTGAAGTGCCTAATTCCTAATTAAAGCAACTTTTCTACTACTTAAAATAAGCCTTGTGCTCCTGTGTTACCTCAGACAGATCTGCACACTGTTACACGAGAGCCACCTAAGATAGCTTCAGACCATCTCACGTCCCTGCACAGCACAGCCCCATGCAGAGGCCTTAGCTCGTGTAGCAGAAGCAGGATAACCACAGCAGGCTTTCCTGGGACAACCACCTAACATGCCCTTTCCCCATGGACAAAGGGTTGCACTGGTCCCAGCGGCGACCCACCCAGTTACCCAATGAACCATCATGCTGCAGCTCCAGAGACTTAGCCAACCATGTGCTTCCACAAATCCTTTCAGAGTTTCTAGCCATTAAGTAAAGAGCCCAGACCCTTACTTACTCATAAGGGCTAAGTCACACCTGACCCCAAGAACAAACACACAGAATCTGGAGAATTTAAAACATGAATCTGGCTCTTAAAAAAACCAGAAGTTTCCAGAATCTAAAACTACTACAAAACAACTAACCAGCACTAACAAGGCCAGATAAAATTTTACCCATCTAACCAAAAGTGACAAATATTTCCAAAGCAAAAAAACTTTACAGGCCGAGACAAGGACTTTCACTTCTATGCCTAAGGCCTACCTGTGAGTGACACCGAGTGATAGGAGCCTGCAGCAACCCTCTTCACCTTTACATCTTCCAGGCCTAGAGAAAAGTTACTCTTAGAAAATTCATACAGCAGATATCATTGCATGCTTAGGCATAAAACAGAGCTGTATCAAGCATTAACAGGATAATGATGAGTTTTATAACAAAAGCCTCTGCTTTTGGACTACAGACATTGCAGATTCACTACTATTTTCCCCCATAGATTACAACTTTGTACACCCATTCTATCCTTCAGACACTCCATGTTTATAATACCAAGTGACTTGATATTAAAAGGATGCTAAATGTCACTCCAACTTAAATTTCTTCTCTATCCACCTTTACAAAGGAATCTAATTCCTGAAATACCTGTTACTTCACAGGGCTCCTTTGCTGTCAAAAACGGGGGGAGGGTTTTTCCTTGGTTTGCACGCTTTGCCCGAGATGCCATGCCAGTTCCCCACTGAAACACCAAACCGCTCTCTTTCCAGAGGAAACAGACAGAAGAGATCAAAACACATCAACCACCAACAAAATCACTTAACTCATTAATTAGTTTTAAAGGTACATTCACTTCATTTTCACTGATTCAAATTGCACTTTAAAAGACCCTTATGCCAAAAAAAATACTTCATAAACATACAGATAATCCTGGTGAAGTTGTCAAGCAACAAACAGTTGTAGTCTCATTTATACAGGTAAGAAAACTAAGAAGATACTAATCAACCTGTCTCAGCACTCTGAGGCCTATACTGAGTAACAAAAGTCCCGTATCTGTGGCGCCTCTGGCATGGACACAATTTATTACTGTAAGTTCATTTTAGTTTCTCTGCCCTTCCCTTCATGCTAATTTGTGTACAGGCTGAAACAGGCTGCCCAGAGAGGTGGTGGAGCTTCCTTCTCTGGAGATATTCAAAATACCTCCTGGATGCATTCCTATCCATCCTGCTCTAGGTGACCCTGCTTTGGCAGGGAGGTTGGACTCTAGATGATCTCCGAAGGCCCCTCCCAACCCCTACAATTCTGTGATTCTGTATGTAACCCAGTGAGTAAGTCCAGTAAGAGTAAAGTCACTTGTCTTTCAGAGAGTCGACCTAACCCTGAATCGCTGAGCGTAGAGCTCAGGGAATCTTTAATTCCCAACACTCATACAGGCACCAGATATCCCACTCTTCTTCTCTGCATCTTCAGCTAGACTCTGCTATCTGGAACCCATACTAAAGTCCATGTAAAATTAAACCAAAATAAAAGAGCATGTGTAGTTTGTTGTTCCTCAATTGTAAAAAAAAAAAAAAAAAAAAAAAAAAAAAAGCTAAAATAAATTTCATCTTCTTTCCTTCCCCTCCAAGCCATTAAAACTCCATTTCATTTGTTACTGAAATGCCAGAAGAACAAGAACATATTTACCTGTAGCAGCAAGGGCATGTCTCAGTCCTGCAGCAACATCCACCACCTTCTCTTTGAGCAACTATTCAAGTAAAAGAAAAATATATTTTAGTTGCTTTTTGTGTTCAGTGCCTCTAAAAGCAAAACATGCAAAACACATAAATGGAATGCTATGAAAACAGTTCTTGCAATGCCAGCTTGCATGTCACAATGCATATCAACATTTTGTATCACAAAGCAAGTAAATTTTGGCCAACAAAAATTAGTGAGAACATCTTAAAAAAAATAAAATCAAGCAAAGCAACTGGATGTATAGCTTTGTGGCAATGAATAAAAGCCACAGTCAATCTCCTCACGAAAAAATGAACCTTCTTGGCAACACAGGTTTTCTTTCTTAATTTTAACTCAGTGTTCCTCATGAATTACACCAAAACCTACGCAGTAAATACCAGTGACAAACAGTAATAACTTCCATCAAGCTGTTCAGTCTTACCAGGTCCTCTGATCACAAACAATACAGTTGATAGCACCACCTACACCACTGAAGGTTGCCCAATATAATCATGCAAAAGATGATTATAGCAAATCATGCGTGCATAAAACGAGCGACTTAAGTTTGCACAAGATACTTCAATGCTGGCACTTCTCCACTTCCAGGTACTCTGCAAATTTATTATTCTTTTCACAGATGTAACACTATTTAAAATAGATGGCATCAAGCCCAGGCATTTAACAGGATACAAACCAAAAGAGAAAACATTCCAGATAACTGAATGGTCCACATGGTCAAGGAGGACACAGATTCAGATTAGCACTGTCAATACTGCCATTTTCAAAATACCATACTGGAATGATGCTCTCAGGGATATACAGAAACATCAGGTGAGTTAACTCCTATTCACTAGGGATTACCTACTGAGTTCCTCTCCTACCTTAAAAAAAAAAGCAAAGGAGTATCTGGCATGAGCCATGAGGCTAAATTTCTTGCCTGAGAATCCTTTCTGCTATGAAGTTTTTACTTTCATTAGACGTGAGAGGTCATGTGGACAGACCAGAGTTTCGTTAGTGTTCTCCAAATAAGAAACTACCATGTAAATTAGGGATTAATTAGAATTCCTATGAGAAATTTATTTAAACTGTTAGGCTTATAGCCAGCAACAGGAAAGCTTTTCTGATGTTACAGAAGTCTCAGCGCCTGCTACTTAAAACATCTTAAAAGCAATTAATTTGGGGCTACATTCCAAGCTCCCTACACACTAAGCAGTGCCTCACCTACAAGTATGACCATAAACTTCAGTGTAACTTACAGGAACAACATGAGCTATGCTGTCAGAGTCCAGCATTTGGAATCTACAATTGAAGATACTTGACAACAGAGAAAATTGTTACATAACTTTTTATCTTATTTCCTTAGAAGTTGATATTGTTTAGTAAATACTGGAGGCCAGATAAGCAGCGAGTCAATGTACTTGTCAGTTCCTTTACACGCAAAAGTAAAAATAATTTTCATCTCAAAAGTGATAAAATAAAGTTTATTCTCTCGAGTGTACTTTTCCTGCAGCTACACACTTTCTGACATACCTATTATTTTGGAGGTGACAAAGCTTACTTTTATCTAACTGTTTTTACAGCCAAGAAATATTACAGTCCTCATCTGGGAAGAAGAAACACTGACAGTTACAAATACACTTTTAAAAAAGCACATGTACTTAAAAAAACAGAACTGCTGTTCTGTTCTCTGAACAAGAAGCACAAGAGCAATAGATCAAAAGAATTGGCATCGCTAACTTTGTTGAACTCCATCACGCAGTTTGTTTTTTACAGAGATGGATTACTGTTGGCTCATTTTGGTTTGCTTTGAGCTGTTAAGCAGAAACTTTCAACAAAGTAAATGAAGGCACGTATCTTCATGTAGCAAAACCTAACTAGTATCTTGCAAACTTCAGGCAAAATTTCAGCGGAAGTAAATTTGCAGTTTCACTACATTGGGTATCACTTCACACCACCTGAGCATCAGACTCATTCTGCAGATGTTATCAAAATACTTATGAAATATTACAATTCCTAGTGAAAGAGGCAACTTTGTGTTAGAAGTGGGCAAATTCTTTGTACAATAAGGAAAGCAGCCTTAGGTTCTCATTTGTGAGTCAACAACCATCTCTGGTCCTTTACTTTGTAAGTTCACTGTAACAGACAGACCCTATAAAAAGTAGTTGAAGAGTCTGGTTTAAAGCCCACTGAGGTGAGACAACCTATGTAAGTTGCTGGAAGCAATAAAGTACAGAGCTAAGAAGGACAATTCCTTTTAAATCTTTACCTCAATCTTCTGTGGAATCAAGTATGAACTTGATACTTGAGGAACTCCCAATTGTCCAAAAGAGTTAGACCCACAGGACAGAACCAGGCCAGGTCCTGCAAAATGAAGAATTAGAGCTCGATCAGTGTATCTGCAAGCAAAAGCAAAGCACTGAAACATTCTAACCAGCAAAGTATCAGTCATGTAGCTCAAAAAAGGACCTAACACATCCTTTCCCAACATCCCTGAGGCCATAGGCTTCTGGTCTGGCCTTACACATCATGTTCAGTAAAGGTTTGAAGTTCACTGGGACAGAAGGAACATGAGTAATTAAATTAGCAAGCACCTTAATCACAGAACGGCAAGGGTTAGAAGGCACCTTTGGGAATCATCTAGAATGCAACCTAGTCCTGCCAAAGCAGGTTGAACAAGAACGCATCTAGGTGGGTTCTGAAGAACCTCCAGATAAGAAGACTCCACAACCTCTCTGGGCAGCCTGTTCCAGTGCTCTGCACTCTCACAGTAAAGACATTTTCCCTTGTGTTCAGATGCCATTTTCTGTGTTCCAGTTTGTGCCTGTTGCCCCTTGTCCTGTCACTGGGCACACTGAAAAGAGCATGGCCCCATCCTCTTGACATCCATCCTTCAGATATTTATAAACATTGACGAGATCCCCTCTCAGTCTTCTCTTCTGCAGGCTAAACAGACCCACGTCTCTCAGCCTTTCCTGATAAGAGAGATGCTCCAGTCCCTTGATCATCATTGTAGTCCTCTGCTGGACTCTCCAGCAGTTCCTTGTTTGTCTTGAACTGGGGAACCCAGAACTGGACACAGTACTCCAGATGTGGCCTCACCAAGGCAGAGCAGAGGGAAAGGATAACCACCTTCAACCCAATGGACATGCTCTTTTTAATGCGTCCCCGGAGACCATTGGTCACAGGGCACATGGCTGCTTCATGGCCAACTTGCTGTCCAGCAGGAGGCCTAGGTCCCTCTCTGCAGAGCTGCTTTCCAGCAGGTCAACCCCTAACCTGTACTGGTGCATGGGTTATTCCTCCCTAGACACAGGACCCTACACATGCCCTTGCTGAACTTCATTAGTTTCCTCTCCACCCAATTCCCTAACCTGTGCACACCTGTGTCTGTGCATCGCACAAGTAATAGCAACGTGGAACTTTCAGCATGTTCTCTACATTAACATATTTCTCCAGCTCTTACAGAGACAGATTTACCTACTAATATGATTGTAAAATCCCAGCCGCAAGCAACTTGTTTTACACAGAAGCCAGCCAAGGCAGTGCACAAAGTAAAGTGCGGTACATCCTCTGTGTGATTCAGTCCCAACTGCCCATCTTTGTTATGGCCACAGACAAAGAGTTCTCCGGCACCTGAAAAAAATACAAAGCAAACAAACAAAAAAAATCATGTTCCACTTCACAGACTAAAAAGCCAAGCATACATGCTATGAGATCCTGTGACAAATAACAACAGTGATTGTATGTCATCTTAGGCACTGCAATCAAGCAAAAAGAAAGAGGAACAGTTATTTCTGATGCATCAGAAACACCTGTGAATAAGCACACCTACAGAGAGTTGGGTTCGTTAAGAGAGACAATCCATATGGTAATACAGGCACCTCTCACTATGATCCATGATGAAGTTCTTCAAACTGTTCAGATGTGTCTGTATCCCTGCTTTCCCATAATCAGCTACAGCACACACACAACCTTTTAAAGGCCAGATGTTATCTTCTGCTCCTTACCTTAAAAATTCTCAAGACTGAATAACCTCCCACTTGACTCCTCCCTCCCACCCCCTCATCCTCTATACACAAAACTGACTGCTTCATATGAAAAGCTCTTGTATGAAACAAGTTAGGAAACAGTCCTCATATAGCCAAAAACTAACCTGAGAAGACAAGTGAAACAGGTATTTCCCTAATTTCCCCAAAACACTGAGTTAATTGGCAAGGGAGAAACAGTTTTGCACTTAAGAACTGGTACTTGCTCGTAAAAGGAAGCCACAGACAGGCGGCAGCACCAAATCAACAGGGAAACATAGGGAAAAAAATGTGTTTAGAGTCATACACTCCTTGCAAGTGCAATGTTTTTACCAGTGATAACTGCAGTATGTCCCCCTCCTCCAGTAATGCTTTCAATGTCTTGACATTTGCAGGAAACATCTTTCAGTGACTGAGGTACCAGCACATCCTCTTTATGACCAAGACCAAGTTGTCCATAGCTGTTTGCCCCCTTCAAATGCACACAGAAAAAGAACACATTATTTTAAAAATAATAAAAAGAGATACACATCTGCTCCTAAGAGCAAACAAGTTTATTGGGGACATGTCACAAGATTAACCTGCCACTAATTGCTCCTGAAAATTCCCCCAAATGGCAATCTTCATTCTTATCGCTGTCACACAGAACCCCCAGAATTAACACCAGGACTGTCGTAAATTTGCTGTCATTAAGGCTGCCCTTGCAACCCCAGTCTTTTAAGAAACATACCAGAATATATCCTGGTAAGTCTTTAATTACAGGCTAATAGTTACTAAGAAAGAAAGCATCATTATCAGAATGATTACCACCTGTTTAATTTTAATGCTAACAATTCCCACTCATCACTAAGATCTTATTCACACCAATGCTTTCTGACAGTCCACCTCCAAAATGAGATCAGAAAGACGTGCTACCTTATTCTGGAACCTAAACAATTAAAACACAAACACTTCTCCCTCATTAGCTAAATCTTTCAACTTAAAGCAGTCAAAATTAAAATATACCAATTATTATAAATGTATAAGTACAAAATTAAAGCCACTAAACCAAGTCATCAAGAGCAACCACTGATAACATGGTAATGTGTCAGGGAATTTCTTAACCAATTTAAGCTCTATTAAGTAGGCACCCAACAGTCTGAAGAGCAATCTTCATTCAGGAGGGTGGATTCGGTAAGTTTTGTAGCCCACACACTGCAGTAACGGCAACACCCAACACTCCCATTGCCCCCACCTGCTGATCCCCAGGGGATACTTCCCCTTCCTCACCTGTGTCCCCCCCCAGACTTTCTGCTCTCTGTTTGCCACCCCCTGGCCCCCTATGCAGTATTTTAAAAGGGCACATTTAGGAATAAACACTTTGTACCTACAGAAACACCGACGTTTCAGACAAAAGCCTCTGGCTGCTCGCCTGGACCCACGGTTAACAGGTGGATGAGATGTCAGGATTGGAGCTCAACAGGCAGCTCAAGCTGTTGTCTCACCCTCACTACTACAGGCAGGCAGTTTCAAAGCACGTTACTGCTTAACAGAGGTGAAGCCTTGACACAAGCTCTCATTTTAGCCTTTAACTTGCCATTAATTTTCACGGCTTCAAAACCAGGCAAGCCGAGATGAGATGCCGAAGGAAAACAGGCACCTGAGGAACCACAAGCCCCACGCAAGCGTCCGTCCTAGCGCCAACACACCTGTCCCCCTCTGCCCTTCCAAGGCTGAGGGGTTATTACCAACCACGACCACCGCAACACAACGTGCTCACGCGGAAAAGAGACACCCACTTTTAGACCCGCTTTGGTCACCAGGTAAAACCCCAGGCGGTGGCCCGCAGCGACACGCACCTCCTCCTGCCCGTCCCCTCGCCCCGGCGGTGGCAGCAGGTGGCCGCGCCACCTCCTCCGGCCCCCCGAGACACGGCGCAGCTCGGCTCCGGCGGGACAGCCCTCGGCGGGGGGAAGCCTCCGGGTGAACCGCCACCACTTTACCACAGCGTTTTATTAGTTTTCGGGGAGGGGGAAACCTCGGGCGCCCCGAGCCCCGCCGCAGCCGGCGGGAGGGCAAGCGGCTGGGCTCCGCGTCCCGCCCGCCGCCCCCTGAGGGCCGCGCTGCTGCGCGGGCAGAGCCGCCATCTCGCGCCCGCGG
>NW_015091240.1:673658-708085 GCF_001431845.1 Calidris pugnax
GGGGGGTGGGTACCCACCGGGGCCCGTGAAACTCTTCCTCGACACGCCCATTTCAACAGGAAAAAAGAAATTAAGCCTTCAAAAAAACGAGGGGAAAACAAGTCACTCCTCAAATACATATCTACAGTTCCCAATGGAATTCAGTCACACGTGGAGTATCTCTGCCCCAGCATAAAACATACAAACCCTCAGTCAGAAGTGAGTGCTTTGTGTTTATTGCTACAGTGCTGAAGTAAAGGGGATTTTTTGCTTCTGATAATTACCAACAAGTCATTGATTCCATTGACATTTAAAGACTCCACAGTAGTTTAAAATATTTAAATTATTACTGTTCTACATAGCCAGAAGGTTTAGATGCATGAAGCCAAGCATACTTGGTGTTAATGCCACGGAAATGCATCTTCGCTTTACAGTTTGCTTAATTTTCTGCTACACAAGTGCAAATAAAGATACCATTTCTGTTTTTCCAAAGTATTTCAAATTAGGTGCTAATTTAACAAGTACAAGGTTTCCTACTTGAAATGTATAGATAGTTCAGACACAGATTTGAAGTAACACAGATCTATATATATTTCAACAACACAATAATCCCAACATTTTTAAAAATGCAGCTGAACATTAAATGTTTTCACAGAAGCAGAAAAATTAGATCCTCCTTACTACCCACTTATAAGGTTTCTTCTTCAGAAAGACAAAGCTCCTAAAATCTATTGTAAAGTGTAAATGTAAGCTGTAAATGTTCTAGACCATATTTCTAGGTCTTAAATGTTCCTAAAAAATACATAGTTATGGTGGGTTGATAGTCACAAAAAATTGATCTAGACTTGATTTAAATAGTGAATATATTTGGAAAGACTGGGCCAGCAGTTGCTTATGGAACAGATGTGGTCTACTATAAAGCATATGAAACTCAAACTGATTTTCAAGCACAGAGGTTCATGAAAGTCCTTTCAAATTCTCAAAACCCCGGACTAGCATCTCCAGTGTATTTAAGATCTCAGCCAATTTTTTGCACCAACCTTCACAGCTGCAAATTCTGGATTTCTGATAAGCTCTACCTATGAATAATCAGTGCCCAGCGTGCTATTAAATACACCCTGGACATCACAGATCTTCCATTCCAAAGTATCACATCCTACAGATACATTCCTTTCATTGGCAGGGCCAGCAGAAACAGCAGCCAGCACAGCTTTGTAGGGCTCTGCAGGACACTTGAAGCTACGGAGCCCCAAAAACTGCAAAGTTTGCTACTCTGCAACAGACACAATTCGCAGGACGCTGCTTCCCACCACCTGTGAAGTGCTCTTTGGAATCGGCCACACTTTACGCTACAAAGAAGTCTGTTGCATTCATAGCCACAGAATCCCTAGAGAATGCTTGGGCCTTTCAGTTATCGCTCCCTTGATGGGGAATGAAGGTGCTCAGGCCTAGTAAAGAAGAAACAAAACCTATCTTTGTGCAGGTCAATAAAGTGACCAAGCAATCAATAGGATAATTAATCTTAGAAAAAGCCAGACTAGACTATGAACTTTGGTGGTGTTTTAGAAGCCATGAAGCTATTTTGAATATTTAAATTGTAATTCAGAAATGTTTTTAAGTTTTGTGTGAAGTCAGTACCTGATGGCTTGCTATATTTTTTGCTAAATTAATTCAATCAGGAAGAAGGCAAATGGTATTTCTGTAAGGAAAGGTCTTCCCTCAGGTGCAATATCAAGGACAACAACAAAAATCCTGATTCTCTGAGCCGATAGCAATCTCTTAAACAGAATTAAGATTTTATGCAACAGCTCTGTATCTCTGCCTAGAAGCGTGCCAAACAGCACATTCTTTAGGGGCAAGAATGACTCCTTTGAAAGCTAAATTTGACCCCTCAATTTTATCATTGTGAACCTCCAGCTATTTGTGTCTTGATGCCTGCATTTTAATCATTCAAGTTTTAAACTTCATAGCACAGACTTAGAAGCACTGACTACTATAGCTTCTATGCTATGAAATCCGCAATGCTATAAAATTAGTAGCGTAGACTACTACAGTCTGCAGTGAATTATTCCATTATTGCCCCATAAGCCACCTTCTGCAGCATTTGATCCCAGCCCTGATCCACAGACCACACTTTTGCTCCAGTCTAGCAATTTCTCTACCGCCCCACCAGCTTCTCCAAGGCAACTCTGGGCCTTCGTTTTTTTATACAAGGGGGTTGGAAGAATATGTCCTGTAAGGGATTTTACACAGAGAAACGATAAAAGCTATTATCCTTATGGGCCATTCATACTCTTCCATTTGTAAAGGAGAGAGCTCTGCATACAACACATTACACGCCTAGAAAGAAATCAGTATGGAAGAGAGTTAAGAGTTGCACCACACTGGTGCCAGGGGTGTTAAACTTCCAGCTGCTTGCCCATCTTGCTGAGGGCATCGCTGACAATGTCCAGCTCGTGACGCAGCTCATTCACCACGCTGGCAATGCTCTTCGTGTCTTTCAGGATCTGCACGCTTTGAGTATATGGATTGTACTTCACGCCAAACGGGCGCTTGATGGTTTTTGCAAACTCTCTAGTCAAGTAAAAAAAGAGAGGGAGCTATAAGCAAAATGTAAATGTATCCTCTGTCAGTATCAACAACCACTTTTCTAAACTACTTACTTTCTTAAAAATAGGGATAATTGTTATATAGTTCATTATCTTTCCCACCCACTACACAGAAGACCAAGCAAATACTAATCTCAGCTTTCCAACCCAATGAAAGACAATTATAGAACTATCAGAAGAATACAAGGGTTTGGTGCTGCTACTGAGAGATGCATGAAATCAAACCTGCTTTTGTGAATCAAGGGAAAACAAACAAACAAACAAACAAAAAAAACCAAGCCACCCCTGTACCTCATCTTTTCCTTTGCTTCTTCAAAACTTTCTGAAACAAAGTAAACCTCCTGGAAAGTTGTGATGAGGCATTCTTGCTTGCAGGTGACCTTTGGATCAAAAGGCTTGACTTTGGCACTGCCAGAGAGCGAGTGCTGGTAACGTAATGTGTCGTCGTGTGTCAGAGGAACATCACCACCCAAATAATCCACAAGGAAGATGACATGAGGTAGAGTGAATAAAAAAAGATGAAGTAAGACCATATTTAGTGCATTGCTGCTTTAAATTTTTGTCTGCAGATGAACAGTGGTTAAAGCTTAAGAAACAGAATAGCTCTGAACAGTCATATTCTGCCAATCTGGGTCAAAAAAGGGATTCCTCAGACACGAGGCTCATGTGTAAACAAGAACAGTCTTTTCAGAATCTGGTTAAACCATCAGAGCTTTATTCTGAAAATAGTTACTTGGAACCTAACGTTAAGAAATACCAGTCATATAATGCTTCCTGCAAAAGGCGTGGGAGCTGCTCAGCAGATATTCAAAAGCAGACTGTCCAGCGATTATTGCCACAGTGAATTTGCTTAAAGCCTAGTAGGCATCTAGGAGTTTTCAAAAGGAGGATATTTAGAATTATAAAAAATTATAAAAAAACAGAGCAAAACAGTGACAATAATAATCAGGTACAAACAAGGAAGAGGTAAATAAGCAGTAGATACTCTTACCTGGAGTTCACTAATTGAAGAGAGCAAGCCAGCCCCATAAACTCGTAGCTGTCCCTCTTGCTTGCACAAGCCAAACTCTACAGTGAAAAAGTAGCACTGAAACAGAGAAGGGAGTGAAATAATTCAGCCTTCAAAGATGCTGTAGTGAAGAAGATGGGGCATTTCTATTTGTAGGTAGTGTCAAACAGTTGTAAATATCAAGCAGTCATCACTTGGTTATCCTTCAGATATTTAAAGAGGAGGAAAGCCGGAATGGAGGGGTGAAGAACCACAGAACTGCTTGCTTCTCATAAGAAAGACTGATATTATAGATCACCCAAAGAGGGCTAGAAACTATTGATATCAATAGAAACATGGAGATGTAAATCTATTTTGAGAAATACTGTCATGAGAAGACAGCTTCAGCTTAAAAGAAACACTGGGTAGAAAGGATCTCTGCGAGTGAGGGGAAACATCATCCCACTACAGTTTGTTCCTCAATTGCTTAGTGGCCTGTAAAATTAAAGATGTTTAGTTTGCTGAATTTCAGGATTTCTGCAGGTATATGGGGAGGAACACTATCTACAAAGATGGCTTAGTTCTGCTCCCACTGAAGGTAGCAGAAATTTTATCACTAGCTACACCAGGTTGGGGGAAAGATAAAAATAATATCAGCAAACCAGTTCTTTCATAACTAGCATCAACTATTTTTCATCTAAATTTAATTTTCATCTTAAAATATTTTTGCCAAACATCCAGAAACTGATATCCAGGAAATAAGATCTATTTATATTATTTTAATTTCTTGGCTGAAAAGTATCTAATGCTAGTACTCACCACATTCAGTGATAACACCATATCATTTCAATTCATTCTATACATTAAAGAAATAAATTACTTTTAAAATCATTGAATCATGTTCCTAGAAGTAAAAAGATTTTTCTTGGAAGAAACAAGCCATAGAATTTAAATCTGGAAGAAGCAACCTACCACCAGAAGTTGCACTCTTACTTGACAGCCAAGTGAAGAAAAATACCAATTGTATCAACCTTAAAATGTATTTTTTCCTAGCATGGAGAATTGTTACATGCTCTAAAAGTCAAGAACCAGTGAAACACATAGGTCTAGCAGCTGCTGCAGCTAATGTTGATATGAAACTCCAAATTTATTTGATGGAGGAGGACCAGCCAAGTAAAGCACAAGGCTTTCAGTGGGATGACCCGGCACTGAAACACTCACTGTTGCCAGTTTTTGGACAGCCTCATCTGATGCCCCAAGTGATGCAAGACCAATTTCCTGGGAGAACTGAGCAAAACTGGGTTCAGCCAAAAGAGGTACGTGGCCTAGCAGCTCATGGCAGGTATCACTGGGAAAAGAAACAAAACAAGAAATCTCGTGATCTGTCTTTGTGGTAGAGTGAAAAAGCAGCACCACTGAACAGACACAATGTCTTGCATTAAAACTATTTAATATCCAAAAGACAGAAAAGCACTTACCATGTTTAGCTGAAAGCAATTGAGCAGCTCATACCAGCTCTAGGTAAGTATATAAACTCAGATTTTCAAAAGATGCTGCCTAAAATTAAGATCTGAGCTCCACATTTCTGAGGCAGTTGAATATTTAACTCTGCACACAGTGCCATCAGTAGGAGCTTGCTAAAACTTCATTCCATTTGGTGTGAAGGCTGAGTTTTCAGCACTTAAAAAAAAAAAAAAAAAAGTTTTCTTTCTGGTGTTCTTGAACACCTTTTAACTAGCTTGGCCCTGGGCAGCAAAATTCAAAACTCTCTCTCAAATTCTACCCCAAGATTAAATGACTCACGGCTCTGGTGTATAGAGAGGGTCCGAGCTGTGTCTAACATATTGAGTGCAGTGAAAAACTCTGAATGCTAATCCTGCCAAGAAGTCTCTGGGCGACAGATATCCAGCAACTGGGCGAATGGTGAAACCTGTGCGCTCTGAAAAGGAACGGAGAAATATTTTAATGTAGAATTTCATAATGTTGTCACCTTTCCTGCTACAACTGCAGTAAAAGCCACAGCTCAGAAGAATGTGGGAAAATTAGGCACAATTAGAAAAAGTGGACCCAAGCTTGAAAATTACCACTATTTAGTAAAAACATCCCTACCTCTGTGTCAGTAGATTTCATAGAATTTCATGCCTAGAGCCAACGCAATACAGGTAGGTATCTCTTTAGCCAATCCTAACAGTCTCTTCAGAGGTAGCACTGCCCCTCAAATGTCACTGTTTGTATATATTCAAGTCACAATACATTAAAACACAGATGGCCAAAAGGCCTATTAAAGGACCAGAATGAACACAAGCAAAAGCAACCAAGGATGTTTCCTTGTGTCCACAAAATAGCAGTGAGATTTGCAATGGACCTTAGCTCCCTTTTGTGTAAGAAAATTAGGACACTACCTTTCAGGAAGCGGGACACATCTTCCAGCTGGGGGATGTTGTCTTCCCTGTACCCACAGTGCTTGGTGAGCAAGGGCAAGTTTTTAAGGTACTCTCTGCAGGCATGAGTTGGGTAAAGCTTGTTAAGCTCTCGGTACACCGTCCCCCAAGTCTTGATCTCCTCCTCAGTGAATTCAATCTTGGGAATTGGGTCACCGCTACAAGGAGGAGAGGAAGAAAGGACATTCCTTGGTAAACAGATAATAACAGATGACTCACCTACTATTATTATTTCACATCTATACAGCTGTCACACCTGGTCAGGGCGCATTAGGCACTGTCCAATACACAGTGAGATCTGGTCTGTGCCCTGGAGAGCTCTTAGCCTAAGGGCTGCCTGCCTTTTCCACCTAAATCAACTGACAGGAATCTTTGCATTGACCTCACTGGAGCCTGAAAGTTTCGGTTCTGTAAAAAGTTTCTTAGCTGTTTAATACTGAGAGTAACACTTAAAATATCTGCATAACCTTTGCAGCTTCAGGAGCTGAGAGGAGCTGTTGGACTTCCCTGTCTGCCATTGCTTTTCATTAGTAATGGAAAGAGAATTCTCTAAATTGTGTGGAAGCAGATAAATATACACATTAGATAAAAATCATACTTCTATGTAGAGGAGACAAGCATCTGCCTGAACATATTAACTGTAGTCTGTTTCTCCTACTTAGCCCTCAGGATCTTGATTAAAGTGGATTACAGCAAAGGTGTGATCTAAAGCCCACTGAAAGCAATGGGAGTGTTACACTAAAGCTTCCACTCCCAGCCAAGTACCCAGCATGACAAACACCTTCCCAAGGGAATCTCTGTTAAGAACACATTAACAGTAGCTGGCTCTGTGCTGTGGTAACCAGTTGCATTAATACACAGTGCAATAAAGCTCTAGATACCCGCCATTTCTAGCTCATTTCCAATTGAGGAACTAAATTCAGTCTAAATTCAAGCAGGCAACAGCAACATAAAAATTATGTTTAGGAAGAAGTCGCAGTGCTGGGCTGTGAAACACTGCTTTAAGAGCTCCCTCCTCCAAGCAGCCTCTCTAAAGACAGACTTTCTTTTCACAGAAAACTTCTTATCAACACATCACATGCACTAGTTTGAACCAGGAAAGAAAGCCCAAGTATTAACATTTGCCCAGAGAGTTTACACTCAGTGGTCAATGGGTTATATATTGGGTTTTGCCTTCCCTCCCTGACCTTCACAACGGAGACCGATACGCCCTAGTCAAACCAGTACGTCCTGGCACAAGCAGCATTGTCCATTCTCTTCCATTTCCAGAGAAGTAGGGAGGGACCACAGAGTCACAGTGCACCATGCTGCAGGAAGCCCATGCTGGCATCACTGCCCGTCTGAGGATCAGCGCTGACTCAGATGCCATAATGACCGAGCAGCCAAGAGCTGATCCTCAGACTGATCAGGGCGAGGGGAGCTGTAAGACGGCCTAGATCTACCTTTTAATCTTCTCTTACCCCTCCCTTCATTTTACCCTTCCAGCTCTGATTCCCAAGCCAAGCATGTCCTGGGGAGATCTGAGGCCAGGGAAGGTGAGCTCCTGCCAATCCATTATTTCAAGGCAGCCAAAAAGCTTATTCTGGAAGAAATCAAGCTTACTGTTTGTAGTTCATAGCCAGGTCTGCAAAATACTTCCGCCTCTTGCGATAGACATTGTCTTTGAAACCCTGGTGGATGGAAGGAAAAAAACAAAGTTAAATGAATTTGCAAGCTGTAATAAATAAATTATTTTAAAACAAGACACTTGAAATTTCTTCACTTGGGAAGTATACAAGTATGCTGTGTAAGAATGAGAGGACAAGGCAGGAACCTCATAGCTGTAGCCCGAAATGTTTAATAACTGTGAACTAAACAAATACTCCAAAGTAAGGATCAGCGATCTTATATGTGCAACTATATAGTCAGTAGAGAAGGATTTCTTTTAGTCATATCAGTATTTATACAAATATTTTACTTGGTTGATTGTTCTAAATTACAGAAAAAAATTGCCCATTTGCACAGCCCAAGTGCCAATTCATTTGCTCCAATTATAGTAAGAAAGAAAGAGGAAGAACCAAGCCTTTCACACAACAGCGTTTTTTGTTGGTTTTTTTCTTTAAATTTGTATGTTACCACTCAGGGCCCAGACCTAGAGTCCTCACATGAGTAAACCCTGCAGAAAAGCATGGGAGCTGAATTAATTGAAAGCCTTGACTGAACTAAGAAAAAAGACATGAAGCCCCCAAGAGAAGATGCTCAGACTCACAGAGCAACCCCCACCATTGAAGGGAAGGAGAGGGAGGAGGAAAAACTGCAATTTTTTTAAAGTAAGCTCCACAAAGTATGTTTTAACTAAAGATTAGGCGTAGGGGGGGGAAAATACTTACCGGATGATCAGCATCCAAATCGGACCCATACATCAGCACTCGGTTTGCACACTTATCCAAATCTGAGATCTTCTTTGGAAACCAGGGAACATTCTCCATGTCTAGGGAACGCACAGAATCCTCAAAGTTATTAATAACGCCAAGCATGCTGAGGGAGGAAACGCTACTTTCAAGTATGGCTATGGCGGTTACAAGCAAAATCTATAAATTAAAAGGGCATGAACAAGACAAGGGAGTCAACTGCCTATCTGACACCAGCCTACAGCTCACACTTCCTCCTCTGCCACTGCCACAGTCTGCCTACAGAGCACAGCCAGCTCCAAGCGTCCAGGGGAGGAAACAGTTAATACGGGTTTTCTGTGGCCCTTACTGTTATTACTGTTAATGTCAGAGTAGCATCTAGAGGCTCTCACTGAGACCAGGCCTCCTTGTGCACAGTGCTGTGTGAAGCTTCCGGGGTACAAAGTGTGCAAAGGAGCAGAGGAGCGATTTGCCCGTGGTCCCTGGGCAGTGGGAGCAGGTTTGAGTCCTCTCATCCTGCTTTCCTCACCATGGGAGATAAACGTTGCTCCGTGGTTACGTACCTCAGAAGCACCCAGCTTTGCTGAGGGGTTTGTGGGGGAAGAGGAAGACAAAGAGGCAATTTCAGCCCTGCAGCCTTACAGAGATGTGTCGTTGCAGTTTTGCTACTAACTTTTTTTCCTCTTTTTTTTTTTTTCAGCCCAAGGAATTTATAACTAAGCGGTTGGCAGAGTGGTTAAAGCACTGTTTTTCTGCGTTAATGCTCCTCAGTTTTCTTACAAAGGAGAAGGGGAGTGTTTAGATTGAAATTCCCCTTGCTTAGGGCTGAAGTAAGCCATTTTTATTGGAGACACCAGATCTCACCTTCCCCTACCTACCTGCCTGTGACAAACACATGAGAAATACATGGGACTGACCTCCTGCTGCCCTGAACTATAGGCATCTCTTTAACTGGAAGCAAAGGTAAACAGGATATGAAGCATCCTAAAGTTAAAAAGCTAAAGTGTGTATTTCACACTAATACAAGTAACTGGTTATGATGAAAAGTGGTTAAAATATAAATATATTTAAATCAAGAGCTACATGAGGAAATTGCAGAATCCATCTCCCATCCTCACCAGTGTCTGAACTGACAAGTCCCTGGCCAAGCCCACGTGGGCCTGCACGGGTGCAGGGACTCCCATTCGTGCCAGTTGTGCTGTGCTGAGAAGGGATGGGAGCCCAGGTAACAGACAGCCAGTTTGCTCTAGCCTGAAAGAGCCTGTCTTCCTCGGTGACACCAGCCAGTGCAGCCCTGCTCCTATCAACCAAACTACAGTGATTCACAACGCAGAAGCATAAACCTGGCAGCTACTGACTGAAAACACTACACAAACACAGATGTGGACACCATAAAAAGATTTCAAACCAACACGTTGAGAAGTGCATTTTCATCAGAACTGCCTTTTCTACTTACCATCTTCCTGGACATTGAAATGCTCTGTCGGGTTCATAGAGACAACATTGACATGGGATTTCAGGAGCTGGAAGATCTCATTCAGTTGTTCCCTGTTACTATCACAGTCCACAAAGATCTCAAACTCAGAATTTCGTCTCTTGGACTTCCGTGACTCAATGTGTACCAGATTTACATGCTTCTCCTGTTTTGTAAGAAGTAATGTTTTCAAAAAGATTGACTAAAAAATAACATTTGTTTTTCAAATGAATATTCACCACCTTCGTGAAGCTATTTTAGTTAATTGGATCTCTTGACAGCAGTTGGCTTATTGGATGAGGGGGTTGATTTTTAAAAGCCTCCTATTCAGAAGGAAATGAAAGAGAACCTGTGCTCTTTCAATTTCATTTACATTCAGGAAGCACAAAAAGACACAGTCAGGAGGTTTAAATTCATAGACCTTTTTCTTTCATCCCTCCCATAGGAAGCTGATTAGCAACAAGGTCTGGGGAAATTCACCAAAATGCCAATCAAGTCACCATATAATTATCTCACAAGCAAACAAGGGATTTAAAAGCAGTAGTTTTCAGAGCATAAATTTCACTTTTCTTTTATTTGAAAAATTATTTAATCCTATGTCTTGTATCAGGAACACAAAGCAAACCCCAGGCTAAGACACGCAGGGCCAGATGACAGAGCAGAGTGGCACTGCACACATTCTGTGTGCAACACCTGCCCAGCAATCGAAGGAGTGTGGTTGTGCAATCATGGCAGTTCCTCTGTCACCCTCAGTCCCGCTAGGCAGGGTGACAAGGGCACAACCCAGTGTGGGTCAGCATCGGCAGGAGCTTCACACCCACCTCTTATATGCAGTAGAAACAACGAGGGCCAATCCTTTTTTCATGAGGGGAAAAGACAAAGCTCTCTCTATCTTTAGTACATGCAGATGATAGATTCTGTGAAGATTTTTAGCCAGCCACTATCTAATTTCTGAAGCAAAAATTTGCCTTTGTGGGTAATTTTGCGTGTAAGGAGGAAGCCAGGTTAGGAATCACATCCTTAATAAACAGATGCAATTATTTCTAGTATGTTCCAAAACTATCCTTACAAGTTAAACATACAGAGCTGCTGTAGCAGTGTGATTATTACACACCTGAAAGAGTTTCAATGCTTTTACAAGTCCTCCAACTTCATTCTTCAAGGAAAAAATGATTGCTGTTCTTCCTCTTTCAGACGCGTGGTCTTCATTCTCTTTGTTATCGTCAATCATCATGTAGTTTGACTTATTTAACTAAATGCAAACAAACAAAAAGATATTTCTGAATGGCTAGTAGCACAAAAAGCATAAAGTTTTACATTTCCGTTTGTCTTGGCGTCATGTTATGCTTTGACTGAACAACCACAAAAGGAAAGGTGCCAACTAAATCATTCCCAATAACAGACAAAGTTAGGCACACAGAGAATCTGTGAGAACTGAGGATGAAATTCCGAGGTTTCTTTTTATTCAGTTGAATGACATTATAGACACCTTTAGTCATTCTCTAGGATGCAGAACATGTTTTCATAGTTTATAATTAGCATTGGTATTTCTTTGGGAGAGAAAGAAGTCATAAGTCAACAAAATAAGCTGAACAGAATACTTGTTAGCAAATTTGATGAACATTGGTAAAGGGAATGATCCAAAACCTGTTGGAAAAGATGGATCAACATTTAGTAGATCAGAACTGAAAAATCATTGTCTTTCTCTCACTACACAGTGCTTTGACAGGGAAAGGAGACAAAACCCAAGGAGTTAAAATGTCAGGCTGACCAGAACCTGTTGACTATAGAGACAGTCCCACTCTGGTCAACCCCAATCAAGTTGTTCTGTCTGATTCACATGCCAATCCCTTATCATAATCACCCAAATCACACACTGAAATTTTTCAGACAACCAACACTGTAGGACCACATGGTTTTATATATCACTAGGGATCACACTCCTGACTGCGCTGAAATCAGTGGCTATCACTGACCATATTCTTAGCCACATGTTGCCAGGTGAGAGAGAGAATACAGAAAATGCGGAGTAAAGAAAAAATATAAGGCTTAGAAGCAGAGGCTGTGTCTCATGTCTTCAAACCTTGCAGAAACAAGAAAGGTGAGGTTTCTGAAGGAGCCAGGGAGAAAGAGGAGAGGAACAATGGAGGCACATTATTGCTATTTGGAATTATTTTTTGATTTGACAGAGTTTTTAAAGATATGGCTATCTGATGACAACTCATCAGGAATGGAAAAAGCAAAAATAAAAATGCAATCAAAATGCAGCAATTCTGTTGATTCCCTTCTACAGTCTCTCTAACTTTAACTTCTTTAAAATAGATAATGTTGTACAGCTAAGTATTTCTATCTATAACATGTGTTTAAAGACAAATAACAGATTTTACCTGTCTTTTATCAAAATGTTCCCATTTATCTTTCAGATTACGAAGATGATCTGCCTAACAAAATAATGAAATTAGTTCATTTTAAATTGAGTGGCGTACAACAAGGCAGATATTTGATGCTGGTCTAAGAAAGATTTCAAGCAGGTTATTAGCTGTGAGCACTTTAAGATGCAGAGGTGGTATCATAGAATTGTCTAGGTTGGAGGGGACCTTTACGATAGAGTCCAACCATCAACCTAGCACTGCCAAAACCACCACTAAACCACTTCCCAAAGCATCCCATGGAAGAGGTCTTGCTCCAAGCCCACCAACACTCATGGAAATACAATCACTGGATTTCTGACTTGATCCCCATCTTTAATGATTTGTCACTATATGACAAGCCTGGACAACTGTGTCAGTCCATCACACTGTTTCTGATCCAGCAAAGCCACTGATCTCCATCAAGTTGAGTGCAGACAAATTCTCTGTTGAAAGTGGGAGACAGGGACCACTGCAGGTTCTGCTGACCAGCCTGCAGATTTCACTGCTTGCTTCAGGAAGCACCAGATCAGGATCACAAGAGCCAGGAACAGACACTGAGCAAGGGTACTCCAAGCAGAGAAGAAAAAGCTAATAACTCCACAATTACATATAGGATATCGGTTGTTGTGTCAAGTGCAGGGATAGTCATTTGTATGAGCCAGATCCTACTCAGTGCTGTAGATGCAGCTGGGTGCAAACGAGTCTCCATTACAAATAGAATTAGATGGTTGTCTTTGAAGGCAAAACCTGTTGGGCTGTTTTACATGTATGGCTTATAAACAGCCTGTTGGCTTGATTCCACATTCAGGATCATTGACTTAAGACAAGATCAGCTTATGAGATTTGGCGTAGTGGCGTGCAATATAATAAGGTGCACGGCTAGGACAAACAACATCCTCTGAAGACTAATGTTCTTTCATATTTTGCTGGTTTAACTAACATCGTGTTTAGGATTAGGTGACAACACTTGTAAAGTAGTATGTTTAAGAGATCAGCAAAGAAAATACAACAAAACACTGTGTTTTTACACTAAATTCTGAAAGTTAGCCATAACTTACTAATTTGATAAAAGATGCAGAAAAGAAATTCAGATGCCTACCATGCTAAATGCACTCCACGGAATCACCGTACACATTTAACCCTAAACCAACATTAATCTTTGGCTTTCAATTCAAAAATGGGCTGAAAACAGGTCTGCATTAATGCAGCAACCATTTTGGTGCAAGACAGCAAGAGAAAATGGTAATGCAAAAACAATTCCTCTCCTTCAACAGCTGCACCTTCACTTTCATTTTATTCTATATCAGCAACTCAGCTCTAATCAACTCTAACACTTTTTCTTTGCATGATAACACACTGGAGCTTATGAGGGGTTTTTTTTGGGAGGGGGGATTAATATTGTATCGATGCTTATTATTAATGACACAAATCATTAACTGATTTCCCATCAACCTGACTCAAGTCTTAATAAAAATACACAAGGCTAGTCTAAAGCCCCTATTTAGATAGATATCTAGATGTCTTCTGGTTAAAGATGGCTCCTTTTGGAGCCCATAGCAATTACCTTCCCTTTCTTCTCCTCCCCAACAAATATTCTCTGAGGCAGACATTTGAAGGTGTATATTTTGTGCTTTAATTCTTTATATTAATGGATAGCCAAGATTTAAAATTATCCAGACATACTCAACTAAAGGAAATTACATTTTAGAGCTATAAATTGAAGATCAAAAAATATTTTAAAAAATGTGTTTGATCCAGGTTGCCATTAATTGTACTTGATAAAAAGTCTTAACGGGCATTCACCTCCTCCTTCTTTAAGTAGCAGCTTACTTTCTCACTGTCCTTTTGACACAGTTCTTAACAGGAAGGGATGAGGACTTGATCTTATGAGTGACCACAACTAGATGTCCCATTACAAGGGACATCCAGTCTTCCCTAGATTTAGTTCTCAGACACCAAACCGAAAGCTGTGCTGAAAAGTTTATTTGGCTCCCAAAGATCTGAAGGATACCGCAAAACAATCTTTTGTGAAACTTCACTCCATTACAGCCAGCCTTCTTGTTTTCTCTGGGAATTTTACTGACATTTTAAACCATACAGTGCCAATAATTGTGGCCAGCACATAAAGCGCTGATTTTATCTCATCTTTGCTGATGTACTATGTATATTCCCACTGTACCATGAAATAATCCAGTAGGGAATTATTCTGAGCTCTATCACAGCCTCTATGTTCCAAGCAATGATGCACCAGAAGTTACGCTTGTTCTACCTTAATTTCACCTGCTCGCATTTCAATTTTACCACTCCTTTTACCCCCTTCAGTCCAGAACCAGTAGCATAAATCAGACCCACCCCTGTCCCAGCGGCACAGAGCACTCCCACCGAAGCCAGAGGAGCATCTCAGGGCAATCACCTCTCTCCAGGTAAGCGGGACCAGAAAGCTCCCCCTCCCCGGCCCCCCCAAACCCACCGCTCCGAGCAGCGCAACAGCGAGGCGGCAGAGCCGTAATTCAGAGAAGCACCAGCGAAGGTCCCGTCCCTCCCTTCGCAGCGCTGCCCCCGGGGATCGCTAAGCCCCCGGCCCAGCCCACACCCCCTCACCTGCCCGGCGGCCTCCCGCGGGCTGCCTGCCGCCTCCAGCGAGCTGCCGCGGCGGGGCGCGGGATGCATGGACGGGACGGGACGGACGGGGCGGGACGGGACGGACGGGAGCAGGGAACGGGACGGCGCTCGGCAGCGCCCGGCACCGGCGGCCGCTTTATGGAGGGGACGAGAGCCGCCCCTAATCGCCCTCCCCGGGGGGCGGAGGCGGCGAGGGGGGGGAAAGGAGGGGGAGATTGGGGGAAGCACCGCCCGCCCCCGCTGGGGAAGGGGCTGGGGAACCCTCGGAGAAACACCCCGTTTGGTCAAACGCCGCGGGGAAGCTCAGAAGCAGCCACAACCATCCATCAGCAGCGCACCCCGAAAAAAACAGCAAAAAAACCCCAAAAACAAACCAACACAAAGCAAACGCTTTCCCTCCTGAGTTACACCTCCTCCTATATAAGGGATACAAGGAATAAGGAATATATATAAGGTATAGGGAAGATTAAGAGGAAGACAGTTCCAACCCCCCATGGCAGTGGGGTTGGAACTAGATGATCTTTAAGGAACCGTTCTGTGATTCTGTGACTTTCTGTGGGGTTTGCAGCTACCGTGGGGCTGAGGAGAGCGAGCGTTCAGCTGGAGGAGGCCTCTCTGCCACCATCGTGGCCACGCAGCCGCCTCCCAACACATACCCACTCATCACAAATTAATGTACACACTTTATGTGTAAGAAAAGGAAGGCAAACTGCATAATAAATGAAAAGTTGTGAGGGCAGAGGCCACAGGTGAGGGTACATCAGCAGAGCTGCCTGCAAGGCAATGTTTTAGCTACGGCCCAGGCAAGGAGCTCCCCTAAATACCCTGCAAAGCTGCTGCAAAAACGTGTGGTGCAGGTTGTAGTCTCAAAGAGAAGCAGAGCAGATATATAGATTGAGTTCTTCACTGAAAGTAACAGTGTGCTTTTTGCTGTGAACATAAATTGCAGCGCATTAATTATTTTCTAAAAATCTGCAAATACAGGAAGAACAACTACACTCCAATTAGCAGGAGAATATATATTTTCATATCTTATATACCGTGTCATTTATTTTCTGTATAGATCTATATATAAATTCTGTATAGATTTAAATATGTTGATATTTAAAATTTATCATGGTTTTTAGACTCCAATAAGCCCAGTCCTTGCTCTCTCCTCTCAGGTCAGATTTGGCAACAACATTAAGATAAGGGGATTTGTGGAACAGAGCAGGAGAAGCCAAAACGTTCCCAGGAACATAATCCCTTGGAAGCTTTAGGGGTCTGGGGAGGAGAAATTGATTGTTTTGTGTTGGGCATGGGGCTGTCCAAAACCAGAGATTCTGGTCTTTCATTACGTTCCTTACAAAAATACCTTTGAAAGAAATGTTCAAAATCAGCAACACCTAGTTTTACCTTAATTTACTCAAGTGTCTGAAAAATCTCCAGTATTTTCTCTTCAGTGCCTAAAATACTGAAACCTTGATTCCAGACAGATCTCTTAGACACCGGTGTAACGCAAATGATGAATTAGACTGATGAAGCCAATATGCAGGCTAACATCTAACCAAGGCAGGCATAATCACACACCTCCAATGATCCTAGAACACACTAAACTTCAAACCATCCTGTTTCTAAGAGGACAGAGAGTGACTAGCTCTGCCCTTCAGACACAGCACGGGACTGAAAGAGCACGGCTCTAAGTGATGACATAGCTGGAAAAGCCAGTTTGTTCCAGTTTACTAGTGGGATATATTTTGTGACCAGATGCTTCACTTTTCCCTTCATAAAGAATATGCAGTATTTATTCACTATATGTCTTAGTTCTACAACAGACATTTCACTTCCTTCTTGCAGAATAGATCTCTTCATCAAACAAGCTGACTCAAAAAGCAAACAATTCGTAGGATCTTTACCCAGAATTTTAAGCATACGAGAGCTTGGTATTAATAATGAATCTGTAAACATGAGTACAGTAAGATATTTATAATAGAATATGACTAAGCTGTCAGTTTTCCCTAGCTCAAATGCAGCAATAATAAGAACTAACATGTCATTCTGCTTTTTTTTTTTAAATTACTCACTAGGTAGCCCTCTAGAAGCTCTCCCACTGCAGGCAAGCATCTCTTATTTGGAAATCTGGGCTCAGGCTGGGTTTCCAGTACTTCCTGATAGCAGCCAAGTTGAAATTCACGTGCTTTCTTTTCTGTCAAAATGTTGTGCTCATCCTCAATAAAATATGAAAGAAAACACAAGATACAATTCTCACTCACATTTCCTCAGGCATCAGAAAGTGACCTGAACTCAGCTGTCTTAACTGTGAATGAAGGATTTTATTTTTTTTTTTAACTTTTACTCAGATCTGCCTTTCCCTGTCTTTCAAGGCTATAAGCTTTTACAACATACATTGGGAAAGCCAGTTTATTCTTGGTGTATACATAGGATTATACTAGTGTTAAGGGACATGCATGTCCTCCCCTACAGCCCAGACCTGTAATGTTGCTCAGCAAAGAGACAGTCACCCAAGCACTTCTGAAAACACACTTTGGAGCCTCTTTCCCCAGGAGACGACAGAAGCAGTGGCTTGAATAGCATCTACAGGTACCTGGAGACATGAAGCACAGGGAAGGGCACAGGACAGTCCAAGGGGCCACATCGAGACACCAGATGGTGAAGCTGAGCTCAGCAGGAACACATGAGCTTCCCGGCAAACAAGAGTCACAGAGGGGATATAAACTGAGCTGCCAGCCATGCCAGATTTAAGGGCACTTCCTACCTCCAAGGCCCCAGTCTGATAAACAGACAGGAGTGTCCCTGCCTCCCACATCTTCGCCCTGTCATTTCCAATTTGAGCAGCAGCTTTCTGGGACACTGGTCATCCCTCTCCTCATACCTAACACTGTGGAGCCTGCAGTCAGCTCAGCCTGTAACTGCTGATACAATGCGAGTAGTACAGTAACAGCCAAGGAAATTTAAGCTAATATGAAATTAATTAGTTACAAAAAGAGATAACCGGGGCAACCCAGAATTTAGGGGGGCAGATTAAAGCTGATTCACTGATTTGGTCAGAAGTGCTTGTTCACCACAGCCAATGCCCTGTAGTCTGAAAGCAGAACCACAAAGCATGAACTGACTCAATTACAGCCTGTTTTCACTGGATGCTCACTGGAGCCTGTCCTGCTCCTCTCCTCTGCAGGGTTTCCAGCTCCTGTGAATCTGCAGGTGGTTTTACAGGAGAACTATTTAAAAGGTTTCATCTGAAAGTTGAATCTTCACAGTTTTAGGGTGGTAGGGTTTCAGAAAATCATCACTGTTGCAAGCACAACTGCTGCTTTGGGTTTTCACAGTCAGGGGGACACTTCCACCTTCTCCCAAAAGCTGGCAGTGAATCCTACCGTTTAAGAATGGTGGCTTGGGCCTCTCGCCACAGAAAAGAGCAGTGTGGCACAGCAGAACTACTAGCAGTCAGGTACGGAGAGCAATGCAAACAGAACAGCAACATGCAGAGGTGCTACTCCACTCATCCTACGAGGAGGTGGCACAAGCAAAGACTGACCCAAAAAATCTCTGAATTCTCACAGAGTTGGTCTGCAGGAGGACTGAGGCAGAGAGAGGCCAAAAGTTTTCAGTGGGACATCAGAAGCCTACAAAGACCCTGAGGCGGGAAGGAGTTATGAAGGACAAAGAGGCAACCTGGGCCGTCAACACCATATGGAAACAGGCCTCTCCTTACCTCATGAGAGATAAGGCAATATAGTGATTTATTTTATTTCTTTTAAACCCCACAGGAGATTTCTCACATATAGCCTCTCATACAGACAAAGCCTTCCAGACAGATAATCAGCACCTGAGGATGGAGTACAGGTCTGACCCTGCTCAAAAGTGGGTCAAGCTGATCACACACTTTGCAAGACAGCACTTTGCCACGTGCAGCTGCCACAAAACCCATTGCATTGGCACAAACTCTGACAGCATTCACCATGAGGGCTACAAGAGCTGGCTTCCAATGACATTATTACCTCATAATTCCTCATTAAATGAATCCTCTTCTCAGCATTCTCCAGATCCAAGTGAGAGGGTGGTGTCAGACTGAGAAGTTCTGTTTTC
This sequence comes from Calidris pugnax, assembly GCF_001431845.1. NCBI lineage: Eukaryota > Metazoa > Chordata > Aves > Charadriiformes > Scolopacidae > Calidris > Calidris pugnax. Next base: position 692,659 of record NW_015091240.1, read on the forward strand.
TGGCCCCTTTGCCAAAGTAGTTCCAAGAATGTCAAGTGGCTCCAGAAGAGGCCACAACTCTATTCCTGCTGCCTAGCTGCCAACTCAGAGGTGACCCTTCTCTTCTAGTCCAGATAGTGGTGCTGACATTTGTGGGTACACATTCACAGATAAATGCTCTGGAAATTTTTAGGCTGAAAAGTAATAAAAACAAACTGTCACTTCTCCCAATCTTCCCCTCCACACACAGCTACACAGTCAAGGGACTCACTTTTTGCTGTCTGTGAAACACACACATCTACCTTCTGCCTCTTCCTCCCACTCTGAGAAAGTTTGCTCTCCATGGGTCATTGGTAAAATATGTAGGGACTCAACTAACCTGGCACATCTTTCCAGACAGAGAATAAGTCTTGTATCCACCAACACTCTAAGGAAGCTGGTCTGGGGGAAAAAAAAAAAAAAAAAGGCATAAAAAAAAAAAATCAGAGAAAAAAAGGGGCTCCTTTTTTCTACTTGGGGGAAAAAAAAAAAAAAAAAAGGCATAAAAAAGAAAGATCAGTGTAGTACAGGGGCTCCCAAGGGCTCCAGCACTGGGGGAAAAGACAGTCAGAGGGCGATTTTGTTCAACTGGCAACAACTGATGAGGCAAGAACCATGGAAAGGCAGGTTGGGAATGATTTGCAGGGAGATATTAATCTTCTGCTGAAAGATAAGATTATCTACCTGCACAAAGCAAGACTGAAGGAGAGAAGCAGTCAGCCCTAAAGTCTTCTCAATCCTGTCAAGGTCATCAGCGTGAATTACCCCTTCTCCCTGCCGGGTTGGAGATTAGAGCACTTTCTCCTATGAGGTAATTTCACAACATCACTTCTGGGGTATAAACCTCCTCAGCCATCCCTTGGACTTCATTTGGCCCAGCCATCTGCCTTTCCAACCAAGAGCATTTGCCCGAGGCAATGTGGCTACTTCCAGCTTTTCCAAAAAAAAAGGTATGAAGTGTTAAATCCCTGAAGAAAACAGGTTTAATACGATTTAATACTAAGTCTGCTCTAATCATAATTACCTTTTCCAGAATAGACTACTGCAAATTCTAATCACAGCCCTCTGCCTTTCCATTAATTAACTGCTGCAGACAAGTTATGCCTTTAAGAATCACATGGCACTTAGGCAAGCACTGTGGAAGCTGCAGGGAGAAGCGAAGATGAACATCATGCAGTCCTTTGAAACAGTTTGGTTTCTAGTACAGGTTTTACAGATCTTCCTTATATTCTCCTTGCATTTTATGGATGCCCTAATACACTGATGCCTGACAAACTGCTGGTCTGAAAATCTGACTCATTTTCTTCTATTGATTTTTAATATTTATAAAGCATTGAACATAACACCACCTAAGCAGCAGCACCCACTCCCATTCACTTTCTAATCTTCATTCTCCCAAACTTTGACCTCTCTCACTTAAAGGAGATAACCTATCATTGTGTTTCATGTCGTTTGCCTAAATGCTGGCAGTTAAACAGCTCCAAATCAAAAAAGCTTTTCAAAGTTTATAAAATTGTGTGGATCTGAAATCCTCAGCTTTCAACAAGGGAGTTCTTCCATTTCCTCCCTTCTTCTGCAAACCACCTTTCTTCCAACAACCACTTCCCAGGGCAATTCAGCAAACCTTTCACCAGTGTGAGGCTACAACAGCGTCATGCACTGTACTTGGAAAAACCACAGAGAAACACCTGTAAGTCTCAGTACAATACCTCAGCTACCGGTAAGAGGACCACATCTCCACGAGGGTTTAGCAATCAGTTAACTCTCCATGTTACTGAATAGCTGTTGAATAATAAAGTCATTGATTCATAAGCAGTTAAGAGGCAACAAAAGAAAAAAGGGGGGTTTAAGTTACACAATTATTGAAAACATTTACAAATATCTTTTTCCAACAAAAAGTGCAGGAACCAATCAGGCAAATCACCCACTCAGCGTGATTCAGCCAGCTGTAGTATCAATAGCCTTTAAGCAAGCTTATTTTGAAAAGCCAGAGATGCTGTGTAAATCTACTGAAGCACATCTAACCAACAGACCATTCACTGTTTGTATATTTGCTTTTGACTGTTTAAAGAAATAATATTAGTCCTTTCATCTGAGGCAGGTAATATTTCTCTTTTCATAAAAGCTAAACGAAATCAGGAGTGACATGAGCTACAGGCTGCTCTGAGCAAACAAGGCGTAGTTTTTCCTAACAACATCTTTGCAAGCATTTTACGAAAGGTTAGTTGAGACACTGCTGGGGCAAGGGAGAAACTACGCTCTGATTTGTTTTCACCAGTGACTATGTTATCACAAATTTAGTATCAGCTATGTTTCAAATGAAACAAAGTCTGATTGGGAACCAAAATCCTGAAAGAGCTCTCAGCTTCAACTCCTCTGGAGTTAGTGGATACAGAAATGCCAATTACAATGTTTTTTGGTTTTTTGTTCCTTATCTGCTCAGTGTTGGCCAAGGCACCTTAAGTTAAAACTGCAGGAAGGAACAGAGCTCTGGTCCTGCACCAGTCGGCAAAAATCCCCCTTGTTACTATACTGGGATTTAGTCCAGTGACAGCCATCACCCAGGGGTGGGGAAAGCCAAGCAGAAAGCTTGACAAACTGACCTACGTACTGCCTGGAAATACAGCACAGCTTAGAGAGGAGGACGAAATACTGCATTTCCATTAACACAACCTGACTTCTACAAATACTGTTCTGCTTGGCGTTGTGCACAGATCCTGCCCTCCTGGCAGGATGGTCAAATGAATACCCAAACTGTAAAGCAGAAGGGTCATGCATCCACGTCCTTCCTGCAGGACTTGACAGCCCTGCTCACAGCTGCAGCTGCAGAGATGACAGCCAGGAGGGTGGGCAGTGCCACTGTGCCTGAGCAAGGGAAGTAGGGCTGGCCTGGGGATAGTGCCCAGGCACAGCCAGTAGATCTCCAGACAAGTCCATAGTGGCAAGCAGGTCTGTGGTCAAGCTGGGATGAGCGAGCGAGGGACATGGCCAGGCACAGTACACCTCCCACGTAGCTCCAGCAAGGGTGAACAAAGAGCTGTTTTCACAGCAGCCCAAGCCAAGGGTATACAGCTGCTCTGCACCACTGCTGGCCATCAGCCCCAAAGCCCCGGCAGAGGGAGGGAGGCTGGGAAGCTGCTTGGTGCTGAGGGCTCTGGCACCAAAGCTACCAGTGCTGTGAGCTGCAGAGAGCTCAGAGTACCAGCTGCAAAACACTTATCCTGAAGATGAAACACAAAGCATCCGAGGAGAAGAATGTCTGGGAGTCGCAGGCAACCTCAGCCACCAGCACTGAAAACAGCCACTCTCAGCACACAGAATAACATGGGATCCAAAGCCAGGGATTACTTCTGACCTGATACTTCTCCATCCCTTAAGCAGAAAGTGTAGTAGAAGTGGACTCTGTTCATAGAGGAACCACACCGTTAGCACTATTTCTACTGCTTTATCATTTCTATTCAAAAACCTAAAGAATGATCCAGTTCTTTTTCATCACTGGCAAACACAAAGCAAAATAGTCAAATGCATAAATAAGCCTGCTGATAAGAGAAGTGATTGAGTGTTTGTTAACCTCAGCCTGTTGGCCTAATTAGTATAACAGCAGCATATTTTGCATTCAAAGTGAGGTGGAACAAGCTAACAAAGGAGAAAGCTTTGTACTTGTTAATGATATGAGTAAGCACAGCTCAGAAAGCGATAGAGCAGACTTTGATCCACTCAGAAAAGAGAACGAGAGCTCTTCAGGCACTTCTGACAGCACAGCCTGACCATGGGTGTCTGCCAGTAACAAGCCTCTACCATATTCATATTCATTTAGGAAGTTTACCCAACATTAGATTTCTTGAATGTAAGAAGCAGAAAGACTGCATTCAATATACTTCACACACCTTAAAAATAGCAAGGGAAATCAAGAGCTGACTCTAAGGTCCAAACAATCACAGTTGGCTCTGCCTGTTAAAACAGGACTTTTCTATTTGTTTCACCTCCTTGCTGTAAACAATTCACCTTTCTGAAACAGAGGAGATACCAGATTTTTCATTCCTAGCCAATCCGTTCTGTTCCATCAGTGTTTCAAAGTGAAATGCACTTGGACCATTCTCAGTCCGCAGATTTTAGTCACACTCACCCCTATCCACTGAAATCCTGGTATTCACACAGCAAAACAGCAGTTTGCCACTGATGGCAAATTGTGGCCTAGGCACTAACACTGCCCACTGGTCAACGTGAACAATGTAAATTAGATCACAGTTACTTTCTGCTGTAAGGATGAAAACCAGCAAGCAACGTAAACTCATCAATTCACAGTAGGGACCTGCAATTGGAAAATGTTCAGCCTCGGAGCTGTAAAACACATCATCATTTCCAAGATCAGCAAAAGCTGTTCATCTTGCTGTGTTCTCATGACAGATGTTTTTTTTCCCCTATGAGTTTCTTCTATCTTATTAGATTTTAGCTCCCATTATAGTTAGGAAAATTTTGCAACGGGGCAAAATCAATTAGTTTGCATCAAAGAAAGGCTCCTTGAAACGTAACACTAATGAGTTTCATCTGCTAGATTAGAGGGCTTTGCTTTTAGTAACACTTGGTGCAAAATTTTGTTTTGGAGAAATATAGCATTATAAGAATATTCAAGGCTAAAAGCATTAGCTAAACAGTGTCCAGGATAATGGATAAAAGATTAGGGTGGTAAACTGTGAGGAGACATATAACTGAATATTGACAAGAGGATGCAAGTGTAGACCAGAACAGGTTAGTGAAGATTTAATGAACACATTTTGTGCAAGAAGAGCTTGGTACAATTCACAACAGTATATTTAGTGAACTAATACTACAACTTCCATCTTGTCACAATGCTTTAGGAATTACATGGAAAAGAGCTAGGAATGGGAAAAGATAATACTAATTTTTAGACAGAAAAGACGGAAAAGGCTTCATTTTAGATGAGTCAAACTTACAAGACCTAGCAAACTATCTGGACAAAATATTTGCTTATTTTTAAATGTGCTTTTAGTCAAGAACCAATTGTGTTTAATCAACTTCGTTTTCAACTGATGGGAGAATTGCTCCAGAAAACAAAGAGCATTAAATAGATTTGGTATTTCTTGCTTTTATTGAGCTTTTTCACTCCAACTACTTTCTCTTACCCTGTTAGTACAAAAAAAGTGAGAAAATACAGTCCAGAATTAATTTCCTGATAGATAGGTAGAAATTCACATGAAAAATCACATGGTAGGAGTAGTGATCAGAGATCTGCTGGTAGATGTGGTGTAGTACACCATAAATGACATCTGCATAGACACATGTGGTGTGCGAATGACACTCACATGACGTAAGCACGTGCAGTAGAATATAAGGAAATGGTCTTTCCTGTCATTACACCTTCCTTCATAAACCTCCCCAGCACATAAACAAGACTAGAAATGAAGACACAGTATTAGGAGACAGCAGGCCTAAACTGCTGCCAGGAGCAGCTCTCTGAGAGGAGGCAGAAAGCTCACATCTGGACAAGGATGTGCTTTTACCCAACGCTCTCCGTCTGTGGCCAAAGAAACCACTCTACATTTGTGACTGTGCTCTCAAAGCCACACGGGCAGACGGCTGGGCAGTACAACTGAACAGGCTGTCACTTCTGGCTGGGGGACAACACTTAATCCAGATTTGCTGCTGAATCACATCGCAAGGCAGCAAGGGGTTACCTGATTTAAGGGGATTAAATATAAAAAGCCCTTGGATAAGCAGAGAACTGAATTCAAACCTCTTTTGTCTCTTTCCTCTGATTTGATAAGGTTTCAACTTGAACATTACCACTTTTTGTCAAAATTATCTTGACCTGCTGAAACCTTAACAGTTTTACCCTTTTTCCAACTTAACACAGGAATTTGAATTAAAAAACCCAACAAGCCTCATTTCAAGCACCCATGTGTCCTTTTCCTCTGACACCATGCACATACTGCACCTGTGCATAATCTTTCTCCTGCTGACCTTCTGCAACAGGTCAACAACAAAAAAGGCTGCACCTGTTATTCATAAGCTTTTTTCTTATCTCTCAGAAGAAGCCAAAGGGCCAGAGCACGTGTGAGAAGGAAAAAGCTTTGTGTGATTTAATTAAGTTTACTTCTTTCAAGCCTGAGTAAACTCAGAGGTCAGCAGAACGACTGGTTAAATAAATCATGAAAGCAGTTCCTTTACCTTGTAAGGGCAACCACATCATGCCGTGTCACATTCGGCAGGTTCTTCCAAAAAAAGCACGTGCAACTGTTACACCACGTACCAAAATAAGTCTACTGCACAAAGGGTACTGCAGTATTAAAAGCTCTTTTAATGCAAAAGATATCAGCTAGGATTGGATATGGAGAAACACTAGGATTATATTCAACACTTCCATCTTGAGGGTTGGCTCCAGACCTGTTGGTGAAAGTCAGTGATAACACTGCAATAAAAGATCTGATTCTGATCCTTAAGTTCATTGCCAAGAGCACTGGTGAAGAGGGAAGTGAGCAGGGTGGGCTCTGAGACACACTCACACAGATGCTGCCTCACAGAGCTGGATCGTGTCCTTACCCACCTGCTCTGGCATCCAGAAAGGCTGGAGAAGCAGAAAGGCTGCAAGAAATTTGCCTCCTGGGGCTACACCTGGCTGTTCTTGCTGGGTTTGTCCCTTGTACCCGTAAACATATATACTGTGCGGGAGTTGGCCGAGGAAACTCCAGCCCCGCTCCAGAGCAACTCCATGCCAGTGTCTTCTGCATCCATCTCCCACCTGCTTCTAGGAGTTGTCAAATCCTCTCCAAGAGGAGCAGAAGGAAAAGACAAATCTTACCTTCATTTGGGCTTGGGACTTTCCCACATGAACAGCTCACATTGCACATTGCCATTACATTTAGGTCCCTCAAAGATGTTCCTTGGACCTACATTTACCAGCTCATAGGCAATTTCCCATCTTTACTTTTATCCCTTCATAAACATCTTCCATCTAAAGAGCTCACAAAGCTGGAGTCCTTCCTTGCCCTTCCATGTTTTCATGACTCATTTTTCCCTTTCCTCCAGACTTTTCTCTCCACTATTTCTCCTCTTTCCATTCAGCCATTCCAGTGGCCTCACCCCAAATGACAAAATGGTGTTATTTTACATTTTGTTTATTCCCACCTAAGCGGAAGTGTTTCTCCTTCCTCTCTACTCTCTTAACTCATGAAATCAAAATCGTTACTAATCAGGCTGGCATAAACGCAAAATATCTTGCCATGTTTCCTGTGCCTAGGCTTCCTATCTGACTAATGTGGAAATTCTCTGATGCTGCATAAAAGAATTTGTGCACTACAGGGAATTTTTAGTGGAAAATAAAACCCTCTGACATCACTGGCTAACTACAATTTGCTACGCTAACATACAACACCGTGGCTATATTGCAGGGGAGGATAAAAGTGTGCATGTATTTTCCTGTATGTTTCAATATCCTCCTATTGACAGAAGATAGGATGACTGGGCTACAACTGGAGACCAGGAAATGATTTTTGTGATTTCATTAGTGTAATTGACAAAAGCATTGTCTTTCTACATAAGGTTAACAGATGGCTTGTTAAAGTTACAACTTCTTTAAACAGAGCTGTCACCAAAAACGATGTGCATGACAACAAAAACAATATTTATACAGGCTTATTGCAAAATGAAAACGGAGTTTGCATAACTGAAAGCATAGAATAAGTAACTGCCACCATTGCAACACAGATTATCAAGGTGCTTTTTCTTTTCTAAGATTTCCTTGAAAACTGGATGAAGGGACATAAATTGGTGAAGTATTAAAAACATGGGAGTTCAGTTATTATAGGCACAAACATGCAGTTGGTCACCATGCCTACTCCACATGTATGAAGAAACTACCACGGATGTACAAGTGTGTTACATCAAGGCCTGGATTTTAATCCCGGTAGTAATATAATACATTAATTACACAGCATCTTTAATTTTGGGTAAATATGTTTTCATGTAAAAATGCTAAAGTCTGATTCAAGATTGTAGATTCATACTCATACTGCTATTATAGATTGAGCAGGATTTTGTTCTCCTTGAGAAAAAACAGGCAGGCAGGCATCAAGCAAGCCCCTTCCCCTCAATATCTAAGTAGTTATCTAAACCAGGAGCACGCTGCCGTCTGCTGTGCTCATCTCAGACCAACGTGCACCACAAGCATCAGCCCTGTAGGACTGTGCTTTCACATCTCACCTCTGGCAGGTTCAAGACCTGCACAAGGGAAGGGCATACAACACCTGGAACTGCCTCACCTCCGTTATGAACCAGCTCCCTGATGCACTGGCCAGCCAGCAAAAACAGGGGGGTGAATAATAACTACGAAAAATCTAAGATAAAAAAATTAGGCAATACTAGTTTGCCCACCTGCTGCGGTTTTTAAGACCTCACCTTCACCTTCAATTTGTCTCATTTGCATGAGAGCAGGAAAAAATACAAAGAAGATTCAGCCTTTAAAATAGAAAACATAACCAACATCATACCTTTTTGACAGGTGACAGCACACAAGCTGTTCCACCTGGAGAAACCTAGAATGCTAGCATTATTACTGATATTTAGTACTTTTTGCTTTCAGCATCACATTTACTCACTATTTATTGCCTCTGCCAAAATTTTCTCTTCCCCCCTTCTTTTTTTTTTCTGCAGTATCCCTTCTTCCTCTCTTCCTCTAGTATTACTGTCTTACTTCACAGCACCCTCTTTACCTTTTCAAGCAATTGCATTAGGCTTTGTATAAAATTCAGCTCTCAGACTTTCTTGAGATGCCATTAAGACCTGCAGCTAACTCCCAAAGACCTCAACAGGAAGAAAGAAAGAGAACAGAACCCCAGTGGGTTTTCCCTGCATTTGTTATTTTCTTCACAATAATGACGCAGAAGCAAACCTTCTCTCTAACCAATCTTAGATGTCAGCTCCTTGCACTACAAAACCATTTTTTTGGAGAAAAGGTAAAAAATTGAGAATAAGGGAGAAAATAAGAGCAGTATTTCCCATTGCAAAACCTCTGTTGACAGCTACTGGAAATAACCTGGTTTATTTTACCAACCTTGTGATGTCAGGTTCACTTAGCACACGCCTTGTTGGCTCCGACTGAGGGGCACGCTAACTGCATGACTGACGCACATGGCTGTGACTGGGGAGGAAACGCACAGCTGCTCGCTGCTCTGGCTTGCCTTCACATGAAGGATTTTTGAGAAATTGTGTAATATTACAGCAGACTGGTCCTTGCCCCAGGTGTAGCTAGTTCTTCCTTTCTCATTGAGTCTGGCAGAGCACATTAATTTCATCACCATCTATAACAAAAAAAATAAGTAAACAGCAAGCATTAAAAAGGAAAATATGGATAATTTAATTTTGGGGGAAAAGAAAAGAATATACACTAAGGAACAGCTGTGACCAAGGGATTCTTCTCTAGAAACAAAAGCAAATTCTCAAGTGAAAAAGATAAGAGAGATGCTGCTGCTTTTGTAACTCTTAGTAACAGCCAAAATAATCCAAGGTGAGTGGGAAAGAGCATGGAATTTCAAAACAAACAAAACCACAGTAACATATCCATACCACTTTATACCAGTATCATAAACTATGAAGATGGTTGAATTACAAATAAAGATTGTCATCATTATTTTTTTTTTTGCATTCAGCTTTGTTACAGCCAAAGGTATTTATAATCGATACTAACAAAACAAATCTACAAAGGAATCACCATAGCAGTTATAAGAAAATATGAACAAAACATGTAATGACAGAAAATTAAGAGAGCAGAGTGACTTGAGTATGGAGAAGCATAGAAAAAACCCACAAGCTTCCCAGCATATCCAGCATAAACCACTTCATGGTTTAGTCTACCAGAAAAAACAGGTTTGTGATATGAAGAGTTGGCAAGAATCTGGATACGAAGAGCAGCAACACTCTCCTCACACCATCAAGGGGGCAGGTGAAGCATTCTATTATCATTGATTTTTCTCCACGTAACAGATTTCTTTGGTTTTATGTTTCTTTGCTCCACCAGGAAAACACTACTCTGTGCGACAAAGATACCAAATGCACGTAAAATGTGAGTCAAAAGAATGTTACAATCCTGCCTTTGAAAGAAATTATTATATGGATCTGTTAAGCCTAATTTAAGGCCTTCCTGTCTGATTTCTACCTCAATTTTCTAGGTGCCCCAGTTCACACCCAGCTCTGTCAGTAGGATCGCATTCCTGCTACTGCAGTTCAATGCTTCACATGCCTGCTTTTGTCCAGAGCTCTGCACAAGGCAGCGGCAAGTACTTCTCTTTTTCCCCCCAAAGGAAGATGTTATGGCCGTAACCAGATCTTTGGTCCAGAAGAAAGCTGCTTGCCTGCTTGTGCAGATAGATATCCACTCTGAATCAACCAGCCCAGAGAGATCTGGCTTCCCGCTCAGTGTCAAAGCATGGCTGGGAGAGGGAACCAAAAAAAACGCACAAACCACCCCCCCCGCAAAAACCCTTCCAAACCCCCAACCCCTCTCCAACTCCATCCTGCCCCTCCCCGCCCCAAAAAAACCCACCCAAACAAACCCCAGCACCACCAAACCAATCAGACAGGGGATGTTCCCGAAGCACAGGCTAAGGGAGATCCCTGCTGGCAGGACAATGAAATACACCATTTCCAAACACCATTCACCTGCTACCACAAAGTTTCTTCTGCATCCGAACACCAAAAACATCGCACATTCACCTTGCTTTCCATTTGGCACAGCCTTTTGCTCCCAAAGACAGCACTACCCCACCCACACAGCACACACTGCACAAGAGCAGTGGGACAAAGGGGGAATTCAGTCTCCATTTCATCATGTTTATCAAGGCTAAAAATTCCCAGCGACTTGAATTAGCATTCTGCTGAAGCAAGGCTGATGGACCCATTTCTACAGCTCCTATTGCAGAAGAGCAGGAGAATGAGATCCAGTTGGTGTCCCACTTATTGACATCAGCTATTTTTGCTGATGGGCATTAGATATCACCCCACTTAAGCAATAATTATATCAGGGAAATTATAATCTCACATACTCATTGTAATCAGTGATACCACATTTGACAATTAATCAACCAATACTGGATATTTGTGTATTGAAAAGAAGGAGGAACAAAATAGAACAACAGACCTCATCTCAGCTTTTTTGTATGTTACATTAAACAACTACTGCAAAACTTCAACAACTACAAATTTTGAGACACAAACCAGAAATAATTCTTAACTATGGTGGACTACCATAAAGATACTCATGATTCACCTGGGGATAAACTAAGCTCAGAAAAATGTAACAGCCAGATGAGAGACACATTAACTTCCAGACCATAAAAATGACTAGGCAAAGAAAGCAAGAGAGAATTCAAATGAATATCCAATGAAGAACAACGTATTTTACAGGACACTGACATTATAAAGAGGTTCGATTTTCCTCTTACAAGTGACATACTTGAGAGCAATAGACATTTCCAGTGGCTCAGAAAACAAATTTAATTGACACTCAGAATGAAGGAAAGCATACAGGTTTGTTGGGTTTTTTTTAAAGAAAATTTATTACAAATCTGTAGGTTTACGAAAATATCCAAAAAACTGTCAAAGTAGTATGAAAAATGCTGTCATCCTATTCACAGTTACCAGTTTTCTCCAATAAACATAGCATACAAAAATTGATAGAAACCATGGCAATTCTTTTTGGTGACACAAGTCAGATATTTGTACCGACACCTAAGATGCTGCTGGCAGCCCAACAGAGCCATTAAATTGCACTATTTTTGAAAACTGGAAGTTTGGATGAAAAGGCTATATACATATACACATACTGTATTTTACCACATGTACAGGTAACTCAGGGCAAACAAAACATGGCCCAGCACAATACTTAAAGTCTATAAAATCCCAGAGAGGCAGGGAATGCATGTATGTGGTATTAAGTTATTCTCTATGCTCTGGTTCCCATTTTTCTTTTACATCTCAATTAAAGACCAATTGTTTTCCACTCTCATTTACAGAAAGGATGAAGCTGATGTACTGCTATACCATCTTTTCAGACACAGAAAACGTTAACTGCACTGCATGCAGGCAAGTGATCTAAAAATGTAATGCAGTTAAAACATAATATAAAAGAGGGATCTTTAGAAGACTGTGGACTGAATTTACTACAAGTGACCTAAGACCTTAAGCTCCCCTGAAAAACTGAGGCTAACATGGCATTTCTAATGTCATTCACAGATAAATCCTAAGACACGTGAATGAGGAAAGAACTGTCTTGATATGTTACATTCCTAAACTGAAGTACAGACTACTTTAAAAAAGCAGAAAGTTTCAAGTATGTCATGGATTAAATCCAAACCTGCCCTACAACTCTACCTCTGGGTAACTGGCTGCAATGGTTGGAAGCTGCAGCACAGACCATTGGTAACCATATTCTCAAATCCTTTAAACTGCACAGGACCGAGATGCCACAACTCGGAGCTGCAGTGTAGAACAGGCCTCAATGGAAGAAGCGTAAAGATTCTGAAGCAGCAAGATGCAATACGTGCTCAAGGTACTGGTATGATCTAAAAGGAAAAAAAAAGAAAAAGAAAGAAGAAAAAGAAAGAACACCCAAACAATTCAGTATCATTTAACTCTGTTTTTATCAGATGCTTGAAGCTCCTTAGGCAGAGGACATCTGTGATTTCCTACCGATCAATCCTCCTTTTGCAAACAGCAACGTGGAAGAAACCAGCACCCCTTAAAAAACTACTCAGTGCATTTCATTCATTTTCCTGTTTCAACTTCAGTTGAAAAGCAGAGAATCAACAGTTATTCAAAGAACAGAAGAGCAAATAGAAACCAAGTGTCTCTTATCACCAGAGCAAACAGGATGGAAGATGCAGGACTGAATTTACACTCATTTCCTTCCCCGTGCAGACCAGATTAACCAGGGCTACCTGGAACATTTCTTAAAAGCCATGTGTTGGTAACAAGATTGCCTCATTCTGCATTTACTGAAAACTTAATTTCTGAAACAGTGTAATGAAACAGTCAAAAATCTTCATTCCAAAGAAGGAAAATATTGCATGTACATTCTTAGGCTTGAACCTTCAGGTTTGGAAAACGTTTTTCTAGATTGTCAGCAAGTGTCTGATCAGCCTCACGCAGAACTTCAAGGAAACTTTCCACCTGGAAATAAATTGCAAACACACACACAAAAATAAAAATAAAATAAGATCAAAAAACCAAACTTGCATGGAACACAGAATTCTTGTATTTCATATAGGGGGTCTTTCTACTCCTTTACCTTCCCACCAACAGCAGCCACTGCAAATAATAATGGAAAATGCTCCACAGTACATACCTTCCTCTTAAACCCTGCGCTTTCAGTTGGTCTAACTTTTGAAACATTCTTGCCTTCCCCAAACTCTTATTTTGTTGTTTAAAAGGACATTAAGAAAAGCTTCCTATGAAAAATATTTAGAATAATTCTTCTATAAAAATGTACAGGACAAGTTTTCAGTTAGCATAACATTGTAGGCATCCATTCATTTCAGCACAGTTTGACCCTTAAATCAGGCGATGATCTAGGCAAAGCTCTGGCTGAAGTAAGCCAGATGAGACAGAGAGGGTAAGACTGTCCAGAATGGAGTGTTCCCTGTGTCTGAGCAACTCACAACCTGTACGCTCTGAAAGGCCTTGCTACCTGAGGAGTATTTTTTCAGTTATGTTAAGGATCTTGTCATATACTCACTGATGCGAAATACAGAGGTAAGAGGTTCTGAAATGCACAGGAACATGTCTGTTCATTTAAGTGTCCCTGGTGTAGTCCTTCTAATGTATTTTCCTGGAAAATAAAATGAGAAATATAACTAGCATGTCATGAACAGTTGCGAGAAGAACAAACTCAAAATTGTGCACACAGTGTCTACAGTATGTGCTTCATTCTCAAAAATGGGTAAAACAACCAGAACTTAGAGCGCTCAGAGGATGCCAGACACAACTAATACAAAACAGTGTGAAAGCTCACACACCAGAAGTCCCTTAATGAGAATGCTCCCATAATAAGGAAGTCTGGCTGAGAAGACGAGTTTACATATTGATACTCTTCCCTTTTCTTAAATAAATTGGCTTTAATTTAAAAGAAATGGTGACAAACACCTTTATTTTATATTTATAATATATAAATTTATGTATTTATATATTTTCATATAAATATTCATATATTTATGTATAAAGTATCATACAGAATCTTAGCCCTGAAGCCAAGCTACAGCTCGGAAAACCTGTGTCCCTGCCCTCTAACACACAAGTTGCTACTTGCCTTCTGATTAAACCTCTAATAAATTTTCAGTATGCAACTTCACTTGCCCAGAAAACCACCAACAGTAACAGTAAGGTCTTTTTTCTGACCTACCCCACAGAAATCCTTCTTAGAATTTTGCTCATTCTTACCTTGGTCAGTTCTTGAAGCATATTGGAAAGCAATTCACAGCAAATATCCTTCAAAATTTTTAAGTGGAAATCTTCCTCATTTAGATCAGCCCTTCCAGTCTCTTGTTGCTCAGAGTCCTTTGAGTTATCTACAGTTCTCTTCCCACAGCCCTCCATGTATTGTAAGATACGAATCAAGCTCCCAATCAGAGGCATATCTAATACAAAGAAAAAAGAAATGGTAGTTTAACACTAAAAATTTTTCCCCATGCTTTCAAGGCATTAGAATTTCAAAACATACCACAAGATTTTATACAAAAGCTACAGGAATGTATATTCTGACAGTGTTGTGTTTTATAAAAGACTGTTTTAAAGAAGCAAGTGGAAATGTAGTAGAAAACCCAAGCCACGCAAGCTGATCTGTATTTACAAAAAGTATAAGCCAGTGGTAAGGAATAAGAGAAGGAAAAGGTCTCTAGCAGTAACTCAGAGAGGCTAGCACGTGACATTTGCATCCATATAATTCTATTTGATAAACCAAACAACACGTCTTTCTGCTGCAGGTGACCCTGACTCACATTCCCAAGAAAAGGCTTTTAATTCTAAAGACTTGTCAATGAATCGAAAAGTAACAAGTGATAAAGATGGGTTTAAGTAAGTGCAGAATCGCCCTCTACTAAAAAAAAAAAATTACTACCAAGACATCATATTATAGCAAACATGAATTCTGCAATTTTCATTAATTTACCTAATGGGAAAAACTGAACAGAATCTGCAAATTCTATTTCTGTAATTCTCAGAGATAGCCAGTAACCAAACTTTGAGCTAGCGGTAATTTTTAGAGTCACCTGTAAAGAGCCTTACTGTACTCAAACACGTAACTGAATTCTTTATTCTGATCTCTAGTAAACAGTAATAAATTAGCCACCTTCCATCCCACATAAAGTCAACTGTGAAAATAATTTAAAAAAAAAAAAAAAAA
>NW_015091240.1:708183-750367 GCF_001431845.1 Calidris pugnax
CCCCTCCCACCCCCAAAAAAGTAAATTGGAAAAAAAATTAAAAAAAAAAAAAAAAAAGAACAGAAAAAAGCAAGACTTGCTTTTCCTCATCTTGGTGTACTCCTGATCTGTCTGTGAAGCAAACATAGCAGACAGCACGGACAAAATAGAGGCCAATACAGTCTTCTGCTCCTGCACAATGATGGGTGGATCATCTGGCTGGCAAAGTTCATGACAAACGAGGTCATAAAGCAAACTCCAAGTCTCTTTTCCTCCATCAGGAGCCTGCACTTGAGAAAGAAAGAAAAAGAACCCACCAACCCATCAAATTTAATCTAGGTACATGAATTATTTTTCTACCCATTAAATATCTGATGATCTAGAAGTTACTGCCCCCTTGATCCTAACATATGTAGCAATTCAAGTGTCTTACCGATAGCCTGAATGCCCTCATCCACGGTGGTAAGGAGCTGCAAAATATGCATATAAACATCAAGTCCTTCCGGGTTGTCTGACCTACACAGAACAAACAAAAACCAACAAATTAAAGATCCGATTACTGAATTAGTCTTCTGTGTGTCCAAAAACCAGAGTATAATCAGCAATCACTGCCATTCTCTTTGCAAACAAGCTAGTTGACTCATTTCAAATAGTAAATGCAGGGAAATGTACCTGTCAAACAATGCAGCTCTCACTGAAACCAAATTGTTCAGACACAGGCCCTAACAAGGCTGTAAGGAGTCTCCCCAGCCATGAAACCGAAAAGAAATACCACGTACCGGACTTGTTTGGCGGCTTCAAGTATACAAGGCACAATCTTAAAATCTGGAAGTTCTTCTGGGGAATCATCCACAGACTGTCCCACAGACCGACAAGTGCCATTTTTAATCCAGTTTAACATCAGTTCTTCATCTAGATCAAAGAGTTTGTCCACTACTTCACCCACTTTTACCAGCAATTCCACTGTACAAGAGAGAATGCATAAATTCCAACAAGACTGGAAACAAAGAGGAAAAAATAGCTCGCAAAATGCAAATTTATAAAAGCATTCAGAGTAAATTAAGTGCTGAAATACATTAGTTTTGTTCACGACCTACTAATGGTTGCTATGTTTATTTCCTTTTTGCAGCCAGATCAGGTGAAGAGGTGGATAAATAGAGACTGTTGGAAAGCCAGTCATTTATAAAGCAGGAACTTTATTCCACAAAGAGACTTCAGAAGCAGAAGTTATGACTTTTCAGGAACCTGAAGTAAGACTTTCCAAGATTTGTCCCTAAACATGCACTTCTCTGTTAACCTTACACCTGCCAATCTTCAATTTTGCTTAAGATCTGTGATTTCAATTGGACTGAGCAGCATTTCTGAGCGTTGTCATAAAAAACCCCACAACCAAGCTGAAAAAGCTAAATCGTTAGGATTTGTAGACAAACGGTAACTGTTGTTACAATTGAGTTGGATGTGAATAATAAACAATAATTAAAATATTCCCATACATTTACAGACCAACAAAGGCAGGACAAGTTTATTTTCGTGTCCTTTAAATTCATGAGGTTTACTTTATTTTAAAGAAATTCTGTATTCCCAATTGAAAATATTTGTCCTTGAAAATACATACTTCAGTTCTTATTTTTTTCTGCAAACACCCACGGATTCCCAACTTGTTTTGGCAACTTACCATTTGTAGAGCTGGACATGATAAAGCAAACACAGTCATACACAGACGGGTTTTCTCGGATTCTCTCAACCCAGACATTGGCCACCTCAGGCTGGGAGAGGCAAGTTAACAACAACCTAGACAAGAATTGCCCATTTAACAAATCAGAAGCCAATTCACTGATTTTAGATGTACAAGTATAAATAGTTTTAGCTCTACAAGTGTAAATCCAAACCAATGAGAATGATGTGACAGAAACAGGAATCTAGCTCACAACAAATCAAGTCTAGAACAATGGGAAAATAACAGATAGGATGAGAGGATAATAAAATAGTGAGCCCACTTGTCAATTTTCTTCCCAGGCCTCAGAACATAACAGAACTACACTAATGATGCTTTAATTTCTGAGATGTCCTACCTGCTTGTTTCCAGAAGAGTTGGAGAGTCTGAATCACACAAACGTTGAAGTAACACTTGGCTATAAGAAGAAAAACCAAGATTAGATTAGTCGTAGAATGGTTTGGGTTGGAGGGGACCTTTAAAGGTCATCTAGTCCAAACTCCCCCCAAGCAGTGAGCAGGGACATCTTCAACTAGGTTGCTCAGAGCCCCATTCAACCTGACTTTGAATCTTTTCAGGGATGGCGCATCTGCCACCTCTCTGGGCAACCGGTTTTAGTGTTTCACTGCCCTTATTATAAAGAATTTCTTCCTTGTATCTTGTCTGAATCTCCCTTCTTTTAGTTTAAAACCATTACCTTTTGTGTCCTATTGCAACAGGACCTGCTAAAATGTCTGTCCCTGTCCTTCTTATAAGGCCCCTTTAAGTATTCAAAAGCCGCAATAAGGTCTCCCTGGAGCCTTCTCTCTCTTCTCCAGGCTGAACAACCCCAACTCTCTCAGACTGTACTCCTAGGAGAGGTGCTCCAGCCCTCTGATCACCCTCAGGTGTGTCAACCACACCACTCAGCTTGAAATCATCTGCAAATTTGTTGAGGGGGAATCTCGATCCCATGTCTATGTTGTTGATGAAGACATTAAACAGTACTGGTCCCAGTATAGACCCCTGAGGGACAGGACTCACCACCGATCTCCATCTGGACATTGAGCTATTGACCACAACACTCTGGATGCCACCAACCAACCAATTCTCCATCCACCAAACAGTCCACCTATCAAATCCATCTCTCTCTCCATATTCAGAGACAGGGTCCTCTCTGAATCTCGTGACTTAATCAGAGGCTCTCCCTGACAGTTTTGTCTGACCCTGCCCCCTATGCAGTAAATAACCAAATCAATCTTGCCATCCAATCTTGTTAAACCACTGTCACATTTACCAACAAATTTTGTTAAATCTCTGGTTTATATCAATAAATATATTGCTGCTTCTCTCTTACACATGAAGCGCATCACTCCATCGATGACAAACCTATATTTCATGATTGCGAGTCCAGAAAAGCAGCACTTGTGCGTGTATAAAGCACACATACACTTACCCCAGATTCTCGTCTTTACTAATGGACATGCAGATGTCTTGGAAACAGGCCATATTTCCTAATATTCCCACACAGATTTCCTGAAAAGTCAAAACACAGTGTAATTAAGCAACTGCAACATACTTCACAATTTTGTTTCCACAACCTTAAGACAAAAGTAAGAAGGGTTCAAAGATGTTTTCCAGCTTGATTTCCAAGTTCTTACGACCCACTGATTTCAAGACAGAAATACAGATTATTTTTTTTTCTACAGGAGGCTATTAGACTAGCCTAAAACATACTGATGACAGGTACTATTCAGATATTTCAGTGTTATTTTTTTTTCTACAGGACACTATTAGACTAGCCTAAAACATACTCATGACAGGTACTATTCAGATATTTCAGTGTTAAGGTGTTCCATAAAAGCAAACACATGTTGAAATCAACATTGTTTGCATATTCCATGCATACTGTTTTGAAGCTAATCTGGAATCCCTACTATTAAAACAATAAAGAGTCCTAAGAACAAAAATATCACCATGTAAGTGCCCTCACAGGTATTCACTTCCTCCCAAAAAAAAGGAGTCCTAATATAAGCCTCCAGTAAAGCCATAAAAAAAATGTAGAGTAATAATTTTCTGATTGTAGTTTTAAAAAAAAAACAAACAAACAACAAAACACCCAACCAAGTAATTTTCTGATTGCAGTTTTAAAGAAAACAAACAAACAACAAAACACCCAACCAAACAAAACCAAAAGCAGTGCATCTCATTAGGATATTCATGCCTAGACTATCATTAAAAGAATGCATGCTCCTATAAAGGGGATTGTGAGAGCTCTGAAACACCTGCAGGTGACTGGTGCTAATTTGGGAATCTCTCATTTTCAGCAACTTTAAGTTGGAAATCAACCCTCACCGCTCAAGGTTAACTTTCTAATTAACATTCTATCACCTCTGCGAAATTACAGCAGACACTATTTCAAGAAAGTCACCATGACAGCTGAATTGCACTGACTTCCAAATTTTGGCTGTACTTTCAAAAGACAAAGTACTGAACTTTCAAAGACTTATGTGTCTCTAGTCATCTCCTCAAGTAAAGCTTCTGATAACTTCAGAGAAACAGGAGTTATACCAACACTGTATACCTTTCAAAACCCTGTCTTGAATCCTAAATGCCAATGCACCGTGTAATACAAGCTCTGAAACAATGACATCAAAACAAAAGGGGAAGAAAAAAATATGCTTTAAGTACTGGTGTCTAACATTTCCCAGCCACCAACACTACTTTTATAGGTCTGACTAAATAAATTCATGACCATTTCTGATCATGAAAGAAGTAATGAGAAAAGAAAGCCAGTTGTATTGGGTTTGCACAGCAAGGTTCTGGTAGCAAGGGGGAGCTGCAGAGGGTAACAATAATGATATTTTATTGGTAATAAATTAAACTAATTTCTTCAAGTCAAGTCTGTTATGCCTATGATAGTAACTGGTGAATGATCTCTCCCTGTCCCTATCTTGACCCCTGAGCCTTTTGTTATATTTTCTCTGCATGATCCAGTTGAGGAAGGGGAGTGACAGAGTGGCTTTAATGGGCCCCTGACATCCAGCTAAGGTCAACCCACCACACGGCTTTAATGGGCCCCAACATCCAGCTAAGGTCAACCCACCACAGCCAGACTACTGTTTTTTATAGCAAGCCTTAAAACTTCATCAGTAATGTAATATACCTTCATCAGTAATGACACATACCAGCTTCAGCATCACTGAAATACTTACTGAGTAGACTATATTAAAAACTCCGCGAAAAAGCACTTTAAAGTTTGATTTTTATGTTTTCTCCTCATTCCCCTAACCTATTCAAACATGCAACAGAGGAGGAGGGAGGTATGTGTAAATGAATGCACAGAGCTATCTACTATTGCTTTTTGACAGCCCCTACTTACAGTGAGGCGAGGGCATTTTGACTTGGCAAAAACTCCCATGAATATATCAGGGGCGTTGAACTCCTGAAGAAACGAAGCGACATCCTGTGAAAAGTGAATAGAGAAGTAAATGAACTTCTACAATTTCCAAACACAAAACAAAACCTTTTCTCACAGCACAAGGACTAGATCAAAGAGATGTCAAACTCACTACAAGAGAACAGTTATTTCTCAACAGTTAATACCAATAATCCTTACTTTTTGATGAGAGAAGATCAGCAAACCCCTATGGTGACTCAGGATCTCAGAGATTTGCTATACAATGAACCAAAAAGCCACATTTAGCTTCTTTTGCTCTCTGTTTCAACATGGGGTCAGAGATCCTAAGTCAGAATTCAGCAAGTACCAGGGAAGGGATTACCATTAGCACTTGATCAGAGCATATAAAAGAGCAAATCTCCTCCTCATTTTACCACATTAAACCACAAGATTAGTCCTCTGTTTAGGAGTAAAGGGCACATCTTCCATGTTTATTTAAAATACCTAGCAAAAAGCCAGGGAGTAAAATAGTAATAATGAAATATATATGTATCTCACTTGAGAATTTGTTCCAGCATTTTAAAATGTTGAGCAAAATACCAAAAAGTTATGTTAGATTTCCACTATGTGTCTGTAGCTAAAGTGTAAAAGGTTGTTTATCTGTCAGAGAAAACTAGGCTTATTAGCAGGTTGCATTACAATTGCTAGAGGAAAATGTGCCTATTCAGAGACAGCATCAGCATTATCTCCATAATCAAACTGCTGAAGATACAAGCCGTGTACCTGAGGTAATTTCAGCTGCAGCTAAGGAACTGTTTTCTAATAGCTCCAAGCTTTGGTTCAACACCTGCACATAATACAGAAAACCAGCAGGTGTGAATATGGCCTCATTTATGCCAGCTGACCCTAAGCAACAGCACCACATGATCCATTAGAAACCAGGGGGAAGGTCTGGTGGACCACTGTGTTTCTTTAACATTTAGACACAGCTCTGCTTTTATATCCTCCAACAGCAGCACGGCACCCAGCAGCTAGGACGCAACAGAAGGCCTGCTTTTGCAAACTCGGGCCTAAGAGTGCACACTACATACTTGCTTTTCTTGAAAAGCAGCCTTTGTGATGCCAGTTCACCACACCTGCTCTGCCTAGTGACTCACAGGACATCATCAGCCAAAACACAGAACAAGCAACACCCTCGAAATCAGAAAGCTGCCCGAGCCCATTTAACTCTGTGTCTTCTCCCACTGCCAGAAGGATTCTGCCTGAACACACTCAGCAACAGAAACTGGGCAGAAGCCTCCTGGAGCTGTGAACCACCCTCAAGGTCTGAGTCCCGCATGTCACTCCTACCTCATCCATCGACATGTCCCACACTTTGCAGATGTCATTCTCCATCTCTTCGTCCAGCTCTGTCTGGATCCCCTCGGGGCTCACGGCGGGCTCCGTCTTCTCGGGGCTGATGACCTGAGGGAAAACAGAGGGGGGGGATGCGAAGGGGAGCAGGGCACACGGGGGTACGTGAACTACGGCCGAGAAATACCACGAAACGCTAACAACGACCTATCGCTTCACTCAGAGTTTAAATAAACCTCACACGCAAGCAGGGAACCGGCGTGTCGTGTGTGTGTCCCCGCTAACCCGCGCCGACCCGCACCCGCCGGGCGCCGACCGCTACCGGGCCCGCCGGCCTCTCCCCTCACGGCGCCCCCGCTCGCCCAGGGCCCGCACCTCGATGAGGCGGGTGAGGATGCTGAACAGCCAGTGCTTGCTGTACACCGTGTTCCCCACCGCGTCGCCACCGCCGCCCTCCTCCTCCTCCGCCTCGCTGGAGGGCGGCGAGGGGTTACGGTCCATGGCGGCCCGCCACCGCCGCCTCAACCGCGCGGGCGCCAAACGAGGCGGCGGCCAGAGCGCCGCCCGGGCACCGCCCCACAGCGCCCCCTGTCGGGGCGGGGCGCCGGGAGGTCACCGCAGGCGGCGCCGGGACCGTAATGGCCGTCCTCGAGCGCCGCCGCCTCCCCTTCCGCGGAAAGTAGCCCCCCGGGAAACCGAGGGGCCAGAGGAGACCCCCGCCCCTCGGCAGCGCCGGTGCCCCCCGGGATGCTCTGACGACGCCCCGCGGGGACGGAACCGGCGCGGAGGCTTCAGACCCCAGCCCGAGCAGAAAAGAAAGGCAGCGGCGAGCGGGGGCGGTTTTTGGGAGAATCTCTTTATTGGGCTGCAGAGGGGCGGTATAACAGGGCAGCAGACGTGGCCCCCGAGGGGGCTGCGGTGTCAGTATTTCTTGGGGAGGCCCGCAGGTCGGTAGCGGTTGGGGTCCCCTCCGTTTCTGCCCCACTCGTTCGCCTCCTGGTCGGCACGGCTGTCCTCGGCCCCGCGGCCGCTCACGCCGCCTTGCCATCTTTCCCGGGCATCACTAGCGGGGAGAAAAAAGGCCACCTGAGCCACCCAGCGCCTGACTCCGCTTGGTGCTCAGTTCCTCACGCCTGTAAAACCAGCTGTTCCACGGGGCTGCTCAGAGTGAGGTGCAAGCACTTTATCAGCCCTTGTCTGGCAACCGCTGTGGAAGTCACTACACAGCAGAGGCCAGGAAACAAGCCAGCAAGGAGAGTTCCTTACCAGGAATATAATTCTTCTACGAAACAATTCATATAGTTCCTTACAGAAAAAAATTCTTTACTGTGAGGGTGGTGATGCAAGCACGTCAGCAGCCCTTGTCTGGCAACCGCTGTGGAAGTCACTACACAGCAGAGGCCAGGACACTGTGGAACCCATAATTTTGTAAGGAAACAAGCCAGCAAGGAGAGTTCCTTACCAGGAATATAATTCTTCTACGAAACAATTCATATAGTTCCTTACAGAAAAAAATTCTTTACTGTGAGGGTGGTGAAGCACTGGAACAGGTTGCCCAGAGAAGTTGTGGATGCCCCGTCCCTGGAGGTGTTCAGGACCGGGCTCGATGGGGCTTTGAGTAACCTGCTGTAGTGGAGGTGTCCTTGCCCATGGCAAGGGGATTGGAACTAGATGATCTCTAAGGTCCCTTCCAACTCTAACCATTCTATGATTCTGTCACCAGAAATGCAGAGGTAAGGAATCCACCGCCTTGGGAGGACAAGAGGAAAGGCCCACACCCATGTAGGAGGAGAGGCACAATTCCTGCAGGGACAGGCTGTTCAGACAGTAACCGCTTCCCCTCTACTTTCATCCTAGGTCAAAAGCTGAGTACAAGTCAAAAAGGGCTTCACTCTAACCAAACAGCTTGGAACCCTAGTAACTCACTGTTAACAAGCCAAATATGCTCCATTACCTGATCACTTTAGCTGCCCAAGCACCGCCAGGTCCTCTTCGGGCAGCATCATAATTCCCACGAGCATGGAAATATTTGTCAGCACCTATATAATTTGCCTCACGCATGTCATTGTATGCTCTGAGCATATCCCATGCCCCTGCAAAAAGCAGAGAAACAGACATGATGTTGACTTTAACGAGTCATCCCAGAAACAGTTAAGCACCGTTTCAGCCAGGAGCTGAATAGCCCAAGGAGCAGTAACACAGAGAGGTGCTTCTCAACATTGGCCTTTGGACTGGGGTATGGCCACAGAAAGGGCCTGTCAGGGCTGATCAAGGCCCTCTTCCAGCAGCAGAAACCAGTGGAGTCTCTCATGTGGAGCTGCAGAACTCGCATCTCCGAAGACTGTGTCCATTGACTGCTGCTAACCTGTGCTCGGGGAGAGGGCTCCTGGGGGACAGGCCCATGGTAACAGCAGCTTACCTCCCACTGCATCCCAGGCAAATCGTCCACTTTCGAGTATTGGTAACATGTCAGCACTTGCACATAGAAGAGAGAGCAACGCGATGTAGACAAAGAGCTTCATGGTTCCCAGCACAAGGCTGACACGGAGCTGTGAGACAAGCAGAGAGATGAGCAGTTCTGGAGCACCTTTGAAAGACTGCTGACATAGCATCCATCACATCTCCAGCTGTGCCTGGGCAGCTGCCCCAGCGCTAATGGCTAGTCCAGGAACATGCTTCTCCCCCCGCAAGGATTGATGCCCTCAGTGCAACCACAAGCTCAACTAAGAACTCCACAATAGAGGCAGATGCACATAAGAAACTCACATTTTAGCATTCCCTGCTACTCCCATCTAAGAACAGAGAAGCCTCACATGCTAAAGCGTTAGTCCTGTTCCCAAATACCAGCCAAAAACAGTGCATATAGCTCACAAATTCAGAGTATCACTCACCACTGCAGAAAGGCAAAGCCAAAGGAGATGGAGCTTGTCTTGTGTGCTCTCAGACAGGGTATTTATAAGCGATTCAAACACATCAAAAGAGGAAACTGGAAAGGATGCCCATGGCTGGGAATTCCCCCCCCACTCCACTTCCAACACAGAAATCATTACGGTAAACCTGTCCTTGTCCTGACTGAAAGTTCAAAGTTCCTCTTACACAATTTTTTAGAAAGTTTGTGGTGCTTCTTCAGCTGTCCACAGGACTATTTGCTCCTCATAACAAGCAGGCTGAGGAACTGCCTCGAAGACAGAAGTGCTTGAAGTGTTACAGCTGGCATAAGGGTGACACTTGTGTTAGACTCTTGTTTGACAGAGCTCGGGGGAGAAGGTGCCTGACAGTCTGCTCTGTACGTTGAAGCACAAGGCTGGGCCTGTGCCTGCACAAAAGGAATGGACACCTGCTTTTCCAGAACAGCTGGAGGAACTGCTCAGTGAAATTCCCATGTGTGCTGGGATGACAAGGTGGATCCCAGAGCTGATGGAATGCAAAACGTGAAGTGTCACTTCTAACTCCATTGCAAAGCAAACTGCATACAGCTACATCCCTGTGCTTTAAGATAGGGCGCACACACGCTCCACCGTAAGGAAGGCCTGAATGGTTCATCCTGCCTTTGCTTGCTCCCACAGATCCTTCTCAAGGGACTTCCAGCCATCCTGCTGCAACACCAGCTCAGTGGGGCTCAAGTGGGCTAAACTAAGGAGATCTTTGATGCAACAATTAACATTTCACCTAAGGGGAAGTTCAGATCCATACAGCCACAACTCTGCTAGGTTATAAGATTGATATTTTAACTGTCAGGCCCTACTGGCATAATTCACAATTTGAGCACCACCATGCAGGAGCCTCCTTGCTTCTGCTGGTTAACAACTGACACAAGTGTTTCCCCTGCAGAAAGCTCTGGGTTTGAGTGCAGTTACACTGTAGAACAAACGTGTGGAATCTCTCCCCATTGTGTACTCATATATAAGACTTAGCAAGTCTAAGGGAGCTTCTTCAAATTCTCTGTGGAAGAGGTTTGTGTAGTTGCCCCATTTACAACTCTCTCACGTTAAACAATTACCCGATGGAGCTGAAGGGCAGAGGCGTGAGGTAAAAGAGGTGCAAGAACAAACTGAGCTAATAAAGTGCTAGCAGCTGATTTCCCTAGGCATCACCAGACTTCAAACAAGAATTTAGCTTAGGGGAAGAAGAGACAGACCACAGACAGGCCTGGAGCGGCAGGACGGATGTTCTCTAGTACACTGTATTTCTGAATGGAACAATTTGAGACAAGAATCTAAACCCTAAACCAGTGGACAAGGAAACCTTGCAAAATAAGCAGTATGCCAGACAAAATTCTGTCCCCTGCCACTCGTGAACTTGATGCTTAATAGTGTAACAGGTCAGTTACTGCAAAGACTGGAGCACTGAGTTTTGATGCAAGTCTGTTCATCTCCTAGTGATGACTTTTACACTCTTATGGTACACAGCAGCTCAAGTGCTTTCTCTGCTGGTGCAAGTAGCCCTATGTGTCCCCTTTCTAGTTCTGATTTAAAAAAAAAAAAAGAGACTAGGAAATTATTCCTGTAAATCGGGATACAGGCTCACTAATGCACGTGCCATTTTGCCCAGGAGCCTAGAACAGAACATTGCCTTTAAAACTGACTTAAGGAACATTTCCCTACAAGAGCTCAGACATTTTTGGACCATAGAGGACATTTCTGAGTCTTCCAATGCCGTCTGATGTGTTTTACATTCTCTCCAAAACAAAATTGTCTGCAAAGAGCACGAACATTATGATAATTGCAAGAAGACAGGTGCTGGAGGGGATCTTTGGAAGACCTTGGGTTGCATCCCCTTGACCTGTCTTCCCAGAAGGAGGACAGCAGCAGTGATGGCAATGCTGGACCTCCCTCCAGTAACTGAGGTAAAGCACCAGCTTTATGCTCCAGCTGGGAACAGCCTGACCACTGTTTTCCCGTATCCTCTTGGCCTGCTTTCTGGGTCACAGCCCTTGGCCCACAGAAACAAGCTGCAGCCAAAACTGTCTCCTTTGCAACAGAAATTGGAAAGCTGCCTCTGAGCATACAGAAGGGTATGAAGGGATTATTTCTTTCTGGCCTAGTGCTAAAACATGGGCTGCATGTGCCCTCTAGGTAAACATGACACATATAGGCATTCCTGGGAGACCGCTTTCTGGGTTTGTTCATTCTGATATAGTTAACATAAAAAGCAACCACAAACTGTTTGCCCTTTAATTCTAAATATCTATAAATGCAAGCCACATTCTGCAAACATTCTGCGATGTGGGCATTTTGCAATCATCTAAGTAAGTCTCAGATTGAGAAAGAGGACTAGGTGAATTCCCAGCTTAGGCACAATAATAGATGCAGTTATTCCTTATTCTGGGAAGTAACAGCACCTTATCTAAGTTTACACTGGCAACAATTCACCTCAGGAGCTTTGCCATGATGCTGTATGGAACATTTACCAGCATTGGCCTCAGGCTTATAGACATGTAGAACCACTGCAAACTTGGCCCCTCTTCAAGAAACAGATTGCACATGCAGACATTTATCTTAAATAAAATTTACTTCCCCGTGGGTTTTGATGATGATTCTAACAGTGAAATAATGTTTTGAGGCAGGTGTGAGGCTTTTTTTTTTTTTTTTGAGGGGTGGGGAGGGGAGATGGGTACAGGACAGGGCCAAGGGACAACACCGACAAGATCACCACCGCAGCGTCTATTTAAAGTTGCTCCAGGCAAAGCCCCCTTTATTCACCTCTGCTTTTCAAGGGTTCCCTCCACCAACAGTCAGTCACCGAACCCAAAGATGAGCTGCAGCTCATCTGCTCCCGCGCAGGCTGGCTTAAACTATCAGTGGCGTATGCTGAGCTGGCTGACAAGAGCTGGTAGGGTCCGTAGCTTTAGATGAAGGCATTGCTCTGTACAACTCTTAACTTCTAAGCAGACCACCATTTCATTTCACAGTCCCTTCACCTCATCCATAGGAGATGAAAACACACGTATCAAGAATAGGAGACAGTGATTTTCCAACTCTTCTTCAAAGAGTAAGTTCTTACTCTTTATTGACAGCCAAGGTAGTTGAAGCGATCAACACAAGCTCACTTTAGATACCAAATTCAAACAAATGCATCCCATTATGTTACCTATATGACTGTTCTAACGCAAACGTAAAAAAAAAAAAAAGCTCTGAACAGAAATTTATGATTTATTGTCAAACAACAAACAAACCAACCCAAAAAAGCCCCAACCCTCAAAGTTACCGAAGTGTACAAAAATCCCACTGACGTAAGAAAGAGACTGCTGTGTACACAAAATCCACAAAGCAAATGAAGTAAAACCATTACATACAGAGATAGGCCAGGTATATTCTTGGAAAGCCAGCCAGCTTCCTCTAAGGAGGGCAACACAGTACTCAGCTAAGGCCGCACTACATTCATGCGCTGTATGGAATGGAGTTAGTTAAGAGCAGGGTGTTCATTTGGCAGGTAAAAGAACGGGCACCAACACCATCTACTTTGTGTAACCTCCTCACACACTGCAGGTGCCTGGCTCCTGTTCCAAGCTTCACTGTGGGAGCGTGGGGTATTTCCCATAGAAGGAAATGTGCTGTTTCCAATGTCAAAATCTAAACATCAAAAGATTTAAAGTTCTCTTTTTTCAGAAGTAGTTCTGTATTGGCTTTTCCAGAAGGACCACGATTAACAAACAAGAGCTTGCCACTGATTGTTTCTCTGTAACTTTGTTTTCTCTAGTGAAGTAACCAATCCTCCACAATAGTCTTTCTGGCAATTGAGATGAAAAAATCAGATTGCACCTCTCAAAAGTCTGAGAGTTGTACTAAGTCCTATTGTGATAAAAATAAAAGCATTATTTCACAGCACTACACATGCTGCAAGACTATGCAAAAAGATGCTTTATAAAGAAATATTTTCAAGCAATTTCATGACAAAATCATGGATTTAAATAAAATTTCATTCCAATTCATGTTAATTTTTTTGTTTAAATGGCATTTGTGAAAAATCAAATATTGACCAGACACTGTGGCCTTCTGTTAAAAACGTGAGAGTTTGACAGTGAAGAGGGTGAAAACTAGAAGCCTAAGAAGAAACTTGTTCAAGGATGCACTAAGTGGAGAAAGAGTGCTGGTATAAAGTACAGTTCTAAGTGACAAATAATATCCAAGTGATTTTATGAATCTTCATATTCTAGCAGAAATTTTAAAAGACTTCTTCCTTGGCGGCACTCATCTAAAAATGCTTATTTACACCTTTGGCTTTTTTTTTTTTTAAAAACAACACATGGTCCTGTCACCTTCCAAAATGTCACCATTCATTGTGGAATTACCAAAGTTTACCTGGACTTCAGCAAAGCCTTTGACAGACACAGTTTCCCACATCATTCTCCTGAAAAAACTGGCCTCTCATGGCTTGAAGGGGCATACTATTCACCAGGTAAAAAACTGGCTGGAGGGCTGGGCCCAAGGAGTTGCGGCAAATGGAGTTGGTGGCCAGTCACACGTGGTGTTCCCCAGGGCTTGGTATTGGGATCAGTTGTTTAATATCTTTATCAATAATAATCTGGACAAGGGGATCGAGTACACCCTCCGTAAGATTGCAGATGACACCAAGCTGGGTGGGAGTGTTGACCTGCTGGAGGGTCGGAAGGCTCTACAGAGGGATGTGGAGAGGCTGGATTGATGGGCCAAGGCCAGCGACATGAGGCTCAACAAGGACAAGTGCTGGGCCCTGTACTTGGGTCACAACAATCCCATGCAGCGCTACAGACTTAGGATCCACCAATGGGGAAGAGTAGCTGGAAAGCTGCCTGGTGGAAAAGGACCTGGGGCTGGTGGTTGACAGCCAGCTGAATACAAGCAGCAGTGTGCCCAGGCGGCCGAGAAGGCCATCAGCATCCTTGTTTGTATCAGAAATAGTGTGGTCAACAGGACTAAGGAAGTGATTGTCCCCCTGTATAGGGCACTGATGAGGCCACATCCCAAATACTGTGTTGGGTTTTGGGCACTTTGCTACAAGACAGACACTGAGGTGCTGGAGTATATCCAAAGATGGGCAACAAAGCTGATGAAGGGTCTACTGCACAAGTTTTATGAGGAGCTGCTGAGGAAACCAGGGTTGTTTAGGCTTGAGAAAAGGAGGCTTATTGCTCCCTAATAACCTCCTTTCAGGTAGTTGTAGAGAGGCTGGTGTTGGTCTCTCTTCCCAAGTAAGAAGCAATAGGAGAAGAGGAAACAGCCTCAGATGCACCAGGGAAGATTTCAATTGGATATTAAGAAAAATTTCTTCACTGAAAGGCTTCTCAAGCATTGGAACAGGTTGCCCAGGAAAGCAGCCGAGTCACCATCCCTGGAGGTATTTAAAAGAGTTGTAGATGTGGGACATGGTTTAATGGCAGACTTGGCAGTGTAGATGAATGGCTGGACTTGATCTTAAGGGTCTTTTCCAGCCTAAACGATTCTATGATTCCAATTCCACTGTCCAGAGCTTTGTTGAAATATCACAACTGATATCTGTAGTCATGTTGCACAAACAGATTATGAGCAATTTAGAAATGTCATGCGTATAGTTTAACAATGAGTTCATTTAACAAGTTCTTCTGTTAATCAGCAGTCTTAACCATTAATCCACTCCTAAAAAATATTTCCCTTCCATTTTAAGAGTTGGCTCAATTAATGCCTTTCAAATGGGCCAGATCAGTCCATATAATTGAAGTGGGGAAAAAAAAAAAAAGTATCAGAAAAAGCACTTCTGCAGTAACTTGAAAAAGTCAATGCAATTTACAGGATAATTAAACAAGTATGGACTTAGATATTTGCAAGGAATAGCTTCTCATGTTTGCAAATAAACAAACAAACAATTTTTTACACCATAATTTAATACTTAGGGGTCTTATCCTTAACACTTAAGTCATATAGACTCGGAAAATAAACTCAGCAATTTTCTTCTCAGAAATGTGAGGTTAATTTCAAGATAAATACTAAGTTGTTTTGATTTAAGTTCTAGAGTTCAAAACTCATTCCAAAGCAATCAGAATCATCCACAGTTCCCAGTCAGGTACCTGCCAGATGGAGACTGGCTCAATATAACTGAACTTCTAGAGAGGAGTTCATTTAAGAGCCTTCTGAGTTTAAAAGGCACTTTAATATAAAATCATTACAGTAAAAAAGGTTCCCAAAGTTTTCCAAGTTGTTTTCTATGCTTGCTGAGACCACAAAAACCGGTCACACCTTTCCAACATGGACTGAATCAGCGCTCTGCAATTGAAGCAAAGGGGAGAAGAAACAAAGTCAAACAGTAAAAAAAAAAGCTAAAAACAGAAAGAACAACAGAGTTTTGGTTTGATTTTACAGAAAAGTTTGTCAAAAATATGAACGTTTTTCAGAAGTAACATCATGACATCACCATGCATGCCTTCTCTGGAAGGGACAGGCCAGATCAGAGTCTGTGTAGGACTCAGCAAGACAGCTATCTCCTTCACATACATCTTTAATGTGTGATCTCCTGTTTCCTTGTTTTCCATTTTAAAATGCCTATATTGCACAATACACAGCTCTTAAAGAATAGAAAAGCTTTCAGTCGAGTTTAAAGTCTGAGGTAAAAATGTGTACTATTTTATATTTTTTTTATTAACTGAAAAGAAAGTTTAAAGCACCAAGAAGATCTAAAAATGAACAGGATGCGTACACGCATCTTCTGTTGATGTTTCTTACCTTTGCCTTTTCTCAGCAATCTTCAGTATCTCACAGACACCAGTAAATCTCTCAGACAATTCTTGTGTCAAGCCACACTCCTGCAAGAGAGGCAATGCACGATTTGGGCCAATGGCCTTTGCCAGTAAGAGAGCTACGTTTTCTACAGTGATGCAGTCTGGGCAGCTCGGGCTACCATTGCTGACAGCATTCCCATTCCCTGGGCCGTGGTGGAAAGCGGTGCTGTGATTTTGTGCAAGATGCAGAAGAAACTTCCACTCTTCTATAGTCTCTGGAATGGCACCTAAATGTAAAATGAATTTGTTGCATTATTTGTAAAACAAAGATTGTTCTAAGACAACTATTTTAAATATATCTGTACTTAAAAAGGAAGCTTTACACAGAAACGTACTGCCTTGACTGACTCAGTGTAAAGATTCAGTCATGAACTCCACACAAAGCTTCACAATAGTTCATTATTTAAAGTTTTGGATTAAGTCAAGAGATAAAGAATTGTTTTGTCCATCTTAGAAGAAAATTCCCAATAGCCCTAAGTTCTGCCATGTGATAGAAAGCTTTGCTGGTCATTAACTTTGTGTGTTTGCACATGTAGTGGGGGGAGTTTCGTGCTCTGCAGGGAGGCCAGCTATTCCTCTATCTACAACACCACGTTTAGCTCTTACTCCCAGCTGAAAAGCAACTCTACATTCTTGAATTTTTAAGCATTTTCTAGCACAACTGATTTCACAAAGTACAGTATGAAGATACAAGAGTGTAACACCCATTCATGTGTTTCAAATATCCTGCACTACACAATTAAGCGTTACCAAAACACCGCAAAAAATAAAAGCTCAACTCAACTTTGGACTAACTGAATCAGTATATAATAAAGGCAGTTCCTATATCACAGAAGTATGTTTATACAGCTTAAGACTCACTAACCATCTTCTCCATTCAACAGGCTCAAATCATCCAAATGAGCAATATTAGTAAAGGCTTCTATTCTTCTATCCAGCTCCAGACAGAGAAAAAGATATCCAGGCCAGAATCTTGAATAAGAGAGTAAATATTTCCAGGAATCAAATACTCAGTCTAAACTAAAGTCAACAATAATTAAATGCTCATTTAAATATCAGAGAAGACAGAAGCAATGGAATTTCATGAATGCCAGAAACCACTGCAGTGGGGACACACGGAATACCCCTTAGGCAAAAGGGGTATTTGGTACGTTAAATTGGACAGTCAATATTCATCCTCAAACCATGAAAGGTTTTTAAGTAAAACCTGTTCAAGTAAGCAGCAAATGGAGGTTGTCATTTGTATTTTTTGGGGGGTCAGAATACCAACTAACCAAATACCAAGAATTACCAAGTTTTCTTCTTACCCATGTGATTTACAGATGTCAGCCATCTTCTCTTTTGTAACAAAATCAGCTGGGAGTTTAATCAAAAGCAGAATGAGCTGGCTGTAGCCCCAAGTAAATAAATGCGATCGTGGCCTGGAAGATGAGAAATTCAGTTTTAAAGCATTAATGGTTTTCTTCAGAAGGTTATGTTCTCTCTACAAGAAAGGCAGGTATATGAATAGAGAGAAGGAAAAAACAAATGAGACACTGTGTAGTCTCAGTAGAGCAGTCATTCTGAAAAGCACCACAGATGAAATTATTTAATCTTTTGGTTGCTTCTGCTGAACTCTGCACTATACAAAGTGCTCAAAGGATTCAGTGACATCCAACCAAATTGAGGACAAAAGCCTGCAGACCTGTTAAAGCTTTTTGCTGCACTCAGGACCTTGGGTGAACCCTTCTTTACCTGGGATTTCCTTCTGCATCCACAGTATTTGTTCTTTGTGGTGCATCATGAGAAACTGCCAAGCACAACCAATCCAGTCGTACAGATTCAGGCTGCAGAAGAGATCTAAGGAGAGATGACCTAGGAAAAAAAAACACCACATAGAGAAAACCTAGCAGTTTTAAATATACCAGATATGGAGAAGCGAAGATTGTGTGCAGAACAAAAACCAAAATATGGACGTAAAATCAAATATAGAAAAGCCTAGAATGATTT
This sequence comes from Calidris pugnax, assembly GCF_001431845.1. Taxonomy (NCBI): domain Eukaryota; kingdom Metazoa; phylum Chordata; class Aves; order Charadriiformes; family Scolopacidae; genus Calidris; species Calidris pugnax. The sequence goes on from NW_015091240.1 coordinate 726,328, forward strand.
ACATTTTTAGAAACTGAAAGGACCACAGAAAACCATCAAGTAGGTTGGGTTCCTCCAGTTTGTTTTTTTTTTTTAAGTCTGAGAGTTGTACTAAGTCCTATTGTGATAAAAATAAAAGCATTATTTCACAGCACTACACATGCTGCAAGACTATGCAAAAAGATGCTTTATAAAGAAATATTTTCAAGCAATTTCATGACAAAATCATGGATTTAAATAAAATTTCATTCCAATTCATGTTAATTTTTTTGTTTAAATGGCATTTGTGAAAAATCAAATATTGACCAGACACTGTGGCCTTCTGTTAAAAACGTGAGAGTTTGACAGTGAAGAGGGTGAAAACTAGAAGCCTAAGAAGAAACTTGTTCAAGGATGCACTAAGTGGAGAAAGAGTGCTGGTATAAAGTACAGTTCTAAGTGACAAATAATATCCAAGTGATTTTATGAATCTTCATATTCTAGCAGAAATTTTAAAAGACTTCTTCCTTGGCGGCACTCATCTAAAAATGCTTATTTACACCTTTGGCTTTTTTTTTTTTTAAAAACAACACATGGTCCTGTCACCTTCCAAAATGTCACCATTCATTGTGGAATTACCAAAGTTTACCTGGACTTCAGCAAAGCCTTTGACAGACACAGTTTCCCACATCATTCTCCTGAAAAAACTGGCCTCTCATGGCTTGAAGGGGCATACTATTCACCAGGTAAAAAACTGGCTGGAGGGCTGGGCCCAAGGAGTTGCGGCAAATGGAGTTGGTGGCCAGTCACACGTGGTGTTCCCCAGGGCTTGGTATTGGGATCAGTTGTTTAATATCTTTATCAATAATAATCTGGACAAGGGGATCGAGTACACCCTCCGTAAGATTGCAGATGACACCAAGCTGGGTGGGAGTGTTGACCTGCTGGAGGGTCGGAAGGCTCTACAGAGGGATGTGGAGAGGCTGGATTGATGGGCCAAGGCCAGCGACATGAGGCTCAACAAGGACAAGTGCTGGGCCCTGTACTTGGGTCACAACAATCCCATGCAGCGCTACAGACTTAGGATCCACCAATGGGGAAGAGTAGCTGGAAAGCTGCCTGGTGGAAAAGGACCTGGGGCTGGTGGTTGACAGCCAGCTGAATACAAGCAGCAGTGTGCCCAGGTGGCCGAGAAGGCCATCAGCATCCTTGTTTGTATCAGAAATAGTGTGGTCAACAGGACTAAGGAAGTGATTGTCCCCCTGTATAGGGCACTGATGAGGCCACATCCCAAATACTGTGTTGGGTTTTGGGCACTTTGCTACAAGACAGACACTGAGGTGCTGGAGTATATCCAAAGATGGGCAACAAAGCTGATGAAGGGTCTACTGCACAAGTTTTATGAGGAGCTGCTGAGGAAACCAGGGTTGTTTAGGCTTGAGAAAAGGAGGCTTATTGCTCCCTAATAACCTCCTTTCAGGTAGTTGTAGAGAGGCTGGTGTTGGTCTCTCTTCCCAAGTAAGAAGCAATAGGAGAAGAGGAAACAGCCTCAGATGCACCAGGGAAGATTTCAATTGGATATTAAGAAAAATTTCTTCACTGAAAGGCTTCTCAAGCATTGGAACAGGTTGCCCAGGAAAGCAGCCGAGTCACCATCCCTGGAGGTATTTAAAAGACTTGTAGATGTGGGACATGGTTTAATGGCAGACTTGGCAGTGTAGATGAATGGCTGGACTTGATCTTAAGGGTCTTTTCCAGCCTAAACGATTCTATGATTCCAATTCCACTGTCCAGAGCTTTGTTGAAATATCACAACTGATATCTGTAGTCATGTTGCACAAACAGATTATGAGCAATTTAGAAATGTCATGCGTATAGTTTAACAATGAGTTCATTTAACAAGTTCTTCTGTTAATCAGCAGTCTTAACCATTAATCCACTCCTAAAAAATATTTCCCTTCCATTTTAAGAGTTGGCTCAATTAATGCCTTTCAAATGGGCCAGATCAGTCCATATAATTGAAGTGGGGAAAAAAAAAAAAAGTATCAGAAAAAGCACTTCTGCAGTAACTTGAAAAAGTCAATGCAATTTACAGGATAATTAAACAAGTATGGACTTAGATATTTGCAAGGAATAGCTTCTCATGTTTGCAAATAAACAAACAAACAATTTTTTACACCATAATTTAATACTTAGGGGTCTTATCCTTAACACTTAAGTCATATAGACTCGGAAAATAAACTCAGCAATTTTCTTCTCAGAAATGTGAGGTTAATTTCAAGATAAATACTAAGTTGTTTTGATTTAAGTTCTAGAGTTCAAAACTCATTCCAAAGCAATCAGAATCATCCACAGTTCCCAGTCAGGTACCTGCCAGATGGAGACTGGCTCAATATAACTGAACTTCTAGAGAGGAGTTCATTTAAGAGCCTTCTGAGTTTAAAAGGCACTTTAATATAAAATCATTACAGTAAAAAAGGTTCCCAAAGTTTTCCAAGTTGTTTTCTATGCTTGCTGAGACCACAAAAACCGGTCACACCTTTCCAACATGGACTGAATCAGCGCTCTGCAATTGAAGCAAAGGGGAGAAGAAACAAAGTCAAACAGTAAAAAAAAAAGCTAAAAACAGAAAGAACAACAGAGTTTTGGTTTGATTTTACAGAAAAGTTTGTCAAAAATATGAACGTTTTTCAGAAGTAACATCATGACATCACCATGCATGCCTTCTCTGGAAGGGACAGGCCAGATCAGAGTCTGTGTAGGACTCAGCAAGACAGCTATCTCCTTCACATACATCTTTAATGTGTGATCTCCTGTTTCCTTGTTTTCCATTTAAAAATGCCTATATTGCACAATACACAGCTCTTAAAGAATAGAAAAGCTTTCAGTCGAGTTTAAAGTCTGAGGTAAAAATGTGTACTATTTTATATTTTTTTTATTAACTGAAAAGAAAGTTTAAAGCACCAAGAAGATCTAAAAATGAACAGGATGCGTACACGCATCTTCTGTTGATGTTTCTTACCTTTGCCTTTTCTCAGCAATCTTCAGTATCTCACAGACACCAGTAAATCTCTCAGACAATTCTTGTGTCAAGCCACACTCCTGCAAGAGAGGCAATGCACGATTTGGGCCAATGGCCTTTGCCAGTAAGAGAGCTACGTTTTCTACAGTGATGCAGTCTGGGCAGCTCGGGCTACCATTGCTGACAGCATTCCCATTCCCTGGGCCGTGGTGGAAAGCGGTGCTGTGATTTTGTGCAAGATGCAGAAGAAACTTCCACTCTTCTATAGTCTCTGGAATGGCACCTAAATGTAAAATGAATTTGTTGCATTATTTGTAAAACAAAGATTGTTCTAAGACAACTATTTTAAATATATCTGTACTTAAAAAGGAAGCTTTACACAGAAACGTACTGCCTTGACTGACTCAGTGTAAAGATTCAGTCATGAACTCCACACAAAGCTTCACAATAGTTCATTATTTAAAGTTTTGGATTAAGTCAAGAGATAAAGAATTGTTTTGTCCATCTTAGAAGAAAATTCCCAATAGCCCTAAGTTCTGCCATGTGATAGAAAGCTTTGCTGGTCATTAACTTTGTGTGTTTGCACATGTAGTGGGGGGAGTTTCATGCTCTGCAGGGAGGCCAGCTATTCCTCTATCTACAACACCACGTTTAGCTCTTACTCCCAGCTGAAAAGCAACTCTACATTCTTGAATTTTTAAGCATTTTCTAGCACAACTGATTTCACAAAGTACAGTATGAAGATACAAGAGTGTAACACCCATTCATGTGTTTCAAATATCCTGCACTACACAATTAAGCGTTACCAAAACACCGCAAAAAATAAAAGCTCAACTCAACTTTGGACTAACTGAATCAGTATATAATAAAGGCAGTTCCTATATCACAGAAGTATGTTTATACAGCTTAAGACTCACTAACCATCTTCTCCATTCAACAGGCTCAAATCATCCAAATGAGCAATATTAGTAAAGGCTTCTATTCTTCTATCCAGCTCCAGACAGAGAAAAAGATATCCAGGCCAGAATCTTGAATAAGAGAGTAAATATTTCCAGGAATCAAATACTCAGTCTAAACTAAAGTCAACAATAATTAAATGCTCATTTAAATATCAGAGAAGACAGAAGCAATGGAATTTCATGAATGCCAGAAACCACTGCAGTGGGGACACACGGAATACCCCTTAGGCAAAAGGGGTATTTGGTACGTTAAATTGGACAGTCAATATTCATCCTCAAACCATGAAAGGTTTTTAAGTAAAACCTGTTCAAGTAAGCAGCAAATGGAGGTTGTCATTTGTATTTTTTGGGGGGTCAGAATACCAACTAACCAAATACCAAGAATTACCAAGTTTTCTTCTTACCCATGTGATTTACAGATGTCAGCCATCTTCTCTTTTGTAACAAAATCAGCTGGGAGTTTAATCAAAAGCAGAATGAGCTGGCTGTAGCCCCAAGTAAATAAATGCGATCGTGGCCTGGAAGATGAGAAATTCAGTTTTAAAGCATTAATGGTTTTCTTCAGAAGGTTATGTTCTCTCTACAAGAAAGGCAGGTATATGAATAGAGAGAAGGAAAAAACAAATGAGACACTGTGTAGTCTCAGTAGAGCAGTCATTCTGAAAAGCACCACAGATGAAATTATTTAATCTTTTGGTTGCTTCTGCTGAACTCTGCACTATACAAAGTGCTCAAAGGATTCAGTGACATCCAACCAAATTGAGGACAAAAGCCTGCAGACCTGTTAAAGCTTTTTGCTGCACTCAGGACCTTGGGTGAACCCTTCTTTACCTGGGATTTCCTTCTGCATCCACAGTATTTGTTCTTTGTGGTGCATCATGAGAAACTGCCAAGCACAACCAATCCAGTCGTACAGATTCAGGCTGCAGAAGAGATCTAAGGAGAGATGACCTAGGAAAAAAAAACACCACATAGAGAAAACCTAGCAGTTTTAAATATACCAGATATGGAGAAGCGAAGATTGTGTGCAGAACAAAAACCAAAATATGGACGTAAAATCAAATATAGAAAAGCCTAGAATGATTTACATTTTTAGAAACTGAAAGGACCACAGAAAACCATCAAGTAGGTTGGGTTCCTCCAGTTTGTTTTTTTTTTTTTAAATGCCATCTAACCTTGGTATACTGAACAGGCACAGGAACGAAAATATACAGTTCCATTGAAAATATTATTCAGAAAAACCCTGTTAAAGCTAGTATCTAATCTAACAAAAAAAAAAAACACAGACTGAGAAATCAACTAAAACAGTAAGGATGAATTGGAATTTAATGCTAAGGAGCACCAAACAGATAGATACAGAAACAATAAAAAAAGCTCTGAAAAAACCAAACAAAAAACCCCACACAGGTACATAATGGAGAGAGCAGACAAATGAAGAAGACTCTATATTCCATTTACCTTTTATCCTCTGGTTTTGATTTCATCAGACTATCTAAATATGCTAAAAAGTGAGCTGGATCATTCCTGCAAAGCTGTTTAATATCAGAAGGCAAAATAGAAGGGTGGAACTTGATCAAGGGACGAAGAGCTGTTTCCCCAAATTTTTCATAAAGCCTGGAGAGAATAAAAATGATTTTCAGTACCAAGCAGCAAAAATCTAATTTTTCCAAGATCTCTTGCAAGTTCAAGATAGTACTGAAAAGTGAGTTCTTTAAAAGGTTCCCAGAAAGCTTCGTGAAATATTAAGCAGACAAAATTCCTTCTAGCAAGTTAACAACACTGAAGAAGAGAAAGGACAGACTTGGCTACAAACCTTTGAGCATGTGCCAGTAACAGTGGGCTATCATCCCAAGGCCCCAGGTCATGCAGCTGTTTCAGTATTTTCAACATATCTTCATTTTCCATTGCTAAAGCCACTGGACTGTGACAAGTTAGTTCTGAAATAAATCAGTGCACAAGTTACAAGATATGGGCAAGTTTTTGCATTTGTTTTTCTTAACGCACACACACACACAGAGCTGTTTTTAAGCATAAGGACAAAAGTTATCACTACTTTCATGAACTCTACAGTCAACAGTAGTAACAAGTGAACAGATCCTACTTGTTCATTTCACATAGTTAACATCACTAACCTGCACCTACAGCAAATTACAGTTATAAAATTATACAATTAAGGCAAGGAATAATATTTTTGATATATTTTCCTTTCTTTAGACTTCCGAGAAAGCAATTTTTCTTTCATGTGAAAAAAAAAAAAGATAGTCCACTGCAGAACATATGGCTTCCTGAACATAATGCAGATCTGCACCAGTTTTCATATATTGCAATTTGCTTCTACTAATTAAAATTAAAAAAATAAATAAATTTAAATTTCAGGTTGGACACCGACTTAACAGAATGCAGAACTCAACACAAACTTTGATCCTGATGAAATGTGAGTGTTAATCTACAGATACAAGAGTAGTCCAACTGAGAACAACTAAGAATGTATGAATTACTTCCATTTCTAGGGCATTCAGAATCCAAATAGTGAATAGATTCCCAGAAGCCCAAATACCAGATACCAACCCTCAAAACAAGATTCCGTTGTTTGACTACTCTGTTGGCACCAAATCAATGCTAAGACTTTAATTCATTCTTAAAAGAAATGCATAAAGCAGAAGCTGAATGGAGCGAACACATGAAGTTCTGTTTTCCAACATAATCAGGCAGCTTTGGTTCAATGAGGCTAAAGAGGCATCAAAAAGATCAGAAAGGATTTCTGTGGAAAAAAGAAGTCTGATGTGACCACAAACACTCATTTGCATGGAACCATCTATCCCATTCAGTTGTTTCACATTAACCACGTCTTCTTTACAAGTTGAATCTTCTGTTTCCAGTGCAAATACTGAAGCCCCTCCCCTAGCTTTTGCCTTGTTTCTACAGACATATGATTCTAATTAAGACGCTTTTGCTCTTTGAAGCACATCTATTTGAATAGATCTAGTCTGTAATAACTACAGTGTGATTATAAACCAACAAACTCCATGTAGATTAAGAAGTTCATAATTGCAAAGTGGGAAGAGGGGAGGAACAGTCTCTCCAAGGAGCCAGCAGTTCTTCTTAAGTTAGCCTTTGGGAGAAAAACAACCAAACCCAAAACCAGAACAAAAATTCCCACATCCCAACCATCCTCCCCCTCCCACGCTACACCTGCAGAAGAACAATTTGCAGACACAAATGGAAACATCTTCAAGCTTTTTTCTCCCAAACAGTCTTACTTTCAGTTAACTAGTAATAGTATTTGTGTTAGTTACCTTTCAATCCTGCGATGTACGTTTCCCATACATTAGGACTGGCTGCATACATGGTTATAATACACTGCTTTAGTCTTTTCAAATCCAAAAGAAAGAAGTAGCTTTGCATAAACCTACAAGCTAAGGTCCACGAAGCTGCTAGCGGCAGACTTCCATCAGAGCTTTCCTCTGCCTCACCATTTCCACAAGAAAATACACACAGCTCAAAACTCAGTGTTGTCAACTCAACAAGATCTTTCTGAAAATCTGGTTCTATGATGCATGGAGAAGACACTTGAAAGCAGCAGTCCAAAGGTCCCTTCAAATCAGTACTATTTTCACACATGTTTTTCCTTACACAGGTGTCATCATGATTTTCCTTTTCAGAGGAGTCTTTCAAGATACCGCTCTGTTCTTTGTCTGCTGGACCTCCATCAGCTGGATCCAGTTGTAGGTTTTCCTCCAGGACTGCCCTCTCTTCTTCAGCACACAGAGTCTGGCTTTTTTTAGCAGAGGAAGCAGAATGTTTGCGGCCAAACTTTTCTTCTAGACAGACAAGCCATTCCTGCAAAACCCTTCTCATACACTGTGGTTCTAACAAAACCAGGGGATCCTGTAGTTTGGCTCTGTAACATTAAAAAGAAATTTGCTAAGTTGCTTCACAGTTAGATACTACTTCACTTGTGGCATCTCACACATTTTGTGTAACTCAAAGTGTTGACTTACAGTCAGTTGTTTTTTGTGGTTTTGAGTGCAAACAGAATTTAGGCTACTTAAGTTGTCTGCATTTGAGTTTAAGTACATTCTGAGTTCCTCAAGATTTCTTTCAGAATTAATTTTTGTTTGTTAGGTGGTTTTGTTTTTTTTTAAACTATGCTTGTACTAAGGACAAAAGGATAATGCTAGAGTACCTAAATAAGCTTTTAGTGGGTTTTCCTGGGTTTTAAATAGGGGAAACAAATCATTAATCAAATGAGATGCTTTCAGATTATGTTAATAGACATTTACAGCATTACTCATATGTATGTAATGAATTGAAAAAAACCCAACATCGTAATTAAAAAAAAAAAGGTCATTTTTCTACCAAAGCCCAATATATCTATACGCTAAGAAGCATCCCTGCTTACGTGGCTTCTGCTGTTGCAGACTTGAGATCTCTTAGATGGTCCTCTTCCGGAAGCTGGCAGGGGTGTGGTTCTAACCTACAAAATACACATTAATTTCAGTCTTATATTATTATGTTTAATAATTTAAGTGAAGATTTCCTCAAAAGTTTCCTCAAATTTGGGAGGAAACAACCGCAAGTCCTTTATTAAAAAATAATCTTAAGCTTTCATTTCTAAAGAAAGAAAAGCTCCACAGGCATTATTGATTAATTGGGCATGAAGAGCAACCAATAATACTATTATCTGTGGCCTTCTATAATGGCTTCTACTCCAACTACAGTAGATTTCTGAAGGTACTGAGTAGAAATCAGTATTGTGCCACTATGAAAGTTAACCCAAAATGGTACATTAGCAAATCATTGGAATATGAAATAACTTAGCTCTGCATTAATTGGACAACCATTAAAGTTCAATGTTTTATAGCTAGCATTATTTAAAAAAAAAAAAAGTGGGTTTAGGGAGATAAAAAATGTTTACCTCTCAGTGAGAAGGGACAGGAAATGAACTGTTGGACTCAAGTCCATAACTATTAAAGCATCACAGATCAGCAATTCTCAGAGACTATGTAAAACACTACAGTCCTGCTTTTCAGTTATTAACAGCACTGTGGACACTGCATGCACCACCACCCAGACCTGTTTATTGCCTAATCAGCATCTAGGAAAGGAGGCAGGGAGAACCAGTGAAAGCCACCGGAGTAATGAAGGCAGCAGGAAAAACACTAACACTGAGCTCATCACTTTATTTGAAACAGTAGTTTTTGATTTACGTTGCTATCCTCAGAACCCCCAGCAAATGCAGTTGCTAGGAAAATGTGATTTTTATGCTCACTCTTTCTCTTCCTGGGGAGATGCTACTGGATTAACAGTCAACTCCTGCAGTGGCTCCTCATCCTTTGCTTCTTGCCTTCCTCTAGTATCAGGACTTATATGAAGCGTGCCGATCTTTTCGGTAGTTTTGCGTACAAAGCTGGAAACACTAGGAATCAGAAGTTCAAAGATTTAGAATTGGAAGTTCAAAACCAAACAAACCAAACTTCTCATTCAAACCATGATTTCAGAAAAAACTTTATAATCTGAAGAACTCTTGAGAAAAGTATGAGAGCAGCAATGACGAACAAGAACAAAACTCACTAAGAAGCTGCTCAAAATTCACACTTCAGTTATAGCCCATCCTTCCAGCACAAAATAAAAACCTGAAGTATTTAAGACTTGGGGTTTTTGCTGTTGGCAAAACAGGATCACATGCTAACATCATTGCTTAGATTTTGGCATATTTGTATGCAAATACATGCAGATTGGCTACACTGCATTTTAAAGCTTATAAACAGAAAGCATCATTAGGAAACTATGTCCCTCTTTATGGTAAGAAACAGTTTTATAATACCCTAAATTAATTCTTCAGATTACAAAGCTCATTAAAAATGTCCTTTTCACATCAACAGTCCCTATTCCTTCAGATATTTTATTCAAGAGAATCCAGTGGACATACCAAAACCCAATTATTTCTGCCACAGCCATGAAGAGAACTTTGTCACCAAGAGCTGAACAAGAAAATCACCTTCCTGCTTTCTGGCCAAGAACTAGCTTAAGAGCATCAAGAAAACAGAATAAAGCAACCCTTTTTACTTGCTTTCCAGAGAATATGGCAGGTTTTACTATACTGAGGTATACCAGAAATTGAAGGTTGCTGCAGAAGAGAAAGAATTAAAACATAGCAAAACAATTGCACTTTAATGTAGAGGAGGATTAAAGGTAAATTTTTAGAAATTAACTGTCAATATGATAGTATTTTATTTAATTATAAATTGAATATAGTGAATACTTGAAAATTTAGTTGTCATTATTAGTAGATATGTCCTAAAATGTGCTTACAGTTTAGAAAGAATTCAAAACATTGCACGTACTTCTGAAGGTTATTCTGAGACCCTCACATGACTGATACTAGCTAGGTTTTTTTGCTGCAGGACATAATTCACATACTTAAGAGCTCAAGGGAGGGCTACACAATTTTTCAGACCACTACTATGGGCCAGCAATATTTTAGCTAAAAAACTAACATAACTTAGTTTTAAAAAAATGTATGTATTTAACACCTTCTTTATATTTGCACCCCACTGTTTTTTTAAAGCGAGTTTTAAAATAGCACTTTGATTTCTGCATATTTACTTGCACCAGGTGTAAGCTACAATTATTCCATTAACACTTGGGGAATAGATTACATTCATTGAAAGGTGGGGGTGGATGTGGCAAACCACACGGTATGCTTCGCGAGTCTGTTTTAGCAATATCAAGCATGCTTTGAATATTTTAATGTTTGTCCCCAAGCAACATAGAAAGTCTTCACTCATTCTTCAGAAATTTAAGTAGCAGAAAAGCAAAATCCCTTAAATTAAATCAGTAAGTTAAATACAAACCACAACCACAGTTTACAGGGTGATGTTAAAAATTTTTAAACATTTAAACACTCCTAGCCATTGAAAACTGAGGTTGAAATCTTGGCCCCACTGAAGTTAAGAGCAGCTCTTCATATCTTCATTAGACTCAAGATGGAAGCATTAAATTGTCTAGCAAACTTGACCGCATCTTGAGCATTTCAGTTCAGATGTTACATTTATGCAGAACAGAATATGGACTAAACCAGACAATGCTACAAATTCAGAGGACAGAAAAGGGAAAGATGTAATGGATGAGTGAACCTGCTGCAAGTTTTACCTTTCTTTGACAGCTTGGAGAGAGACGAGAGGAGATGGGGAACGAAATGACAAAGGAATACTGAATGGGAGAAATGTCTCATTCCGGTCAGCCTCAACCGTCACAGATGCATGAGATACATTGTCTAACAAATGGAATTGAAATAAAGAGTCATGAAACAGTGGCCTGGCAAAAATGGAACAGTGAAACAAACTGCAAGTCACTAATTCATTAATAGATAACCTGCATGGGATATTTTCATATTTAATATTCAAGAATGTAGGGAGCCAGAAAGGTGCTATTTGGTTTCAAGGGCCATTTTATTAATGACTGTGAATCTGGTAGGTATGTTTTGCTAATAGTCTTTTGGCTCTATAACAAGGCCAATCACAATCAGTCTCTTCCAACCATAAAGATTCTGTGATCAACAACTCTATGAAAACTGTCTTCTAAAAGTAGCCTTACAGTCCATTTAGGGGACAAAATCTTGATTTAATCAACCAACAGTTACTTCAGCAACTAGAATTAAGCATTGTGGCACACATTTATTCACATTATATGTTTTTTCTAAAACCTAAATCACATATAAACATACAGAGAGGTATAAGCCATGGTTAAGGTATAAATCTCCCTTTTCTTTGAAACTACTTCAAAATATAACTGAACCCATAGCTCTCTGGCTTTTGATAACAATCACAGGAAATACTGAATCACTATTTCCTTTTCACTTTCATATACCTAACAGTACCTAAAATGTGTTTTTATTAATCATTTCCTGGTACAAACACACACTAGATCTTTAAGTTATGCAAGTAAGAAAAAAAAATGGATCCTTTTAAGGAAGGATGACACTGCATTTTGCAAGTCAGCACTATCTGTGCTGCCGAGGGGAAGAGATGCCATGCTGTTACAGAAACTCTACCATCAGAATCCACAGTCTCTCTAGATAGTGCTTAAAGGTCATTACTGATCCTAAGATTGCTTGTAAATAAGGCTGCTTTTGTTCATTATGCAGATTAGAAACCTAAAAACTTATGACATATTACGTAGATGTGAGCGGGGAAAACACTAAATCCATTTCTCTTCAATACCAAATTAAGTACACATGCTTCGAGAAGCATCTAGAACTTCTCTACTTTGAAATAATCAGAAAATTTGTTATCTCTTTTTGAGCAGATAGAACTTTTCTATCTTCTGACATTCAAAAGCTACTCCCCTTCAGTTTAGGGTTTTAATATTGGAAAAGGTACACTTCCAAGTTTTCTCACTTGTTTTTATAGTGATGTAGCTAAAGAGGCAAATATAAACGTAGTGCTACAAACAGCATGTAGCTTTGTCAGCAGGATAACACTAGTGACAAGTAGGGAAGTAAATACTAATTCCTATACTCTCTCTCCCCATTGTGGTTTTCTCCCAACAAAACACCCTAATCCTCTTCATCTTCGACTGGCATCTACTCTCTGCAAAAGCTAGAACAGCTTTTTTACTGGAAAGCCTCTTTACCACACCTGGAACTAAGAGAGCTCTTCATCATTCCAAGTTTTGCATCCCTTCCCAATCCCAACCAGAGCAGAGAACAGACCCATTATTGTCTCATTCTAGCTTTCACCCAGTGACAGGTATTTGGTAGGAAATACAAGAAGCTCCCTGGATGGTCTAAATATTAGCTAATACCAATTCTATCATCCCTATGCCCACATATACACATATAAGAGATCATCCCCTTTACAAATTAAACCCTGCAAGAAAGTTAAGAACACTAATCATAAGCCTGTTTTCCTTGAAGAAATACAAAGACAGAGCCAAGATTAAGATTCTTCCTGGAAGTAATATTAGTGGTAGGACAGCATCAGCAAACAAATCTCATTTGAAGTTCAATTAACACTGGCATAGTTAGCTTAGAGAATCTTAGCATTAATGCTGAATTGCATAGAAGTTTGGGAGAAATTGGGTGGAAACTTGAGTGAAGTTCTAGCTTGGGAAAAGCACTCCAAACTTTTTCTTTTGTCTCTCTGGGTTGAGTTTTTCTAAAATTTGGATTTCTGTGGAGCCAGCCTTTCACTCCAATGTTTCAAGAAGGAGTTTGACTGGAAGGTGGGGTGACTGCATTCCCATTGATCAAATTAGAGGATTTATTTGGGTATAACTTGATAGCAGAAAATAAGAGTACAGAGCCAACCTAATTGAATTATTGTAGAACAAATAAATTGCATCCAAGTAACATATTTTCATTAAGAAATATTACCAAGTTCTACTTGCTCATCTTCCTGATGTGCAGGAAATTCTTTAAGTCTCTCATCTTCTGAGAATGTTTGACTGTGGAGAGAACATGAATCTTCATCTGACTGACTACCTCTTCGACTGATAACACGATATATTCCAGAATCCAAGACACTGAAGCTTTCCTGTCAGACAAGAGAGAGGAGTTAGACGTGCGAGTTGTTCTTTCTTGTTAAACTTCCTGCAATGAACCCAAACAACAAATAACCTCATATTCTTTTTTGCTGGTTAACCACAGCCAGCTAGCATAATTACGGACCCCGCAAAACTCCTTAGTTCCAGGACACACACTCTTTTGCTCATCATCAGTCTATGTAGCTTATTTTCCCCTCTGCCAATGCGAAAAACCAAAACTTGTCTACCACAGCAAGATGTAATTTATAATTCTTTGGTTTTAAACATTGTTAGAGTGAAAGCAGCAACTAATATTGTATTGGCTATGAAGTATTTCCCCTTTCTTGAAATGCTGCTGGGAAACCAAGACAATACCAAGCAGCATTATGTGTAAAAGAGTATGAGAAGTATGTTTTGATTTTTTTTTTTTTTAATAGAGCTTTCTGCTTCAGCTTCATAGGAGTGAGACTTTGTTTTTTTTTAATAGGATGAGGACAGTTCTGAGTACTCAAATATTCAGTTTTCACCACATAAAACTACAATTACTATCAAGATGACCTTTATTGAAACATGTTAAGACAGTAATCCCAGCTGCAGAGAAAGTCTTCTTTGTATCAATGTTTGTCCATATCTCAACCATTACGAACAAAATAATATGGAAAAAGACAGATGTCTAAGAGCTTAAAGAATGCAAGTAGTAGTACCTCATACCTCTCTACCCCTCCTAATTTTAGGAAGTAGCATTATCAGTTACAGCAGACATGGTAAAAATTAAACCCTCATCTTCAAAGTGAGCAGTAAGGCGATTTTAAGCCATAACGATAAAATTTGCAGGTAACATTTTTGGCATTATCAACACACTTACATGAGATGAAATACTGCTCCTTCTACTGCTGCACGCAGAATCTAGGGGTTCCAACTTTGAAATTAGTTCTTCCAGCTGTGTAATGAGATCTTGCTGGGTTGAGGCATCCAGTTGAGACTTCAAGTGCTCCAGCTTGTCGAGAGGCAAATTTTTTCTTGCCTAGGAGTACACAGTGAAACAGAAACATTATTTCTAATGCACATGCGAAAAGCAAAAGGTACCATATACACAGGCTACTTTTCATCCTAGAAGTATAATGTTTAAAGGACTTTTTAAGAACTCCAAGAATATGGATCTCAGAAACCTATGGAATTTAATGGAAGAGGGGGACAGGAAGCACAATGAAGTTGCATTGCACATTTACAAAGAGGTATTTACTTACTCTGCAAGACACAATTGAGTTTTGGAAGAGACAACAGACCCTGGCAGCCAGTGTCCAGAACCCTCTTCTTATCAGACGCTCTATGCAGCGGTCCACCAGCAGAAGGGAGAGGTGCACCACTTTTCCATTCGTATGCAGACAGAACAACTCACTTTTGTAAACCGCAATATCCTGAATATCTGCAAAACCAGATGCACAGAAATATCTATAGGACTGAAATCATTAGCCAGCATTCCTTTCTGTTCCTAAAAGAAGGTGAGAACATTTCTCATCTGACTGTAAATGCCTGCAAAATCCTAACACACCATAGCACAAGTAGCACAGGGAAAACAAATACTGAAGAGTGCTAAGCTAGCATCTAACAATGATAAAGCACAGTTAAAGTATCAAAACTTTGTCCAGAGTTGCACTTCTAGAAAGCATTCAAGAAGAACACTAAAGTTACCAAAAAGTTTCCTTTTCCTCTGAAGCAGGGAGATTAAAAACTAGAGACTGATAAAGATAAGAAATACATCACTTGGCTTTGAAATGGAACGTATTTGCTAGTAGAAAAACCACTTTGACCTTTCAGCAGTTTTCAAATTAAGTAGTCAGGCTATATGCAAACACTCCATGACAAAGGCATTGGAAACTTGATACAAGAAGCAGGGGAGAGAAGGGGAAGGAAAAGACTGACTGACAGTATTCCACACAAGTTCCACAACTGTGCCTAAAACCATACACGCAAAACTGATTGAGACCTCACTCATCTGCCAAACAAGTACATTTCCTGGCTCCAAGTCAGACAGGTGTTAGAAAAAACATCTTTCAGCTGCCAGATTATGCTTCACAGGATGCCTGACAAATCTGAATAAACAGAAATGAGGAAAGGATACTGCAGGTTATTACTTCGCACTAGTTTATTACTGTATTTTAAGATTCACCCTACACCACGTTTTGTTTCTCAAGCAAGGTTTCAGAAGTGTGGTGGGAGGGGCTGGCTGGAGGAGGTGGGCAGAGGATTAATATTCAAGGATATACCTGACAGATGACAAGGAAAAACACTTTTCTGATTAATGTTCTGCCGTCCAGCTGGAAAAATTAAGCTTGAAAAGACTCCATGTTAGCAAAGGACTTCAAGAGTGACAAACATAACAGACAACATTACAAAGTGAAGATTCTTAGTTTACCTTTTACTTCACTCCAGAGTAAGACTTGAACACTTTGGGGTAGAAAGATATAAATGCCTCTTTCTGTCCAGGTCATCACACAGTGCTCACTGCAAGCAAAGGAGACAGTAATGATACAACAGTTAATTGTTGTAGTCACTGTAAAATATGGGGGGGTGGCATTGGCTTAAGTACAAGTGAGTTGTTTAGCACAATACTTGGAAAATTCTTATACAAAAATATGAAGTCAATAATATAAAGTAGGAGAATATGCAACTTTTTTATTTTTAAGTCTACTTTATCAACAGGAAGTTATGCTGACAAATACTCACGCCAAATACAGTAGCTTGGGAAAAGATAAAGATTGTGGAGAGCAGCTGGAACTAGTATAATGAGGATCCACCCTGTAAAGTAAAATTAGAATCTGTTAGAAGTACAACAGTATCACTTCCTTAATATAATATTCTTCACCCTGGAAATTAACAAGGCTGTCTTAAATAAACATAGTTTAATGACAGCAGCATCCATTGCAGTAGTCACACACCTGCAGAATGAAGGCTTTGACATTTTTGATAACTCAGATACCAACTTCTGTTATTAGAATAGAACATATTAAGATGACAGGTAGGATTAATGCTTGACTGCATTAGGAGTTTACTTAATCTTCTCAGTATTAAGGCAGTTCTTTTCTGTTAGTCTATAAGTCTCAAGCAAGTTTATCACCGATAACACTCATGCTCCTACCTGAGAGTAACAACAGGGAGAGGCGGTGACGAGAGCAGCTGCTTGAATTGATGTGTGCTTTGCACTTCCCCATCGAAGTTCACCTCCCACATCCTTGAGCCAGGTCGAGCACAGTATATTAATGGCTGCTGATTCCCACTGTTTTTTCCAAAAGGGAAGAAACATGCTCCAAATTCTCCATCTCTCTCTTTGTTACCAATTTTCCAGAACTTCTCTCTAGTGGAAAAAACACAGTTATTAAGGCAGCATTAACAAAATGTCTAATTAATTTTATATTGTTCTTGCAAAATAAAAATATTAAATCCTAGTTGCTGAACTGGGTTTTGTTCCAAAAAAAAAAAAAAGTCTGTTGTCCAGATTATAGAGCCTGCACGAAGTTTATAAGACAGGGTGCAGAAAAATTTATTAGTTTAAACAAACACTCAGACCATGAAGTGTTTGTTTGGTTTTTTTTCCAGCAGAATCAGTCAGTCAACCTGGTGATGGGAAGGTGATGGTGCAAATGGATCACAAAAATCATTTCCAATCACATGAAAGCTAAGATGGTGATTATGAATAGTCAGCATAGATTTACAGGGGGGAAATCAAGTTTATAGCCCTTTACAACTGGTTTGATAGATGAGAAGAGAACAGTGGATGTTGTTTATCTTGATTTCAGTAAGGCTTTTGACACCACCCGTCCTGACATCTTCACAGACTGAGGCAGCCTGGACCAGATAAACACAAAGTCCTGCACTGGGGGACAAATAACCCCAGGCACCAGGACAGGCCAACTGGCTGGAGAGAAGCTTTGTAGAGAAGGTACTGAGAGTCCTGGTGAACAAGCTGACCCCAAGCCAGCGATGTGCCCCTTTTGGCAAAGAAGGCCAAAAGCCTCCTGGGCTATATTAGGAAGGGTGTTGCCAGCAGGTTAAGGGAGGTGATCCTTCCCCTCTTCTCAGCACTGGTGAGACACCTGGAGTGCTAGGTCCTCTAGGCTCTGCAGTACAAAAGACACAGATGGACATACTGGAGGACATCCTGTGATAGGCCACAAAGATGACAAAAAGATTGCAGCACCTGTCTTGCAAGCAGAGGCTGAGAGAGCTGGGCTGGTTAGCCTGGAACAGGGAAGGCTCAGGGTGGAACTCATCTAATCCCACATGTATAAACACCTGATGAGGAAGTAAAGGAGACAGAGCCAGCCTATTCTCAGCAGTGCCCAGTGAAAGGACAAAAAGCAATGGACACAAATGGAAATACATGTTGAAAGGGAATTTCCTAAGAGAAAGCTCTCTTACTGCAATCGTGATGAACCATTGTAAAAGATTGCCCAGAGAGCTTCTGGAGTCTCCATCCTTGGAGACGCTGAAAACCTCACAGGACACAGTCCCACACAATCTACTCTACCTGACCCTGCTTTGAGCAGGAAAATTGGATGAGATTATCTCCAGAAGTCACTTCAAAAACTGTGTGACTTCATGAAGTCCAGTATTTTACAAATAAAATATAACTTGCCTCTCAGTATCACACAAATAAGTGCGTGTAAGTGAAGATATGAGTAGCCTTCCATCCAAATAATCAAGCTGAACAACCCGAGAATCTACGGTGGTTATAATCTGAACAGGGAACATCACAAAAGTAGCAGCAGCCTACAGTTAAAAAGAAAAAAAAGAAAGAAAACATACAGGGCTTCAGTTCAAAATAAAGACTATTTAGTTAAATTTCTTCAAGTTAAAAATCACAAAATTCAGAAAAGACTCATGTATGCTACTAATACATAGCATAAGAAAGCAGTTCCTTTCTTCTCTCTCACAATACAAGGCTTCAATGCTCAAAGGCATGAAAGTCTAAATCCTCTTTTTCCCAAAACCATTACTGAAGGTTTTAGGGAAAAGAAAAAATCATATGCCCTGTAGCATCCTGCCACTTTCTTATAAAGAGTATGGTTTTGTAACATTTACAGGGGGTTTTATTCATGTTGTTGTAAGCTTTGTGCTTTGTCAATTCTCTCTCACAGGCACTTTCAGCCACCAAACAGTTTAACTGAGACAGACCTGAGGGATTACTTGATAGGAAAAAAAAACCAACACCTTCCATTGGATTTAGGTAGTTTACATAAACTCACTTTCTCTATTACCCTGCAGCACATTACCCAAATACTATTTATTATACAAGTGTCTCAGTTCATGTTGGTTGCAGAACAGAGTCACAGGCAGACTTCTTATTCACAGAAACTACTTGGGCCTGCACTCAAACTTTTCTAGCAGATGATCATCATTTTTGACAGCTTCAAGCTGTTTTTCTTTGCCAGGAACGTGTCAATTCCCTACTTCAAAGCACACTACATGAGAGACTCAATGGTCCAATTCTTTTAATAGGCATGAGCAATAACACGTACTCCAAGGGCCTTGCCCTTCTCTCTTTTTCCCTTTATTTCCCCAGTTGATTTTTTTTGCTCTTTCTTTAAAAAGTAGCAGTACTGGTTGCATTAAGTCAAATTTTCCATCAAAATCTTTCATGAGGGCTAGAGAAGATCTGGAGGAACACATCTATTTCCAGACTGCCCTCCTTCTTACTGACTAAAAGGAGAAGGAAAGAATCTAGCAATGGCAAAACTTAAAGAAGACTCAAGGGCTAGAAATCAGGCTGGTAGATTACATTTTGTGCGAAGGGCACAAAAACAAACAGATGTCAGCTTGACATCCACCTGCCATTTATTTTAACTAATCCCCATCTTTAACAATAAGAGTATCCAGACAGAGCCAAGCAAAATCAGAGTCTGGGATTGCCCCTTCTCAGACTGACAGCAGACCTGAGGACTAAAACACACAGCTGGACCTGTAGCTGGAGTCTAGGGAATCCAACAGGCTCAGAAACACTAAAACCCTGGGCTTGGATATTTGTGAATTCCAAGAAATATTAATTCTTCACATTTGAGAGCATTTTTATGTTGCATTACTAAAACGGCTAAAAGAGAGGGTGAGGGAAGTTCATGGTTAGGATTTCTACTGTTTTCTCAAGAGACTGGTTCTTCATCCCAACAGTCAAAGCTACCAGAATTTCATCAGCTGGCAACTTTCTTCTGTTCTACTTTAGTAAAATAAACAAAAAGATTCCACACATCACCCCCTGGGAACCTCTTAATCTCAAAGTATGTGAGTTTTTACCTTCCCTTGTTTTGATGTGTTAATCTTGATGGCCGATACTTTTCCCACATGGTCGCCGACAAAAACACGAAGTGCAGCTGTGTCCCAACACAGAGCTGTGACTTTTCTGCCCTTATGCTCAGAGGAAACATAAATTCGTTCTGGCTTCCCACGACGTTCCTGATTTAGCTCCCAAACTACTACAAGACCTTGGCTGCAATAATTAAAAAAAAAAAATGCAATTTGAGAATAAGTCTTCTGACATTTTTTCATCAATAATTGATGACAAAATGTCAGAAGACATAAGGATGCATTATTCCAAAGAAACAGCAAAGCAGTGCATTTCAGAGGTGGCCATGTTTGAGGTTGCATGCTTTCAAGAAGTGTTACATTCCGAAAGCTAAAGACAAATAAGCATCCTTCCTTGCACACTTCCTTGTATCAACAGCTTTGGAAGGCTACTCCCACATTTACTGGAATTGCCAGTGACAAGGTGGAAAAATAAGCATTTAAATGGATTTTAAACAATATAAGTGAAATTACCTATCAATCAATCTCACTCTACCAAATAAATGAAGATTTTTCTTTTGATGCTGAAAGGTCTCAGGGAGACATTTATCATCATAACTTCACATGCATTAGCTCTCCCACAGATGTTCTGTTACAGAAATAATAACTTACCCTGGAACAATTATTCCAGAAAAAAAGTTAAGCAAGCTGTCTGTGCAGGGAATTATTTTGTAGGGACAACTACCAGCTAATTCCCTGTCCTGCTCGCCCCCACACCAAGTTCTCTACAGATGTCCAAGTCAGAAACTTAGAAGCTACTTAAAAATATTTGTCTAGAATTCAGGTATCTAAGTACATCACTCACCTGGTGGCAACAGCAACATAGTCTTCATCATGCAAACAACAGGCAACCCGGGCAATGGCACCTTCCTGAAAGCAAGTATGGGAGTAAGTGCAAGTAAAAGCTGTTCTTATACCACCTTTAACACCACACAACTTTTATCTCTAAGATATAAACAAGGTTCATGTCAACAAACACTACCACTATGTTGAGCTGGGGGGAGGGTGTGTGTGTTTTATTTGGGTTTTGTTTGCAAACACTGAGTTTACTCTAAGAAGTTGCAGCTGACCACAACATGACAGCATCAAGAGAAACATCTGCAGTTCATTCACCAATTTGGAAAACACAGGAATCAGTCTCCTGTCCTTGCACCTATGGAAATTTTTTTGCCAGGAATAAGTGAGATGCTCCCAACCTTAAAAAAATGGCTGCATTCATGTTAAGGTAGAAGGTGCAGCAGCTCCCAGGAAACAGCATCTGACTGTAGAAACAGCAATCTCTGTTCCATGACTACTTTCAGCAAAAGAGCACACCAGCCTATCTTTTCTTGGCTCATCCAGGTAGCTCATAGTTTGGACATCCAAACATTGGTAGCTGTCTACAGTTGAGTTGCTCTGCTTTCATATTCAAAGTTTTCTTATAATTCTTAAATATTCAGCAGGTGACTTCGTTTCTGCTGTTAAAAAAAAAAATTTGAAAAACAAAGGACTAACCATCTCAAGTAACTTCTTTCACACCTCATGAAATTTGTTACACCACATACTCGGGGATACGCTCCAGTATCACTACCTTTTTTAAATGGAGCAGTCCAAAACTTCACTTTATTTAGACAATTCAGCAAGCTGAAAATGCCTGTTGACTTAATTTTTATTAACTTGAAACAATGCCTCTTTTCCAGTCCCATTTTCCCTGGAAATTCTCTACCCTTACCTTATGAGCGAGAAAGAGTCTTTGCTTCCAACCATCTTTCTGTATAAGGTTCAGTCCTCCTCCTGAACTGCCTAGA
This sequence comes from Calidris pugnax, assembly GCF_001431845.1. Classification (NCBI taxonomy): domain Eukaryota; kingdom Metazoa; phylum Chordata; class Aves; order Charadriiformes; family Scolopacidae; genus Calidris; species Calidris pugnax. Next base: position 747,918 of record NW_015091240.1, read on the forward strand.
GCCAGCCACCTCTTCGACACAGCTACACACGTGCACTGAAGGAATAAAAATCATAATGCACAACATGGCTGCTAGTACATATGAACAACAGTAACTTTTCCTTGCATTATCATGTTATTCTTTAAAGGCTTCATTGTTTGCCAGCTGTGTATACTACTCCTGAAACACTGGCAGCAGTCACCAAAGACATTAGAACAGCCCTCTCTGCAATTAAAGCAAATAATAGATGACAGCAACCATGTAAGGCTGTATTATTTACCCCACAGTTGCATTAAGGAAACACATACACAGAGTAACAGGAGCCTTTGTCTTTACCACTACTTCTTCCCAAAGTGTTCTCCCCGTAAGTTAGCACGTACACACCCAAAAAGAACAAGATTAATCCTGTGGGTTAATCAGATAAACTAAATAAGGTCATTATTTGAATTTTAAAATAAATAAGTAAAAAGAAAACCACCACCAAACACCACAAACTCACCTTCAGACGGCTAGAATCCAGCCTGAGTGCAGAAAGCAATGGATCCAAACATTCAAGTTCTGCCAAGACATGGTTGTAAGAGTCTGGAATTATTGGCACAGAGGCCATTGATGCACAGAACTAGCACTACTCATTCATGGGTGCACTACAGCTTCAGCTTTTAGCTGTACCTGCCAAAAATAAAAGAAGTTCTTGATTAGTTCACAGTATTATATCTGTTTTTAAAGAAAATTATATCTGTGTTTAAAGAAACACAGAACGTGTTCCTTTTCAAACAACATCAGGTTTCAGTTTGCTGAAAAGGCCCAAGGGCTAAAAAATTAGAACCCTGCTTATTTTACAAGAAGTTTTTATTGAATTTCATTTCAGAAAACTTATCAGATACCAACCCTCGGGATATATAAATTGTAGCTCTAAGATATATTTACAGTCACCTGTGAAACAAGTTCTGTCTACTTACGGAAAAAGCCTTGTTTTATGGTAAAATGTGTAACAACGAGTGAAAACCAAGAATTAAATAGTTATAGAAGCTGCAATCTCATATACTTTTACTAAACAGCAGATACTTTAAAAGAATCTCTTGCTAAGGATTTTTTAAGTTTAGACCTCTATGTTGCTTAAAAAAAAAACCTTATTACACTTCATACTCAAACCTTTGAGTTTCTAAATAATGTTTAGTATGCAATCCCACAAATGAAATAACCCCCTCCCAGAAATACTGTCACGTGAAACCGTACATTTCCTCAATCTCCTCACAAGAAAAGGGAATGCTAACTCTCACCAGGCACCAGAAAAAGGGAAGATACACATTTAGCCAGAGACACTGAAAATTGCTTCTTCAAAATTCTCAAAACTGTCTTAAAAGCCTTAAATTATGGCATTTCAGAACAGCTCCACTCCAGCAATAAATAGCAGAACATAAATAAGAAAGAACAGTTTTGTCCTAGATTATTTAGCCCAGAAAGACGCTGTTTTACACGCTCTGTCACAAGGACGGTCGCAAATAACCTCGACCTAAGAAAGCCACCGTGAGATTTTAAACCCTGCCTCGGGACTCTGCTCTCGGGAACCGGCAGCCGCCTCGGGCTCCGACACCCGCCCCCCTCTCGCCAGTGCCCCTCTGGGGGGAAGCACCGCAAATCCATCCTGCTTCCTCTCAGACAGAGAGGCGGAGCGCAGCAAAGCGTCCCGAAAGCTCCGAAGAACGACTCGACTCCTCCAGAAACAGCTGTCAGCGGAACGCGGGCGGGCAGGGGCCACCGCCGACCCCCCAGACCGAGCCCCCAATGGCCTGGGCCGCCCGGGCGGAGCAAGGCTGGAGCCAGAGTACAAACACTCCCCACTCGCCTCACACCAGCTCCCGCGCCCCGGCACCGGCGTGAGGCACAGCCCACACCAGCGCTCCGACAGCGGCGGCTGCCAGAGCCAGAGCTGCCGCCGCCACCGCTGCCCGGGAACCACGACACGGGACGGCAGCGACTACCAGGACCGAGTCGGTCCCTCCCTCCCCTCCCAGCGATACCCGAGCCCGGCCGAGGTGTCGCGGCGGAGCTCCCGGCCGGCGGGGAAGGCACCGCTCCGCCTCAGGTAGAGGCGCAACCCAGACGCGCCGCTCGCCCCTCACCCGCGCTCCTGGCTCCCTCACGCCGAGCGCCCGCGGCCCCGCCCCGTGGCAGCACGAGCACGTGACCCGCGGGCGGGGAGGGGCGGGGCCACGCGGGCGCACCGCGGTGCGTCACGCCGTGCGCGCCCTCGCGGGAGGAAGCTGCGTCACGCGCGCCCGCCCTGCCCCTGGCCACGTGACGCTGACGCGCGGCGCCCCCTCCCGCCGCGGGCCGTTGCCGAGGGGAGGAGGCCCCTCCCCCGCAGCGCGGTGGCGGCGGCGCCGCCGACCTGAGAGCGGAGCAGCCGGGGCCGATGGCGGGGGACGAGCGGGGCCGGCGTCACGCGGGGCCGGGTGACGGCGGGGAAC
>NW_015091240.1:750652-796775 GCF_001431845.1 Calidris pugnax
GGAGCCCGCCGGTGCGGGGGACGGGGAGGCGGGTGGTGGCGGCCGCTCTGCGCGTGTGTGCGAGGGGCAGCGGGGCCCGATCCCCTGCCTGGCCGCGGCGGTCCTCTCTCGGGGGTGGTGGGGCAGCGCTGTAGCGGGCCGGGCGCGCTGCGGAGGTGTCGCGGCGGCCTTTGGCCTCCTGCTCTTTCTCCCTGCCCGCTCCCAGCCGCCGCGCCGTTCTAACGGCAGCGGCCTGGCGGGGCCGGGGGTGCCGTGAGGGAAGGCACCGAGAGGCGCGGCGGCAGCCCCCCCCGGGGAGCGGGGCGGCGGGAAGATGGCAGCGCTGCGCCGGCGGGACCGTGGCCGGGGGGCACCGGGTTTCACCCGAGCGCTCGGCCGCGGGTGTGGGCCGTAGACAAAGGGGTGCCCTCACAGCGGCTTCCTGGGCCGCCGCCACCTTCTGCCGGGGCCGCTGGTGCCCTGCCGGGGCTGTCCCCGGGGCTGTTCCGCCGGCGGCAGAAGCGCTACAGGGAGCGCGGGTGATGCGGAGGAAGGGGGACCGGAGTGACCCCTCAGGGCCGCAGAGCGTGGATTCCCGCAGCTCGCAAACGGCACCGCTCCCGCCTCCCCGTTCTGCTGAGCTCTGTTCCTCCCACAGAGGAGGAATACCTGCCCCTGCCCCCCGGGTGCTGCTCTGCCAGCTCCCGGCCCCCCCGGCTGCAGCCCCGTGCCACTGCGGTTCAGGCTGGGCCCTTAGCGTAGACACTGTGCTGTTCCCTGCGGGGAGCAGAAACCCAGCAGCAAGGCCCGCATCACATCTGTCAGAGCTCGCCTGCCAGCCCCTGCCTAATAATAATCGTGATTATTAAAATGTGTCAAGGTTTCCTCTATTGCTGCTCAGAACCTGACAAAATAGGGAAGAGACCGGAGTGAAGCGCTGGTAATGGAGAGTGTTCAGCATAGGTGCTGTAAAGAACAAGGAAGACAGGTACCTGGTTTTAAAAGTGGTAGAGGAAGGATAGCGGTTGGAATTTGACAGTATTTCCAGAAGCTGCGTTCACTCCCACAGAGCTAGGAGGGGAGGGATTATAGGTGAATAAGCCAACAGGACCTTTGTTTTGTTTTGTGCCTACACTGAAGCTTCCTGATAGACCTTGCCGGTTATAAACCGCAGCTGAAATTAACATCCTCAAGACAGGCTTGATAACAAGTCATACCCCATGGGTTAGGGCTACTGATTGATCCAAGTGCTGTTCAGAACTATTAACTATCGCTTCAAAAGCACCATTGCTGAGGAATTTAAAATAAACTGTCTGACCTTCCTATTCTGGAAGATACTTAAACCACAGAAGGGTTTGTCTTCCAAAATTTGCAGATGAAGAACTCTAATGTTCCTTCATTTAGCAGCAGGTTAAAATTATCGTGTAAAGCTGTAAAATAACAGAATTTCTCTGTATGCGTGTTGCAATTCTTGCCCCTTGGAGCAGCAGTGTCATCATCCGCAGTACTCATTCCTGGAAACTTCAGTTGTTAAATATAGTGGTTGTGAGATTTGGGCAGGCGTGAATAGATCATTGATGGCTCTCACCCGTCTGCATAGTAAGCCTTACGTGTTCAAAAGAAAAGAAAATGACTGGTGTACTGTGTGTGCTTAGCGAGGACATAGCTCTCCCCTCTGCAGTTAGTAGGAGACCATCCTCATGCTTTTTTAGCAGCTAGGCGAGATTTCTATTTTAGAATTTTTCCTGTACTTCTTGTAGCAAGAAGCCATCTTGTTTTCTAGTGGCAGACGGTAACTTTCCTAAATCCTCACTCTTAATATTTAAAAAAAATTTTTCTGATGTACTGTTTGAGGTTTTCTCCATTCTGCGTAATGGTTACTGTGCTTGGGAGTTGTATCATCCTACTGCCACCATACATTACTGCATGAAAAAGGAAGTACGGCAATGACATAAATAAGAACAGCAGTGAGATAGTGTGTTCACCCTCCCAGAAGGTAGAACACACCACTTGTGGGATAATTGTGCATTCACATATTGCACATGCAGAGTAGTGTGCTAGAAGCGCTGCGGTTGTAAAGGAGAAGTTGGTAGCTGCTGATCATTTTCTTCCCTGGTTGTAGGTGGGTGAAACAGCATGGTAGAAAAGCAAAGCGACTCGCATCAGAACGAGCCTGACTATGGAAATGCTTTCCTTTTTTTTTTTTTCCCAGTTCTGTACAGGTTTAATTCTTTTGCATCCTGTAGCTTTGTTGCTACTGCGTTGGATAATAATGACCTTAAAGGACTGTAAAGTAACGAAGGGAGAAAAAAGTCAAAATCCTTAGTCTTGCATATGCTGAAATTTCTAGTACATTATAGAGTCTGTGGGCAGCTGCCTTTTTCCAGTAAGGATAAGGTGCTGAGGAGAGACTACAGAACCTGCAAGAGGAAACGACATAAAATGGAAGCGCGAATACGACTAAAAGAGAATAATGCTGCTGGGGAGGCTGTAATGGATTATGCTAGGAAACGGTCCTGAAATCATGCCATGCAGTTTGCTTTGAGAAAGTATTAGGGGGCCTACTCTGACTGTGGCACAGCATGTTCTAGTGACTGCTGCAGCGCTGCCGGTGTGAAACCCCCCGTTCAGCTCAGCGTCACTCATGTCTTTGGCAGAGCTTTGGATGACTGAAGTGATGAAGGAGCAAAGCTTAAGTGCAGAGCCCTTTTGCCATTAAGTCTTCCCGTTTAGTATTTTACTTAACTCATTTCGGAAATGGGCTTGTAAGACTTTTGCTGAACAGAATGCTGTGGTATTGGCCAGATTGTCAGAGTGAAATATCCTATCTTGCTGCTGGGTTTTTTTAAGAAAAAAAAAGTGCATGAATTTAAATGCTTAGAATTATCATTTTGTGACACTTACTAGTAGTGCAATAGCTGATGCAGATTGCTGTTTGAAGTTTGATGCAGGCCCCAGCAAATATTACAGGTATTCTAAAACACATGAAACATGCTGTCAGCATTTGAAAATACTATTTTACGTATCAATAAAGTTTATGAAGTACAAAATTGTACTAAACATTTATGGCAAACATACCAAAAGTATAATTTTTTGATAGGTGTACAACAGTATGTTAGTAGAATGTAGGAATACTTGCAGTGTCCTTAATTTCTTCAGAAATTTAAGGCCGTGGGGTGAACGTGTAGAGAGGAATGATAGTGACTGCTGGGGAGAAGAACGCAGCAAGCATCAAAAAGCTTGTTGATGTGAGACTGGTGACAAGATTACCATTGTGTTGAAGTAGGTATAACATTAGTCCCTCAGACTTTAGGGGAGAGGGACAGGAAACTGGCCAGCTGGAATCAAGTACAAAACATTGGTGGAGCCTTGGGCAAACCCCACCACAATGAGAACAGGAGGTAACGGGACTACCTTATCTTTAGCACAGAGAGCAGAAAATCCATGATTTTTCACGTACCTTGTACCCTTCCCCTTTCTGAAATGATTTAACATCTGCCATTCACACTGAAGAAGGGAATTGCTGCCAAATGCCAGAGGAGATTTGGAATTTATGTCATTGCTTAGCTTCAGTATTCTTCTGAACTTGAAAAACCAGTAAAGGCACATTAAAACAGGAAAATTTGGTTATCAGTTTAAATGTAAGATTTGGGGGTCTTTTACTGGAGCAAAAGCAGTATCAGCAATATAATTATACTAATTATTTAGGCAGCTGGCATATTTTGTTTAAATAAATTTGCTGATTGTACGGACAGAGGGGAGTGTGTTTATCTGGAATGTTTCAAAAATGATGTAGGCATTAACGGGTAAATGTGGGTTTTAATGCTTTGATGTAGATAGGAGTAGTGAAAGAGTTACAGCAAAAATAATTGTACTAATCAGCTCAACTGTATGTTTTTAATAGCTCCTTTTAGCCACAATGGCAACGTCATCTGAAGAAGTGTTACTGATCGTAAAGAAGGTACGTCAGAAGAAGCAAGATGGAGCTCTGTACCTTATGGCTGAAAGGATAGCATGGGCACCTGAAGGCAAAGACCGATTCACAGTCAGCCATATGTATGCAGACATAAAATGTAAGTGAACAGTTTTCCTATTCCAGCTTCAATAAGCAGTATTTCAATAAATGTTTAAATAGAATCCAAACCTACAGCAAGCGTCGTACAGCAAAGAAGATAAGTAAGGAAGATTGCAAGGATCTGAAGCTCTGACTAGGTTATTCTACGTAGCAGCAGAGATCAGGACCATGGTGAAGTATCACCAGTTTGTTAAGGATGCTACTGCATCTTTAGATTTTAAGTTATACTGCATTTACTATTAACTTTTGATAAACTTCTGCAATAAATTGAACAGGAAGATAATCTGTGCCATATGCTCATGAAGGCAAGGGTGGGAGGAGGGTTGAGGAAGAGTATAGGATTTTCAGGATCTAACACAGAAACTATCTGGCATGTCATCTGTTAAACTATGCAGCTAAAGCTGTTTCAATTTTCATATAAAGTGAACCTCGCTGTTTTATTTTCATCCAACAGACCATAGCTTCAGAAGTGCTAGCTTCTGTAGTTTGGCCTAACTGGTAACATTCCAAATAAGCGTTTGCTGTTGCAATAGCAGAGCACTTGTAAGTCAAAACTGAACAGTAAAAGTCTATAGTACTCTGCCTTTCTGGCTCCAATTAGTTCTTATAATCCATGTTCTGTAAAATGCCAAAGAAGGAATAAAAAGAAAGTTGGATGTGTCACTTAGTAAAAGTTTAGTGACAAATACAAATACTGCAGCGTGATCAAAAGTGTGCGTGATGCATCAGAACTATTATACTGTTTTCTTAATACAAATATGATAAGGAGTTTAAAAGCTCAGTTCACTTATAATAGTCAACTTTATGAAGTTTTTATTTAGCTATTTACTTACATTTAAGCAGCTTATATTTTAAATATTTACATAGATAGGCACTGAAGTCTTTTTAACTTAGATGAAATATGTTCTCTCTTTTTTTTTTTTTCATCTGAAATGGAAGTAAAAAGAGGGGATAGTATTTGTACCTTCGTAGTAGAGATGATGATTTAGTGGTGACATCTGGTTCCTGGTCTCCCCACTTGCACTAGAGAAAGGGGTAGGATTCAAAGTTAGGTTGGCGCCATTTGTGGTGCTACATTGAAGTCAATATAGCACAGCAGTTCGTAAAGGTAGTTGTTTTAGCCTCTGCTCCCTCTGGGTACGAGAAAGGAAGCAGGAGTTAGGTTTTTCTTATGAGTCATGAGGGTGTAATAGCACCTTGGAGGCATTGGGGATCGATTTTGGGAGTACTAATGGCTAAATGTGCTTAGCATGCCATTTGAAACCAGCATACCTTTGCTGTCAACAGAGGTGCTGTTACCCCACCCTGCATCTGCTTTCTTACCACTTTTCTTCAGGAACTGGTCCGTCTGGAAAAACAAAAGGGGGGCTACCCTTTAGTAAGTGCTTTTCAGTGGATCAGTTCCTTGGCTCAGCTTGCTGCACAAACGCATACAAGAAAGGCAGCAGGAAGAAGTGCAAAGGGAGAATGAGGTTGTCACCTTTCAGCAGCAGCCTGGATTGGTACCAGGTTAAAGTGTCGAGGTGATGATAACCTAATTTGCTCAGTTTTCTAATGGAGGATGTGGGGAATGCAAAGATGAATTAGGGCTCCTGAGCAGTAGCTGAAGGATACTGAGCAATGGGCTTACCAGTGTCCGTGTCTTGTGTTTTAGAGAGAAGGTGCAGGGTGCAAACTAATTTAAGGGGAAGACTGTCTGTTCCACTTTCAAGGCTGGAATTCGTGCACAGGATAATAGTATTTAATTGGATGACTGCTTATAAGCAAATACTCTAGGGAAGAGAGTTTCTTGTATAAGCTTAACTGTCTGTTGCTAATTAATATTTTCTGTGTAATCTAGGCCAGAAAATCAGTCCAGAAGGTAAAGCTAAAATTCAGCTTCAGCTAGTATTGCATGCAGGGGACACAACCAACTTTCACTTCTCCAATGAAAGTACAGCAGTGAAAGAGCGAGATGCAGTAAAGGATCTTCTTCAACAACTGTTGCCCAAGTTCAAAAGGAAAGCTAATAAAGAACTTGAGGAGAAGAACAGGTAAAGGGAAAGGAACCTTAAAGTTTTGTTGGGTTTTTTTAAATTATTTTTTAATTGTTACCTAACTGTAGTGTATTTCTGCTAACAGTTGTTAATGCCACATCATTACTGCTACGACATTTGTTTCCCCAGTAAAAATCTCTCTCCTTTCAATTTAGAAGCAGCTCCTTGAGGCTTACATAACTGTAATGTGTTGAGACTATACTTGTGTTCTCAATGACACGTTCTTGAGGTGTAAAGGCAGCCAGCCCGGCTGCTACCCAGTCTTTGTTATTGATGGCTATGAGATGAAAGCACCCAACTGGCAGTCTGTCTCTTTTAGTCTTCTCAAATGTATATGTATCAGTTTAGAAAAACTGCTTGAAAGAATTATTTTTTTCCTTTTCCAGAAGTTCTCACCTTCCTTGATTTGTGTGGTTTTGTGTTTTTTTTTTTTCTTCCTGTATAACCTCTTCCCCCTCTAATCTTCTTTTCTGGTTTCTTTTTTTTATACTCTACTAAATTGCTAGGTCTTTTCATGCATCTCATTTGAGATCCAGTAGTTTGTTATTTATTTGGCATACAGGATGTTTATTCTAAAAAATGTTCTGAGAAGACATTCAGGACCTCAGTCCTTTTCCCAAAAGGGCTTTTAAGAGATGCTTCTGTTCCTTTAAAATGTTTATGTTAGACCAATCTTGTGGCCACAGAACACCCCTCTCTGTATCTCCCCAGATGAGTTTCACTTCATCCTAGCATCTCCTGTGAATTCTGTGTATACTAGCTGCCATTTCGAAAGACTGGTCTAGCTTTGAACTTAGGTTAAATTAAAGCTAAATTTTTCAAAACATGGGAGATTTCCCAGCAGAAGGGCAAGAACCCTCGTGCTGGAGATCTGACACATCCAGGATTAACTGGTTCCAGGACTGCAGTGACCACTAGGGTCTACAGCAGTGCAGACTGCTTTGGCACTGTTGCCATACTAGTTTCTTTATGCTCCGTGCCTTATTTCTGTCAGTATTAATACTGAGTACATGAGCAGTCTTATCTCTGAATCTTTGTATCCTTAAATGGAGTTTCACAGTATTATGCCACGTGCTATTAAGAGCTTTTCTAGTTACAGAAAAGTCAAACTCTCTGCACACAGTCATAGCCTGTTGTTGTGGTGATTAGAAGTCCAAGTCTAGTGATGGGGCTTCATTAGCTTAATTTGCAACAGATGAGGCAAAAAGGTTGCCACCTGTTCTGGAAACATACTACCTCCAGAGTCCCTGCAGCACTGCCTCCATTTATTGATATGTCAGGTATGTACCAAAATTCCAAGGTTTAATTGAATAATTAGAATAACAGATTGCTTCCTGCTGCACTAATGCGTAAAAATTACCACTAATCCATAACTGTGCCAACAGGAAAAACTGGAAAAACCTTGGCCGTTAAAACATAATAGGGATGTCCTGCCACAAAGCTTTCACTTCCACCTCATCCTACTTCACCCTTAGAGCAGCTGCAGACCTTCATTCAGTCCAGAATGCAGTTCATCCATGTTCTTCCCTAGATCACATACTATATTTTTTTTTTTGGCTTGCAAATGATGAAGACCCTGAGGTACATGCTAAAGATTGTTGAGGTTATTGGCTGATTGTGAACACGCATGCATGTTTCCCAGAAAAAAACCTGGTGGGTTTCAAATTAGGTGTACAGCTGCATGAAAAGCTGCTTAAACATGAATTAACTGAAGTTTCCTGCGCATACATTCTTTGCATTTCAGATAGTAAGGATGATAATTTGTATTTGGATAGCAACTTGTGTAAACATAATTCCCTGGTGGGAGTAGTGACACGGAATGTTTCTGTAGCACTTGTGCTGCACTTGGTAGTTAAGTGATGAAGATCCTACCGTCACCAGCAGAAACATAAATGAACAAACAACTCAGGGTAATGCATGTTTTAAGGTATTTTATCCCATGCATATTTTGTAATCTGTACTCTTGCACTAGAATGGAGACCTGTAGCTACTGAATTGTAAGATCTTAAACATTTAAGGATTGGAGAGTGCTGAAATCTCCTTTTTCCTCCTGCACCCTGAGAGCTTTGTTACGGATGTTCAAGAAAATTCTTTGTGCTTTTACAATTCAGAAGACTGCTGTCCTGGATGTGCAAAGACACAAGTGCACCACATAACATTTTAGGACAAGATGTTAATCCCACATTATTTTTTTCCTAGCCATTACTGTTTTCTAGCATTTTATGCTGTTCCTTAAATATTTTTTAGTCCTTTCTTAAGTCTTCTGAAACAAATATAGCCATTGAGGCTGGTTGTTTATACAGTCTTGTTAGGAAATGCACAGCATTTTGAAAGAAAAGTTAGTTTTTGTTCCTTTTGTTAACTTGTTAGTTATGGAAATCCTAGTGATTTATTCTGCAGCATTTCAATTCTATTCAATACATTCTTTTACCAGAATGCTGCAAGAAGATCCTGTTTTGTTTCAGCTCTATAAAGACCTTGTTGTGAGCCAAGTAATCAGTGCTGAAGAATTCTGGGCCAACCGTTTAAGCCTGAATGCCGGGGATAATTCTGCAGCACCTAGTAAGCAGGAAGTGGGCATCTCTGCAGCATTTCTGGTATGTTGAACCTCTAACTTCAAGGATTTTAGAGCAAACAAATTGAGGAAAGTGAGAGTTCTGCTCATGTACTTTCTTCCCATATACTTTAATGTTGTTCTTTCCTGGTTCCTCAGCTTAACATCTCTCTGCATGTTAATTAGACTATTCCAAGTGTAAAGTAGAAAAAAAAAAGTTACACAAATCTGCAACCTCAAAATTTTGTCAATTTAAGATGCTACATTTGAACTTTAAATTGACAATAGACAGATGTTGTTTATACTGCTGCTCTGCCTTCCATAAAACAGGAATAATGGTGAATTTACTAGATTATAGAGTATTAAGTCTGTAAGTTAGAAAAAGTACCTGTTGCAGCTTTTGTAGAAACCATATTTCAGTAATCTAGGTACAATCTTCAGATTCCTCCCACAGAGATGTGTTTCTACTTCTGCAACAAAATTAATACAGATTATGACTCTTCAGCTGGAATCCAGTTTCCACCTTTATAACGACTGTGCACACATAAGGGGTTGGGAGGAAAAGAGGAGGTGGGAGTCGTTTTATGACTTAACTGCTGTACAAAGACTTGGTTTTTTCCCCCTAGAAATACCTGAATCAGTTACCAAATGAACTTGAGTGCTCTGATCTTCTGTCTCATTATTTTTACGCCTTAACATAAAAAAAAAAACCCAACCAAATCCAAACCTTCAAAACTGAAGCTTTCTTAAAGTAACTGGTTGTGTTTGCGTACTCTGCGTTTGTGAAGAAGAAAACTTCAGATAATTGTGTGTCCTAGTTCAAGTTAAAATATCTATCTGGCTCTGTTCAGAATGAGTGTTTCCCTAGGAAGAAGGTGGTACAAAAACTAGAATTTAGGTATACAGGAAAACAAAGAAAAGGAAGCAGCATATGCAATCATGTACTTTTCCTGTTACTGAGAATTGGACTGAGCAGTTACTTGCTCCAGAGCTTCCTAAAGAGATCACTGAGATCTAATTTGCAAGTTCTGACTAAGGTTTGCCCTCAATTTTTAAATTCAGTGTTACTTATCAATTATACTGAGATGCTTTTAGTGTATAAAGAAATTAGGTGTAAGAGCCATAAATCCTTTTTTGTGACATTCATCTGAATTCTTGAATGAACAACAAAAGATGAGGCATGTACAGTAAGCATGCCTATTTTAACTTTGAAACAAGGATATATTAAACTAAGTGTACCTTCTTTTGACTCCAGGTCCAGAGAAGGGCAACGAAGCTGGTGAGGGGTCTGGAGCACAAGTCTTACGAGGAGAGGCTGAGGGAGCTGGGGTTGTTCAGTCTGGGGAAGAGGAGACTGAGGGGCGACCTTATCGCTCTGTACAAGTACCTGAAAGGAAGCTGTAGAGAGACGGGGGTCGGTCTCTTCTCCCAAGTTACAGATGATAGGACAAGGGGCAATGGCTTCAAATTATGCCAGGGGAAATTCAGGTTAGATATTAGGAAACATTTCTTTACTGAAAGGGTTGTCAGGCATTGGAATGGGCTGCCCAGGGACGTGGTGGAGTCACCATCCCTGGAGGTATTTAAGAAACGTGTAGACATGGTTCTTCAGGGCATGCTCTAGTGCCCAAGATTATTGGTTTGTCGTGGGCTGCTGAGTGGGTGGGTGATGGATTTTTGGTTTGGTTGTTGTTGTGTGTTTAGGTGGTGTGGTGGTTTGTGTGGTCTTTGTTTTTCGTCTTCTAAAGCTTATGGTCTATTTGTTGAATCATCCCTTAAGTCTTAAGTATAATAAAGTAATTAATGCATGCTCTTTCATTTCTCATTTTAAAAAATACCTATTTGTGATCAAATATGCTATGGATTATTGGAGGAGGATTATTTTATCTGCAACAGAATTTGACTGCAAGATGCCAGGTTTTTTAATTCTCCAGTTACAGAAGGCATTCAGATGTGACTGATTTTCCTCCCTGTATGCTTTTTCTTAGGCTGATGTACGGCCTCAAACAGATGGCTGCAACGGTCTGAGGTATAATTTGACTTCAGATATTATTGAGTCCATATTCCGAACATATCCTGCAGGTAAGAATACTGCTTCACTGCTTTAAATAGGTACATTTAAAATTTATTTTTTACTGTCTTACTGTGGGAAGACTAGAATGTTAGGCTGAACCTGGAAGTATAAAGGACCATATCTTCAGTCTTCTGGATGATTTTCCCTGCCTTGTCTGAGGGATGGGAAAAAGCATGTGTTTGCTTTCATTTGGAAATGAAAACTTGATTTCATAAACTTTTTAACTTGTTGCATTGACTTTTTTTTAAAATGTGAGTAGTTTCTTGGCTCCCATGATACTCTCCTACTCAGCATTTAAATTAATTGTTATTTTTCATTGAATCACCTTTGTGAGGAAAAGAATCTGATTGCCATCTGATTTTTGCCAACTCTGGCAAATCAGACTTCTTGTGTGTGTGCAATTCAAATTAGAGTGTTCAGACTACTGTTACATGCATTTCTTTTCAAAGCAATAACTAGCACTGTAGGGCATAAAAGAGCATAAAAGCTCATGCTTACCTACTGCATTCCCATACATTTAATTGGCATAAATGAAGGCAGCATTAGACAGAAAGCAAGGAAGCAAGCAAGGAATTTTGAACATAAAATAATGTATTAGTATTTGAACATAAAATAATGTATTAGTATTTGCGGAACAGTGTGTAATCAGTATGGGTTTTGTTCACAGTAAAAATGAAATATGCAGAAAATGTTCCACATAATATGACCGAGAGGGAATTCTGGACACGATTTTTTCAGTCTCATTATTTCCATCGGGACAGGCTCAATACAGGCTCAAAAGACCTCTTTGCAGAATGTGCCAAACTGGATGAAAAAGGTAAGCTGCTTTACTCTGTTTCTGCAGTAGGCTCTTATAGTCTTGGCCATATCATAGAGCACAACACTCAAGGTATAGATAGTAAACGTAGCAAAGCTGCAGTCAAAAGTTTTCTTTATGTCCACTTACTGGGCATCTTTTTTGTTGAACTGTAAAATGAAAGCTACAGATTGACATTGAAAGTTAGCTATCACTTTGGTATTCTTAGCACATTTAATAGCGAGTGCCTTTCTTGAAACAAATTAGCCTTTGGAGTCATAGAGTGGTTTGAGTTGAAAGAGACCTTAAAGATCACGTAGTTCCAACGCCCCTGCCATGGGCAGGGACACCTCCCACTAGACCAGGTTGCTCAAAGCCCCATCCAGCCTGGCCTTAAACACCTCCACTTAACATCATTTTTTAACACGCATTCTGACTAATGAAAGCATTCTACTAGGAATCCACAACCCTTCACAAGTGAAAGCTATCACCAGATATAAATTCTACCAAGAATTCTACCCAAGACAGGGCAGCAAAGCAGTTCTGAAATTAGAAGAAACACACAATTAAGGCTTTCCATTTCCCACTAACACAACTAATATAACTGTACCTTCAATTATTTAATTTTTTTTTTACCAAACAGTATTCAGTGATGTGTAGAAGTTCACGAAAGAGTGCTAATTAGTAGAATGATCTTTTACTATAACTTTCCAAGTTTATTGCTTATTTTAAGTGGAACTTTGAAAAGGGATGAAAGTTTTAGTCACAGTGATACTTGGGCATCTGCAGAACCTTTGTCTTTTCCTTTTAAATGTTAACTATAATCTAATAATTCCACAATTATTCCTATTTGTTTGAATACGTTTTTTCATGTTTTTTTTTCATACAGGGTTAAAAACAATGGTGTCTCAAGGGGTAAAAAACCCTCTGATAGATTTAACAGCTTTGGAAGATAAAACATTAGATGAAGTAAGTATTTGGCAAACACCCACCCACCCCCTCCAGCCCTTAGTTTCATTGAAGGAGCAAATGAGTCCATCTCCTGTTAAAATAACTACAGGTGCAGATTCTAAAACACATAACTTACTAGGCTGCTGCAATGGTTGGGTACTCAACATTTATACACTTGTATGTGTATAATGGAAATGGAAACCGGGCCAATGGACCTGTGTGCCTCAGGTGTCTGCCTTTGTGTGCTGGGTATAAAAGCAAGATTTCCTTCCTTTAAATAAAGAATTATTGTTTCACTTCGATGGCTTTTTTTTATCTGAAGTGGGCCTTCTGGTTTCTTCCTACCTTTTAGAAGCTGTGACAATGTACAGAAGAGTAGCACAAAACAGGAAAAAGTCTTTCCATTTGGTCTTACTTTGAACATTGCTATTTGATTCACCTTAACTTTAAGGACACTTCATACAGTTCTCTTTGTTTAATTACCTGCCTCCAAGTAAAAATTAAAACAATTGTTATAAATGGTGTGCCATAATGTGAGATAACTTACAGATGCACCTTTCTGCAGTTCATTTAACTTAAACTTTTTAGTTGTAATTAATAATGATGCTGCATGTCTAAGTTGAGGTTTTTTTCCTGGTAAGAGCTGTACAAAGCTGAGTTTGAAACTGGACTAGAAATTTAGGATAGGTATGTTTGCAGTACTGTGCAAACTGCCCTAGTTTGCTTTAAGGCTGGTTAACTGCAAGCATGAGACTGAGCTTGGGGTAAAGCGAGTTGCCTTCAGCCACCTGGTAACTGGGGAACACTGCCAGCATTAAGGCGTCAAGTTTTTTGAGTTCCTAGTGGTATCTCATCGTCCTGACAGGTGTCATTTAGCCTGCAGGCTGCTGGTGTCCCACAAGATGTAAAAAAGAGGCCAGTAAAACAATTGCTAGCTCTTACTTGCCATCAGTGCTCTGTTTCGTACAGGTGATCCTTAATATTTTTTTTAAGCTGTTCTAGTTTTACTTAGATCATGGTCTTTTAAAACTATGTGTTTAAGAATTTTTTTCTTCTCTGACACCTCTAAAATGCCAAGTGCTGGCAGAATAAAATAGTCTGCAGAGTTTCTTCAAAGTACATAAGGTGACAGTGGGAGGAAGACAGGAAAATACCACTTCAAATAATGATGCAATATGACTCCGTAAAGTTCAGAGGAGGTGGCACACGGGCTTCCCAACTCAATGGAAAAAAGAATCATCCCTCTGGTTTTGGGGCAGGAGGTAGCTAATGTTGTTTTCTTTGCAGGGCTATGGTGCTGCTTCTGTGGCCTCTACATCAAATGCCTCAAAATCCGCTAGAGAAAGTAGCAATGCTGCCATTATAAAACGCTTTAATCATCATAGTGCCATGGTCCTTGCAGCTGGCCTCAGGAAACAGTAAGTTTCAATGTTGTGTAAAAGCTTGTTTGTAACAAATTTTAAGGAATTTCCAAAAGGAAATTACAGCTTCGATTACTCATTTTCTTTTAATTTTTATGGATGAAGTATTTTTCTCTAGAAATGAAGATACCTTTAGGTTCCATTTTACTTTATAGAAGTTCTTCAGAGCTGTCTGAGATGACAAACACTATTTTTAGCTGAGTTGCTATCAAACAAAGCAGATCAAAAAAGCAAAGGATGTTTCTGCCTTAGTTCTGTGGCCCTGGCGAAGGCTGCAGAAGTGGTATTGTGTTTGCTGTGTGGAGGGCAGGCCTAGTGTAGGGAGCTCCTATTACCTGCCTTCCAGGAGCAGGTCTGCTGGGGCTTCCTGTGGTGGGGTGCATGGGCATAAGTAAATGAAGAAGCAAGAACAGCATGGCACAGCTGGATCAGATGAAAGATTCCTACAGCTTAGTACCCTGTCCTTGACCAAATTAAAAAGTATCAGCTGGTTATGTGTACATATGGTAAATTTCACAAATGAAACTTCTTAAAAGAGGTATGAAATGGGTTTGACCTGAAGTCTGCTTTACAGCTGGTTTATAAACAACCACCAAAGGATTACTGCTCTACCCAAATCCTACAGAGCTTACCTGTGGGAGATCTTAAT
The DNA here is from genome assembly GCF_001431845.1 of Calidris pugnax. NCBI lineage: Eukaryota > Metazoa > Chordata > Aves > Charadriiformes > Scolopacidae > Calidris > Calidris pugnax. Next base: position 765,188 of record NW_015091240.1, read on the forward strand.
TAAATACTTCTGTGTAGCTGTGCTCCCTCATAATGTTTTTCTGTCTTGCACAAATTGAACAGTGGACAATCTCTTCTGGGTAATGTGTGTTTCTTAGTTCAGAGATGAAAAATAGCTCTCATTCTGAAACAGTAGGATCTCAGGGCTCCTGTAGTTATAATACTTGGTTGGCATAAGTGTATATGCAAAATGTTTCTAACTTAATCACGATTTTGCTGTGTCCCAGTTGCAGTGTTCTCATGCTGCTATTTTCTGAAGAGAGGGAGAAGCCCCCTCCCCTGCTGTTGAATTTCCCCCTTGACAAACATGGTTATTAGAGGAGTTGGTTCCTTTTGTCTAGATCAACTTCTAGAAATGAAGACATGAGGGGAAAAAAGTTGATATATAGTATGTGAACATGCGTATACATTTTTTGAAACAGATGTATTTACTTTGTCTCTAGCTTGTATCTTAAGTGTCCTGTGAGGTGAATTCTTCTTAATGCTGTTTCTCTATTTTAAGAGAAGCACAAAATGACCATTGCAGTGAGACCAGCAGTACGGATGGAAACTCCAGGGATTCAGATTTCTTTCAGCCACCAATAAAAAAGGTATAATGTTAGCTGATGCAATTCTAATTGAATGGAACTGGAAGCTTTGTCACTCAAAAGATTGCTGAAGATTCCTTTCTTGTTTTATAATGCATCTAAAGTGATACCTATTTAGCTTTGCTTAGAAGTATATCGAATAAGAACCTGAGGGGCCTGTAAGAAACTTTGTATCTCTCTTAGTAAACACAAATAAACAGAACAACAGTTCAAGGTGTAACTTATCTCTTCAGTAGTGCCCAATGAAAGTACAAAATTTCCAACATGCTTCTGATTGGATCCAGAAATCTGGTTCTTTCCATTCAGTGCAGTTCTGTTACTCTCACCCCCCCTTTATTTTTGCCTTAAATGGCTGAAAACTTTTAGAGAACATCCATCTCAAAGAGATACTTGTGTTCAAGCACCAATATTAATCTATCAAGTGTATTGTTTGCAGGGGGGATAATTAAATTGGCACATGGCAGCCTTCATCTTAAGATCAGAAGCTAAAGTGAGGTTAAACTGAATGTGTGCACTGAAATACAGGGCAACAGCCTGGTTTAAACTAAACAAAGCAGCTCACAAAGTAGAAAAAGAGTGCTGTAATTGTTATAAAACTGAACTGAATACTCTTCCTAGAGTTGACAGCCTAAATAGAAAATGCCAGAGGGACTCAGGGCTGCATATATTGTGAGAAAAGGCTGTAGAATACACATTTTGTTCAATGTTGAGGTAGTCAACAGCTTTGACTTTCCTGAAAGCTGCAGTTTTTACTGGGGAATAAGCAATATACCAGGACTAGAATAAATGCGATGAAAAGAGAAGTGAAAGTGTAGCATAAGAGTAGGAAACTTCAGAAGTAGTTTTCTCACTGTACAAATCTGCTATCACTGTGCCTCTCACCACTAATGCTCTAGCCTTGCTGTCAACAAATAGCTTGGGTAACTATACGGTTTGGGCCCTGCACTCTTGTACCCCAGCCGTTAAATCATTACTATTTCTGCTAGTCTGGAGATAGATGGACATAAAAAGCACAAGGAATGAGCTGTGTATACCAGACCACTTTTTGGAAGTGGCAGGGACTGCAAGTTTTGGGCAGAATCTGCAGAAAAAGTGGTAGTGCCAAGAATTCCAAATTGCACGCTTTAAACAATATTGGTCACTACTACCTCTGGAGGGTAGACATGAACCATTCCACACTTCATTTTATTTAAGTTTTTAGTAACCCTTCTGCTCAAACTCAGTGAATTGGAAAAAAAGCACTAGATGCATCAAATTGTATAGTAATGTGTATAATTACTTGGCTTATTTTAGGTGAAACTGCAGGAGTCCATTGAATATGAAGATCTAACAAAGAATAATACCGTTAAAACTATTGCACTAAACTTAAAGAAGTCTGATAGGTAAGTTAACAAAATATGCACAGCCATTTCAGTGTATTCAATCTAGCATCATCACAGCCTGCACAGAATCAGCTGATTTAGTCTCTACTGTGCTACACTCCAATGTGTTTAGGCTAAGTTTAGAAACCTAATATGAACTGCTGCATAAACCAACTTACAAATAATTCCCATTTAAATTTGTATTTTGATTTCATCTTGCTTTTCAGCAAGTTAAGTCTGTAAGCCAACTTGAAGGATTGTGACATGTAATTTCTGTTAAAGTCTAACAGACTTTATATTCATGGTTCAGCACTTTGTTGCAGCTTACAGTTGAAAAATATGTGTTACATGTGAAATTCCAAGGAAATCCACTGCCAGGCAAAAAAAAAAGCACAGTCGGGATAGTTTGGACTGCTCACTGCTCTAGTGTTTTTGTAGTAATAGTCCTCTTGTTTTCTAAACTTTTGAGTTTGAGAACCATAGATACAACTTTAGAAAAGGAGTGATACTACAGGAAAGAGAGCGGTTCCAAACATGCACCTAATTAATTTAGGTTAGTTTCAATTGAAAGTCCTGTGAATTTCTCCATTCTAGTGATATTCCACAAACCAGGTGGCATGGATGGCTCTTCTCTCATTTTGCTGCCATACCATCCCTAACCCAACCTCTTCCCACATGGCAATGTATTTTACCTTGTCAATGACTAAGATTTAGATAGTAGCATCAACAGCTGCAAAACTGCTCAAATTAGCAACATTTGAAGAACCATCCACTGAGTTTGGCCTCTGTTTTACCAACACTCCTATTAATGCACTTTTCTCTCCTTTTCTCAACTCACAGGTATTACCACGGTCCAACTCCAATTCAATCACAGCAATATGCAACCAGTCAGGATATAATTAATTCTTTTCATAGTATTAGGCAAGAAATGGAAGCATATGTACCTAAACTAACTCAGGTATGGAAGAATACTGAAACCAATTCCCTTCTTGTTAGCATCTTGTTTTCTATATAATCTTGTCTCACATCTACTGGAATTTTTAATTTTTCGGGGGAAACTCCATTATCTCCAATAGGTTTATGTTATGCAATTCATTTTAGAACTTCAGGTGAACCTTCTGAGCTATTGTGTTTAAAATGTAAACAGGAAACTGAGTCATTGCTGATATTCAGTTATGTTCTACGGTTACCACATTCTTTTAAGGAAATAGTAAAATTATAAAGTAATAAAGCAGGACGGGCATGCAACACGAAGCATAGTTTGGTGTCACTGATCCCACCCTGTGAAATTTAGGTTGTAATGGTTTTAGGAGGTCATAGTAAGCAGGCTTATAACTGAACAGGTCTTTCAATCCCCCGTACGCTTAGGTAGGATGTTAGATCTCACTGTAGGCTGCACAGGAACTCTCTCCTGGCAACTGGAGGGCAGCACAGCCATGTAGCCAATCTCCCCAGCCAGTATCTGAACTTCCTCTGTTAGTCAACTAGATTTGGCCCAAAGTAAAGCAGCCACAACTGTGAATGTAGGTAGTAGTCCTCTGTCACAGCCAGTTCATGTACTAGCTAAAGGTTTGTTTGCCTGTAGTTAATTGGAGAGCTTTCACTGATAATGAGCTATAGCACTTAAAGGCACTAATTCTCTAATTCTGGAGGAGAGCAGATCCTTCATCAGAACTTCCATTGAGTCTGCTCAAGTGTATCTTTGCCATTGGAGTTCAAATACAACTTATTTTTAAAAGATTTTGTCGAAAAAGCTGTCTGAAATAATTGTTCCCTCTCTCCCTTTAGGTTCTTTCAAGTGGTGATGCTACTAGCACTATTGCAGTCTTGTCACCTGGAGGAGCACTTATGCAGGGTGGAACACAGCAAGCCATAAACCGTAAGGCTTTAGGATGTATAATACTTTATTCATATCTTATTGCATTATACAGCAGTACCTGGCTTGCTGTTTCATCTCCCTCTTAGAATGTGTTACAGTGATAAAGGAAATTCTGGAAACACGTAGCTGGAATAATATTGGGTTACAACAACAAAAGAAAAGCAACCAGCCAGCCACACCATGAGTGTGGTACTGGCTACACCAGTGCTGAGGCAAGTGAATAAGAAAATTTTACAGAGCAAGTGATGAAGGATGCACTTGATACTAAGTCCTCTTAGAGATAATGGGTTTTGCTTGTTTCATATTTCTTTTTTCTGGGTTTTTTTGTGGGGTTTTTTGGTGTGTTTTTTTTTTTTTTTTTTTTTTAGAAAATAAAGGCATACTCTGGGAAAGCTCTAAGGAGGTGAGGTCTAGATAATTGTCTGGAACTAGGTTTTTTTGCAGCCTGTGTTTCAGATCCACTGCTTGCTGTGAAAAAGGACAACTAGACTGCAAGGGCAAAACAGACAACCCCTCCTCCTCACATCTCCATTCAGCCACCCATTACATCCCTGTTGTCACATTCCTGCCAGTTTGAGCTCCTTTCTCTTTAGTCTCACAGCAGGTGAATCCCTAGTCTCACAAGCAGGGTTTATAACAGTTCTCCAGTTTAATGTGTTACTTGGTCTGAAGAACAGCAGAAACTAATTCAGACAGCTGAAAAAGCAAATATGAGTTCGTTATGGTACTGAAAGAAAAGTAGCGAGGCTTTCTTACCTGTCCCAGTTGACATACTGGGGGCTACACTCCACTTACTTGAGCTTAACCACCTTTTTTTTTTTTTTAAAGAGCCTCATTCTAGAGTTTGCTATTCCCTATGCTCCTGTTGTCTTCAATGACTGCTTGTGCTTTTGCCTTTGGTTTTTACAACTGTGGTTCCTTCCTTGTTCTTGAACCCTGTCACTCTTTCTTCTCTAAGAGGATCTGGGATACAGTTCCTTGTTCCTGCCTGGATCTTTCATCTTCCACATGCTGTGACCATACTCTTATTGCCAACATAAGAGAAAGTGAAAACCTTCCAGTATCTACCACACAGTACTTAGTATCAAGCTGAGAGGAGAATAGGGTGCTGGTCCCAGCAGCAGTACTGCCACGTTGTTAAGAACAATACAAACAACTTCTAATCCTAGGTTTAGTGTCCATTCTTTGCCTGCCATAAATCTCCCTTCTTTAATATATAAGCTTCCAACTATATAGCCATAAATAGTGACTGACCTAATCTAATACTGCTGATAGTCCTCCTTCAGGTGTGATGCATCTCAGTGTTCCCTCCCAGCCAACCTTTCTGGGATTCTAGTACAAGCATATATTGCTGAACTCCTTTGTGAGCCTTACATTCTCATTTTTCATGTGACAGTTTTGAGTGATGTGACAAAATCTTTTTCCTGCTGCAGAGATGGTGCCAAATGATGTTCAGTGTGAACTAAAACACTTGTATGTGGCAGTAGGGGAACTGCTACGACACTTCTGGTCCTGCTTTCCTGTTAACACGCCATTCCTAGAAGAAAAGGTAAGACATGGCACTCGTGTGGCCAGATTTGGGTTTAGCATGACTGTCATTAACTTGAAGCGTAAAACTAATACATATGCTTTAAACCAATGCAGCAGTGCCTCAGCCCTAGAGCTGACAGTCACAAAACAATGTAAAACATTGCTTTTTCCAGCAGTTCTGCTGGTGTTATTGGTTAAAATGATCCTCATTGCAGCATGCCTGTTACAGCAACTTCTCCTGAAGGGGGCTAAGCTAGTTTCAAGCAGAATGGTCAGCTATATTCCAGCTGCAGATTTTTCATTGCCAGTTTAACACACATAAATTAAAGCCCCCCCCCTTCCCCAACTCTAAGACATAACCTTCACAGTGACAGTAACAAGAAAGTTTTCCATATTCTTCTATCCATTGCAAAAATCACTCTCATAGCTTCAAAACAGACGTTGCTTTTCAGAACAAAGTTGCCTTCGAGAAGAGATGTCTGTTTACGACCAGGCATAGGATTGTAACTATTTTTCTGTTGCTATTCTTCAATATGCATCACAAAAATAAACATTTGCATTCAGATCTGTTGGATTTTCTGCTGCAAAATGTGGATTGAAAATCCATGGTACTGGCTTTGCTTAGAGCAAAAAAAGATGGTTCTGTGAGTATCTTATCTATAGTATTTACTGCCAAACTATAATGATAACAGTGGCACACTGCACTTTCAGTCATACTGCACTTGCCTCAAGAATAAGTATGCACTCAAGGATTGTTAGGGACTGATATTTTAATAACCTTTCTTCCTCAAACTATACATACTTAAAGTAGCCCCCAGAATTAATTACAAGGTGTTTTATTGGAGAACAATTTGTTAAAGGAAATGAAACTTCTGTACAAGTGATTATAATAATGATTTCTGTCTCTCTTTCAGGTTGTGAAAATGAGGAGCAACTTGGAAAGATTTCAGGTTACAAAGCTCTGCCCATTCCAAGAAAAGATTCGGAGACAGTATTTAAGCACAAATGTAAGGGGGAAAATACTGTTTAATTACATAGGTGCATATTAATAATTTGAATCATAATTATCAGAGGATGGTAGCTTTGTTACTTCTAGGGCATTTTAAGTTTTTTGTTAACTAGGAAATGGGCAGAGGGAAATTGGGTACACAGTTAAGCATGTCTTCCCTCCCTGTATAACTTGCTGAGTAATACCAGAAACTGTCAAGAACTATAACTTGAAGTTACCCAAATAAGACAACATAAAGCAGAAGTCACGTTTTGTTTTTCACTTCCATCACGAAGTAGAACTTTAGCAACTTCAAAACTGTCTCCCACCATGTCAGACTTGAAGTGGTCACAGACAAAATACTGGAACAGAGAGCACAATCAAGTGTCACTTCCCTGTGACCTTCTCAGCTCAGCCGCTCTCTGAACTGCTCCCTCTACAGATACTTTGCAATAGAGCCTCTTATCTGAGGCCATCTTCTCTATCTGGCACAACTCTGATTTTAGTGAAATTACTCTTAGTGAATAAAAGGAAGAGTCCAACTGAAGACTGGTCAAAGGGAGGGGAGGGGATCTGTTTTCCAGTGGTTGTGACATTTTTTCCCCCCCCCTCTTAATGTTTCAGTTGGTAAGTCATATAGAAGAGATGCTGCAGACGGCCTACAATAAGTTCCATACATGGCAGTCCCGGCGTATGCTGAAGAAGACGTGAAGATGCATGCTGTACAGGTTTGAGAGCAACATCTGCAATAGGTGTAGGAGTACAACCTAGCATATGTGCAGATCTTATAGTTGTCGCAGGAAGACCTGCAAGCTGTGGACTTCTGGAAACGATGCTAACTGAACTTGCACATTTTTGAAAAAGAACTGAGATTAAACTTGAAAACTAGGGAGAAAAACAAGGAAGAACCAAAATCGAAGAGCTGAGGCGCAAAAATATTTAAAAGACACTGTTTACTGCAGTTACTCAGGAACTGCTTTTGATTTGCATAAAGAGCTGCTTTCAGAAATAAAGAAATTAAAGAGGGTGTATTAATAAAATCTGTTTTTCTGTCTAATTTTTTTTTTTTAAGAAGTGTATGGCACAGGGTAGAACTCAAGCATTTTTCTTCACTGGATTCTGAGATTTTATTGAATTCTGTTTGTACCTTCTGCAACAATTTAACAATGATACTTTAAAAATACAACTGAGACTGTTTTTGCTTCAAACATCTGGGAGAGTGTAGCTGTCAGAAGACAAGCTTCTGCCATATGTTTCCCCACCCATTGGAAGCAAGAGACATTGCACTGAAAGCCGGTTATGGTCTGGGGTCCCTAAAGGCACATGGGGGCAAACTGTTGCCTGAAGTCTTGGATTTTTATGCAGAATTTTTTCAGCCATCAGTTTTGCATGTTTTCCTTTGAGTGCAAGTGTGTGCTACTGCAGTCTTTTTTTTTTTTTTTTTTTACAGTGGCATTTGTTCTGAGGAAAGAATGCATTTTTAAAAATGAAGTTAAATAAAGTTTCTTACAAAAGAAGTCATTTATTTTCAATTCTTAGACATTTTTTATTTCTTCTCCTAAATGTGTTTTCCTTCACTCTTCCCTTTTGACTGTTACACTATTTTTGGCGAGTTGATAATCATTGCAAAGAGAAAAATGTGTTATTTACACGATGTCCATAGGTATTGGGAATCTGTGCCATACTTTGTTCCAAATAGAATGAGTTCACAGTTTCAGACCAACTTGTCTTGTATTAAATGTGACTTAAATGCAAAGTAAACCTGTTTTCTATAATATATGCAGTTTAATGACATCCTTGTATTTTCTTGTCACCTTGACTGTACTAAAGCCCAGTATAGGCTACTGAACTTTTTTACTTCTGACGAAACGTGACTGTTAGAGTATAAGATACATTTACTACAAAGACAAATCAGTGACAATACGTATTCAAAGCAAGCACAGCAGTGTTCAGTACGGCAGAATAAATTCCCATTAGCCTGCATGATGGCAATACTACCAGATTTTGCCACCATTGGTATGATGCTAATATATGCTAGTAATGATGTTGGGTGGAGAATTCATGCAAATTCCTACAGAAGGAAAGATGTATTCGTATAGCCAAGTCTGTGCTTGTTCTGTGCTGCTGCTGCTGCATTTATGCAAGGGACGTTTCTCCTTTAACTGATGCGTGGAAGTCAGCAGCTTCTTTTTACCCAGTGTTTTTGGATTTTTGTATTATGCTACTATTTTGGTAAAAGCTCAGTTTCAGTTAAATGTCACTGTCTGCACCAAAATTCTGTCTGGAAATGTATGCATATTGTTAAGCCTAGTTTCCCCGTCTGCTTTTGCAGACATATGCATGATACCTGCTCTGTGATGTTAATGTTCTGCTACAAGAAATGACTGGGCTCAACGAGAGAGATGCCCGTTATTTTTGACAGGGTGAAAATGTCACTAGGAATAAACCAGATGTACGTACAGCATTTGGGGGATGAGGTGCATCTCTTGTCAAGAGTTACCTCTTACGATAAATAAACTCTCTGAAATTTAGGCTTAGGGTATGACTTCATTAAGCCTAATCCTCTTGTAAGTGCAGGCAGCTCCCAGAAAGAAAGGGTAGTTTTGTTCTCCCCAACTCCAGAGCATTTGATCTAGCAATTCTGTGGCCAAATTTCAACTATTTTAGTGAAAGCTAAAAGCTTTCATCATATCAGAGGGCTAGGTTCAAGAAAATATGTCTGGTTTATATTCTAACTGTGCCTGAAGCTATGAACAACGCATTTGAGTATTAGACTGCACTGAAACTTCATTTAAAAAAAAAAACATAGGAGATTTTTGAACATGGAACTAATCCACCTTTGATTTGAATCAGTATTTAGTGTTGCTGAAAACACTGGGCAAAATGGTTAGCACGATGGAAAAGTTTCAGTGCATCACAAGAGCATTTTAAAGTTCAAAGGATTGTTGTTTATAATCATTATGGGGGATGTTGTTGCAATAGCTTTAAGTTATTATAGCGATATCAGGCTATCAAAATGTACCTTAATGAACAGAACTGGGAGGGGGGGGGAAGAGGACTATGATGCTAAATTCAACAGTTTTGCCTAGAGACTGTACAGGCAAGGCTGCTATGCACTTCATTTTGCTTTTTTCAGGTATCGTGGCAATAAGGCACAGGCCCCTCCTAAAGTAAGGGAGGTAAACTAAATATTCTTTCTTCTACATTGTGTTTCCCCCTTTTCTGTAGCATGGTCCAAAACCCGGATTCATTCCTTAAGTTTTGAAACTGAATCATCATGCATTATATTACTATTGGAATCTTTATACTGACTTGTATTTTTAATGAGAATTCATAAAACTTGTATCATTGGCATTGATCTAAGATTTGTAGAATAAACCCTACTGAATTTTAAAGTCAAGTCTTCTCTACTGCTTAGGCCGTGTTTTCTGGTGTTCAATTAAATCCCAAACAGGCTCTAGTCAGGTCTAAATGGAGAGAGCTGTGTATAGCACTGGCTCAGCTGTCCCTTTGAGCAAGACGGTTACAATACAGTTACTGCCAAGTTATTTTGTTTTTAAGGGCCAAGAACTTTTTCTGCTGCACAGGGAACCTACACCATTACTAGCGCTACTGTCCCTCTTTTCCTGATCGTACAAAAGCCAGTTTAAGTCTCCAGGGATTAGTAATCTGCCTGTTCCATATATTGATCCAGCAGCTGTTGGTTCAGGTCTGTCAGCCATACAAATCCAAGCTTTGCTAGTAATGGAGAAAGGATAACTTAAAGCAGATATTAATACAAGTCTGGCTCAGCTTATTTGTAGCCCGTTAGTTTCAGCAGAGGAAAATACTCAGATGCACCGCAAAAAAGGCTGGGCTGTTCTCTGTCAACAGGAGCTCTACCCCAGTCAAAGACAGGAAGCAACATCTTTCCACAGGAGCCATTCCTACAAGTAGTTTCTTGCACACTCACGGAGTAGCTCTCTAGACTCATCTTCAGCTTCCCCATGGGACCAAGCACTGACCAAGGCCCTGTGCTTTCCCAGGTGGGAGACTTTCCTCACCACCCTTTTGTTTAAGATGCATTTTACAGCTACAACTATTTTCCCTTATTTATACTGTAACTGTATCCTTAGAACTTCTATCATGAGGTACTGTTATTAGCTAGAGAGCTTACCTTACCCTTGCCAAAACTTTTATTGAACAGCTGCTTTATCCAGAAAGTCACTCATGCAAGCAGAGGAAGTGACAAGAAAGCCTAAGATCCAGTTTTCCATTTTTTAAGAGAAGAGCCTACGGAAGCATCCCTGCCATCTGCAGGCAGTGTATTAAGAGGGTTTGGAGCCTTTGTATTGCACAGTTTCAGTGTGTGAGCCAAAGTGTTCTGAACCTGTTTCCAAGCTCTCATTTACCTTGCATCAGGAGCTGGAGCTCCATCCAAACAGAACACAGCAATGTCAGTCTGAATAGCGATCAGACATCACCAGTGATCTAACTCTGGTCCTCCACAAACCCTGATAACTAATGCCAGATGTGCTCCTGCAGTAGAATTTAAGGCCTGGGGAACCATTAAATTACCGAATCCAGTCTCCTGCATCTTTTTCAGGACACTGCGTTTCCCCTCAGTTACCACTGAACGCCTCACCTCCCCAAAAGATACCAGAGTCCTTGTTTGTAACACAGAGCACGAGAATTCACTGCTCTCCTTGAGAGCATCCTATAGAGAGAAGGTAATATATCTTGGCTTTTTTGGACGCTGCCATGAAGGACAAGACCCAAAGGTGCGAGATGCAGCCGGAGCAGTTGATCAGACCGAAGAAGCCGTTTGGCCAGAGAGCACAGTGCCTGCTAGAGGGTACAGACCAGAGCCCTAACACCTCCCTGCCTCCAGCCCCAAGCAGCGAGCACCCCGTGGGCAGCCAGCACCCCGCGGCACCCCCACCTCGCTCACCAGGGGAGGTCACTACATGCACCCCGCTTCCCACCAGGCCAGGCAGTGCCAGTCCACCTTTATCCTGCCCTCCAGGCAGCTTCAGGATCACAGCCAGGTGGCAGAGTGCCACAGCAGTGATGTAAAAGATGCCTTGAGGAATGCAGCCAAGGCTGGGGCTCTGTGCTGGCATTTCTCCAGCCCACATGCCCTCAGATGCTGTGCTTCTCACGCAATGAATGTCCCCCTGTCCCCTCCAAAACCTGACAGCCCTCTGGTCTTCCTCCCCCCACAAAAGTATACGTCCTGGTAAAGCAAAATTACTCCAGTAGTTCAGGTGTCAGCATATCCCCAAGGAAAAAATGTCCTGGACTTAGGCAGGCCCTGTCCTCCCTGCCTGCTAAGATCCCCTTTAACAACGTTGCTTTGTTACCTTACCCACAGCTCTCACAAACCACGTTTGAAGCTTTGAAAGGCACTCATCCCCCCTGCCAACACCAGCTAAAACTGGACACAGTTTTGTTCTCTAGACCACTGGCATCCACACAGCCCAACGCCACTGTTCATTCACGGGCATGACAGGACAAACCATCACTTTATTACAATTACAGCAGCCAGCAGAGGCATCCTCAGGCCCTTCTAGCATCCCCCATTTCCATGCATGACCCTCCTTGAGCGAGCTCCTGCCATTTGTGCTCACCCATACGACTGCCCATCACCTCTTCAGCACAATGCTGTCTTCACCACACTTTGACACCATGCCCAAGCACCTCGCAGCCTGGGAACCCAAGATACCTTCTGTATAACCTCCCTGGCACTCAGCTGCCGACACCATCTATGTACACCCATAGCTGCGTGTTCCATCCCCTAAACCACAAAGGGCAGCATTGTCCTGCTCTTAGCAACACTTATACCCTCCCTTTGCCACCCTACAACTACCAGCCTGTATCACCTCAACAGGACCCCCGATTCCAAGCTGCAGAGAAAAAAGGGAAAGATTTGAGCATGCCCAAGCTCAAGCACCTGTTAAACAGACAAACGCTTTGGGAATTGGCCATAGATGACCAGACTTCCTGGGGCAGGAGCTGCCTCTTTCTAGTTTCTACACAAGGACTGTTGCCCAGGTGGGACTTGCAGCCTGCTGTGTGAATCATAGCAGCACATTCGCTTCCTCCCTGACCTGACCTGCAGCCTCTCCACCCACAGCTGGCTGATCCAGATAAAAAAAAAAAAGCATTGATAATAACTTTATTTGACATGTGGCATGTCCCATGATCAGAATTGACAACTCAGATGCAGCAGCCCCATGGCAGCCGCTTCCCCATAAGCGCTCTCCCCATTTCTACCTTTGCCCTGCTGCTGCAGATAGTGCGTTAAGGAAATAAACGCTGAGTTGTAAAGCCACGTGCTTCTGAACTGACAGCCCCTGAGCCTGGGCATGGCTCCCCCGCCTGCTACCTGCGTGGGCACCACGCTCCCCTCCCCTCCTGGCCACCAGCCCATCCTCAGGTGAAACAGCAGCAGCGGGACAGGGAGGGACGCTGGCATCAGGCTGGTTGGCTTTGCCAGGTGTGCACTCAGCAGGGACAAAGGTTGCACGGCCAGAACCAGGCAGCAAATACCCCAGCTGGTAAGCACCAAACATCCAGTTTCTGCAAGAACAGGCCACACAAAGCACGTCGCTATGAAAAATGCTTTACAGCAGTGCGGCACGGGCACCTGGGTGCCCCCAACGTGCTCTGCACGGAGATGTTATGTCACCAAAAGCAGAATGCTTCCTTTTGCCCTGCAGTACTGCTGAGCTCAGGAACTTACACCCTCAAAGGCTCTCTGCCTTCCTAACTCCTCAGGCAAATAAATTGCTCCATAAAGCCTGGCTTGTGCACACCCCCTGCCACGATTCCAAACAAGAAGAATTTCAGGATTGTGCCTGTTGGCCCTGTTGAGCATGGTACCAAACGCACCAAGTATTGTAACTGGAATATTAGGAGCTGGCTGACTGGGTGAAAATGGTGGAATTAAGACAACAGATCTCATTAGTAATTTAAGGTGTCACAGCAAAGGCCAACTAGCAAACTAAAAGAGTGCCTAATAAAGACCACCTACACGGAACGAGCTCACTCAAACTGCCAAGGCTTGTCTGTCCCACTAACACCTCTTCTATCTAAGAAGGAAAGGGGATCGCTAGGTTTTACACGCTAAGTGGCCGAGCATGGCACTGTTCTGCATGGGACAGATGTGGACAGCAAGGGGGCAATTATGGGGAAAGAGAGCACTCAAAAAAGGGACAAGAAAGAACTCAGTTGGACTCCAAATGCACTTCAAGTAAGGGTCCTGCCATAATTTTGAATTTATGCTCATCAAAAGCATACTGGGAGCTATTGAAAACTCAGGAGAAATCAGCTATTCCCTCCAACCCTCTGGCTAACTCCAGTTCACCAAAATGCCTCTTGCCCTATGTCAAATTCTGTCACTAGCTCCCGAACTGGCTTGTGCTGTTTTGCAACAGACAGCGGAATACTTCCAGAATCTCAGTCTTGGACAGGAACTCTGGGTGCTGCAGAAATGAAACAGCCTTTCTTTGTGGCTTGCCACTGTCTTGGACACAGCTCCTCAATTTATCTTTACCAAAGCAAACATACACAACAGTCCAAAAACAAACACAGGAGTTACTACTAGATTTTGTGATAACCATTCTCAGGTGATAACCACTTCTTTAGACAGAGTAAACACCACCACACTAGCATGACAAACCAGAACAAGAACTAGCTGCCAGAGCTGTGATCCAATCCCTAAATTAGACCCTATTCAGGTAAAAGGAACTGAGATCTATATCGGGGGATTTAAGATCCACCTTTCCCTAGGGGTAGCATTTTTCTCTGGGAGTGAGAGGGTGGTGAGAATCAGAATAATAGAATGGTTAGAGTTGGAAGGGACCTTAAAGATCATCTAGTTCCAACCCCCCTGCCATAGATGGAGATACCTCCCACTAGAGCAGGTTGCTCAAAGCCCCATCCAGCCTGGCCTTGAACACCTCCAGGGATGGGGCAGCCACAGCTTCTCTGGGCAACCTGTTCCAGTGTCTCACCACCCTCACAGTAAAGAATTTCTTCCTGATATCTAATCTATATCTCCCCTCTTTCAGTTTAAAACTGTTAGCCCTTGTCCTGTCGCTCCACTCCCTGATACAGAGTCCCTCCCCATCTCTCCTGTAGCCCCCTTTAGGTACTGGAAAGCTGCTATAAGGTCTCTCCAGAGCCTTCTCTTCTCCAGGCTGAACAACCCCAACTCTCTCAGACTGTCTTCACAGGAGAGGTGCTCCAGCCCTCTGATCATCCTTGTGGCCCTTCTCTGGACCTGCTACAACAGGTCCATGTCCTTCCTGTGCTGAGGACCCCAGAGCTGGACACAGTACTCCAGGTGGGGTCTCAAAAGAGCAGAGGGGTAGAATGACCTCCCTCAACCCACTGGCCATGCTTCTTTTGATGCAGCCCAGGATGCCATTGGCTTTCTGGGCTGCCAGTGCACATAATCCCTCCTCTTCATCCCTAACCCCCACCCCTGTTAAGTGTGGGCAAATGGTTTCCAAGGCCACTTTCCTACACAATCTTGTGCAAGAGCCCTCTCTGAGAGCTCTGTTGTGCTAAAGATGGATGAGAGCTGGGATGAAGCACCGTCAACCCCCAGACTCTGTATCTTTGGCTCTTTGTCTCAATGTGCAAAGCCTGGCAGGAGACACAGAAGAGGCAACTAGTTTCTCTGCCACCTGGGATGAAGCAGAGGTGACCAAAAGGCACAGTCTGGTCTCCAGGGGGGTCAGTAACTGACTACACTTTCAGACCAGCCATCTCCCCTCCTCTGGAGATTTTCAAGCCCCACCTGGATGCAGTCCTCTGTCATGTGCTCTGGGCAATCCTGCTTAGCGGGGGAGTTGGACTAGATGATCTCTAGAGGTCCCTTCCAAGTCTGACAATTCCATGATTCCCTGAAAAAACCCTCTCACTGCACAGAGCTACTTCTCAGGAAATTCACCATATTGTGCCATTTGAGAGGAAAACCAGGCACTGCCACCCTGCAGCTGTTGTCTGTACCCAAGAGAAGAATGACACAGGCTTATGAAGCACCAGCCTACATTTAAAAATAGCCTATTCCTGGGGAGGCAGGCACGCAAGCAGGACGGGGGAGCGATGCTGACCTGACGTACAGTCCCTGGCTGCATCTCAGCAGGCACCACAGGGTGCAGGCAGAGCGCTGCGGCACAGGCACTCACGTACACAGCCCCCACCCCTGGGGGATCTGCAGCACGTGTGGGCAGCGAGACACCACAGCACTTCACAGTGCCTCTTGCAGCCTGCTATCGATTTGGATTTGGCTCTGAGAAGGGCGGCTTTGGAGGCTTGGTGCTCTCCTCAAGACACGGGCTGCAGCTGGCATCAGGCAGCCAGAACCCAGTCCCTGCCAGCCGGGCTGAGGGCTCCAACTTGTCCTGTTGCTTAAACAAACCTTTGTCCACAGAAGTGTCGGATGTTGCAGTCTCAATAGCTGTAAACCTGGCTGTTACCAGGAAATCTTCCTCAAGAGGTATTGGATAGAGAAGCTGCATTTACAATACAGTGGCTGATTGGTTCAAGCCATGTTTAAACCGCAGCTCACAGGATGGGAGGAGCATCGTGCTTCATGTCTCTAAGTAGGACTACCCAATACTTTTTCCACCACAGAAAAACCTCCCAAAAACGAGGAGGGGGGGGAAAACTCACAAAAATGAGCAGAAGCAGCCATCAGTTTTGTTTCTGTCCTAGTTAGACTCCGGTTTAATCCTACAGGACACAGCATGGCCATGCCCAGAAACTCCACATTCAAACCTCGACATTTTGTGCTCTGCCCCTGTAAGAACGCCTCTCCCCTGCAGCCCTGACTCACAGCCCTCTCTTTCCTTTATGCAACACCACCCCGCTTCCCGCACAGCCGGCCAGCACCGGCAAGAAATGCTGCCACATCAGTGCCCAGGCTAGAGAGACACTGCCAGCGAGGCGTCTCGGCTTCTTCTGCACTCACGCTACTGCCAAAGCTGATGTGAGATTATTTCATTATTAGTCTCCCCCCAAAATACCTCTCTTTTAAATAATAAATATCGAGCTATCTGAAATCAGAATTTGATGCTGTAATTAGACACCCCTGAAGCACACATTGCCGCGTTACACAACACAGCTCCCAGCTCCTGGGTACCGGGTGAAGCTCTATTAGCATTTTATTCACATCGCAAAAACTCTTAAAGCAAAATCTCCCCGGTGTTCTCGGTTACTGAGCCTTGGTTTGGATGACAAAGCAGTCTCAGGACATGCAAACAGATTTCCCTCGTCTGAAACTAAATCCGAGATGAAATTCAGTCACTAGTGGGTGTCAGTCCACAGGACTAGACTAGAGTTAGCCAGAAGTAAAACCTCCAGTGCACACACAGAAAGCGGATGTCGGGTCCTTAGCATCAACCGGTTGCTCAATATCTGATCCCATTTATTACCCACAGCTTGTTAATGCAGACACAGCTGGTCATAGTCCTGTGCAAATCCCAACGCCAAGCACTACTGCCAGACCAAGAAATACCTCTAATTCATTTAAAGGATGAGTTCAAAACAAAACCCAGGGTCCAAACTCCAAGGCTTCACCGCTCAGCCTTGTTCCTGTTTTCTCCTCCCAGCAGCAAGAGGGCAAGCTCCTGCCTGAATTTGTTCCTGCAGCAGCACTGGGAAGCACTGCTCTAGCTGCGGTAACTCACATCAATAAACTGGACAAATACTTCACATTACTCATTTTCAGGTGACAAACACAACGATGGCACTGTCCTTTATGAAGTCGTAGGAGTAAGGAAATGCCATGCTGGGGCAGCACATGGTTTGCAGGAGGCCTGTGGATACTGGCTGGCAGCGAGAGCCATCTGGCACGTCACGGCAGCAGCGCTGTGCACCAGAGCCACTGGCTTTGTATGCAGCTCCCCCAGCTATCTGTTAGGGTTTATAAACAAGTATCTGCACATCTAACTCCCAGTGGTTGCAGCAGGATTAAAACACTTACTGGTTCTTTAAAAATCCAACCCTAGGGCCATCCTGCCTCCTGACTTCGCTTGGCAAGAGCCTAAGTGGGTAGCACGGGGCCCAAACCTTGCCAGCTGCACCCCCAACCTGTACAGCTGTTTAGAAACCTGCATCTGCCAAACAGCAGCATGAGGAAAAAAAAAAAACTGGGTCAACATTTTAGATGTGTAATTTCCCAAGATTATCTTCAACTGTTGAGAACGTTTATGTAATTAAAAGGGCAGTACCAGTGGTCAAAGACAGCCCTTCAGCTGTCCCTAGTCAGCATCAAACTTTCTAAAGAAAAAGAGAGGATTAGCTAATTCAACCTAAAATTGAGAGCACTCTCCCAAACACAAGTTTTCTGCATTATTTGTTAGATGTGATCTAAATAATGTATAACTTCACCAAATTTAGGTCATTGGCAGAGGTTCAGTTTTCAGCAAGATGTTCCGGAGGGACTGGCTAATTTTTTTTTAAATTGTTGCTGACTTCCAATGTCGTACTTAAGGATACCCAATAGCAGATATAGTTGATGACATGAGAATTAGGAAGGATTCTGACAAAGGCTAACTTCAGCTTGTCGAAGCTGCGCTCCTTCTGACTCTCTCAGAAGGTAAAACCAGGCTGCAGAGGAGCCATGTCTGTGACTGCTGAGGGTTCCACACGTTAATTCTAAGAGATGTGCAAGAAGTCTCAGGTAAAGCAAGCTTATCTTCCATTTGCAGTACAAGGATACACACACACATCTCTAAGGGTCTCCAAAATCACAATGGTTGAAAACCCATTCAAGGAGAAAAGAGACCAGTTTCAGCTCTTCTAGAGGATGAATCCATGGAACGACTTCTCTTGGTTGACTATGGAAGAAGCCCTAGTGGAAGTGGCTATGTGGATGGTAACCTTTCTAAGTATTTCCCAGAATAGCCCTCAGGGTCATTAGGTGTGTACAGCTCATAGAAGAATTGCAAAAGCAAATCTTTTTTAACCCCGAAATATTTTTTGCGCATTTGCAGCCACTACATCATGCAGTCCAGAGTCCAGCAGTTGACTTTACTCTAGGGTTATGTTGTTTTTACCACCCCTTTATTTATTTGCATGTAATAATAGGAAGTCACATAGAACCAGGAAATGGAATCAGCACAAAGTTCAAACTAATTTCCCTATTAATGGCCTTACGCAACCATTTTTACAGCAGGCCTTTAATGACCTATTTAGTCCAGTTACAAGGTTGAGATTAGAGGCATATTCAGGTAACTTGGTCAGGTCATCAATACTTTCTGGAAAACAAGTTTTCTTTTTCCATTTCTTTATCAAAGGAGATAGCAGTCATTATGCTTGTTTTGGAGAAAATAGAAGGTGCTATATCCTCAAGAGGATACAAATGGTATGAAAAGCAACAATTTGTCTCCATTTGGCACATAAATAATTTCTCTAAGTTTCTTTATCACAAGCAAGCCACTTGCATCCTAAGTACTAGAAATGAACAAACTAATGTATCAGCCAACATTAAGCATCTCTCAAATTTATCACACACCTACATTCAAGACTCCATATGAAATAAACAGCTTATTGCTCTGCTCATGGTTTCCAGCCTGGTAAGTCAATCCAGGGACAATAAGCTTCAAAGAAACACTATACCATAGCTTAAAAATGCTGTATTTAGAGGAAGTACTGGCTATCCAGACACGAAGTATGTAACCTCCAAGAGCCTGATCTCTGTAGGATACCTCAAAATGCACATAAGAACAGAGATATTAATATATGTTACATTTTAAAATCCTAGCATTTTATTCCTCACTTTCCAAATTCCATGTCATATCTTCAGCAAAACAGCTTGGGAAAGGATGAAAGATTTTAGACTAGAATTATCCTACTTCTGTTAGTCAAGCTCTATGGATCTTATGCAGAACTCTGTGGGCCAAATTCATCCCATGCTGTCATATCAACGTTTCTAATGATTTTTTTTTTTTGGTGCCCTGAATTTAATGGGTGTTTTGTACCGGTACTTTCTGCAGAATCAGACTTTCAATACATTAGATGCCTCATCTAAAACCAGATCATGGAAGCAGAGTTCTGAACTTTAGAGTGTTGATTTTTTATTTTTTTTTAATTATTTAACAACCTGTACTGCTTGCACACCTCTCCCACTGGTCCAGTAATTACCTTGTGACTTGATTGCTGTGTACACCATGAGCCACATATTTGTCATACGCAGCTCCCTGGGACACGCAGCCTTATCCACCAGCTACAGAAGTCAAACAATGGAGCCACTGTTTCAGCCTTGCCTCCTGACCAACCTTCTTGGCTAAGGTTTTTGCCTCTCAGCTTCCTTTCAGTGCTGCTAGATCTGAGCAACTGCTGTGGCTGTCCTTAAAGCTCTGCTTTCTGGAGTCCTGGGACTTTGTTAACAAACACACAAAATAGTTCCTGGCTTAAAAAAAAAAAAAAAGCAGTAGTTTGAAAACAGGAATTAAGGCTTTGGAAGACAGAAAGACAATTAAAAGTACACCAGATGGTAAATTCAGAATTTTTAAGCCAGTCACATAACTCTGGGAGCCTAAGTCTAGTTTGGAGGAGATTTATGTATATATTTGTGCAACTGACAGCTTTTTACCTGGCAGCATCAGAGAGATCTATGTGAAGCCTCCTGTTAACCTGCAAACAATTTATGAGATCTGCTCTTTGGAAGGCTGAGCATCAGCATCATCAAGTCAGACGTAGACACCTCCGTGTCTTGGGTGAGCCTTCAGGCTGCCACACCGTGCACCCTTCTCCTCCTCCTCCAAGAGGCAGGATGCCCTCCTCCCGGCACAGAACTGGCAGCTGCCCACCAGGCGGCTAACCCTGCGGCAGCGGGGCCGAGAGCCATCTGCTCCGACAGCACTCCCACGCACGGGCTGGCAAAGCAGGCTCCTGCCTGGCACAGATTTAAAGCAAAGCCGCTCCCCACACAGCTCAGCTCAGCTCTCTCCCCTCACACATAACCAACTGCTTCTCTACTGGGGTGGTGGGATGCTGTGACTGTCCCCTCCTGCCTACTGGAGTCCAACCAAACAGCAGCTTTATGGAGAAACTCAGCCTTCCTGCTCTTCACTGCTGCAAAGAAGGGTTGCACAGAGGAGGTCCAAGCATGGCAAAGCCAACATATCAGGCAGTGCTGGCCAGCATCCTGCAGTGATGAGCAACCAGGCCACAGAAGCACACCATGCTGGGGCACCAGCAAGTTCTGGACACGCACAACACATGCTTGCCAGGGAGGGCTGTGTGGTGGGAGCAAGGCACCCAGGATCCCCACATAGCTTGTGGGCACCTGCAAGGCCTGGATCTGTAATAGCCCAGGGCTTGCTTTTCCACAGCGCTCTCCTGCCAAGGAGCAAGTTCTGGTGGCTTGTTTCCTGCCTGTCTTCATTCTTGCAGGAGCAAGAGTCTGCGGCCATCCAGTTTGCTCTGCTCTGTGCTGGGCAATGTGTAAAATCATGTCATGGCTTCAGGATTGACTAGCTCAGGTCTGCATTTGCTGATGCTTATGCTTTTGGAAGAATGTCTTAGTGCTCACTTGGCTTTGAGCTACAAAAACATTTCTGATCCATGCTGTCAGCATAGAGGGCTGCTAAAAATCTCTTCTAATACATGTGTCTCAAAGGAAGAGCGCACCAAGATCCAACCAAAGAAGCCGGTGCACAAGACTGAATAAGGCAACGCTTGTGCGGCTCGGCACCTCCTGGCAAAACTGCAGAGGAGCAGAGGCTGACATTCAATTGGTCCTGAGCTGGGAGCAGAGTCAGAGAAACATTGAAGATTCATGATCCAATCTAGAAAGTTTTGATTTTGAGCTTTTGGATAAATCCAACCCCAAAACACAGAATGCAGATGCAGACCTGCAGATCTGCATCCTTCTGAATTATTTGCCACGCTCCCAAAATCACCCAAGTCACTGCACTTAATTCTCCCATCAAGACTTACCCTATTCTGCTAAGCCTGCCCAGACCCAGACCTCAGAACAAGCAATTTTTCACATTTCAGGAATGGTTTCTGCTGCAAACTTTGGTTAAGACACTGGTCACAAAAGAGCATCTCCCAGTCTGGTATTGCCCATTTTAATTGGAGATAAGAGCATTTCCAAGAACCCCACAAGCCTCAGCACACTCAGAACTAAATTCCAAGATCACCAGACTTAAAGGAAGCTTAGACTCCCCAGCAGAGGGGTCAGCAGTGCTGTGTGTGTGTGCTGCCTCCCTGCTTCTCAGAGCTGCATTTTACTTTGGTGGATCCCTCTGTGCTATTTTTCTGTGGCTTGCAGCCACACATCCAAGAGGATGAGTGCAGCAAGAATTAAAGGCTGTATGACTGCACAAAAGCTCACAGCACATATGGCTCTGTGTGTGCACATGCGTACTGCGCCCCACAGAATTAACCACTGCGCTCAGGCAAATGTTGGGTGGAGTGTGTTCCCCCAGGGACATCAGTTACTCCCTCCCAGAGGCTCTTAGCTGAAGCAGGCTGTTGGATGGGTGTTTGGGGAGTGAGCTGCTGGCTGTAGAGACCACGTCCACGTAGAGACCACATCCAGGCTGAGCACAGACAGGCAAGCTCCCTTCACTGTCCTTTGGCACGTGGCCTGGGATGCAAGATCACACATGTCAGCAAGTGTGACAGGTCACAGAGACATCCCACAGCCCGCAGGCATCCTGCTGCGATCTCGGGAACCCTGCCAAAGTGAAGCTTTCGTTTCTGGAGCATCCTCAACCCACTCTTGCTTTCAGCATGCCCTTCTCCTCCTTGCCTTCCTCCATTTCTAGCAACACCGCATTCTGCTTGCTCCCTGAGAGAAATAGGGCAAACATAACCTGATTAACCAAGGGGATTTGGGCAGGGAAGGGGGGGTGGGATGGGGCAGGGGGGATTAAATGCAGAGAAATACAGAGCCTTTCCCTCTCACATTAGCTCTTGCCTATTCAATAATTAAAGTGTTCTGCGGTGACTCTGACTTAGGGATTTGTTATAAAAGCTTCCTGTAAACTCTGTCTCAGCATGCAGCTATCAAAAGAAAGAGAACATTCGGTCTGACAAGCTGAAATTTCTTACAGGCTCCAGGGTCAGTCAGAAGCTTACAGTCACTTGGATACGAGCCTATGGCTCCATTTTAAAACATAAGGGTCCTTCTTGCTGCTGTTCATCTATTGGGAGTTTGAATCCAGCCTTTTTTTGGCTAGGCTGGCTTTGAAGCACAGTTTAGAAGTTAATGCAGGCTTTCTCCATTTCATGTATGGAAAAATCTCTAAGGCTGGCAGCAGTTTGTTAGAGCTCATATGAACACAGAATGTGTTACACAGGCTCTGACCACTCTCCAAATCAATTCTGGTATCCTGTTTTCTTTCCATCCATTCTTGCTTGCTTACCATAAAACATACAGATGTTCCAGGTCAGAAATGCAAAGCTATCCACATGCAGAAAAGAGGCCTTCCCTGACCTTCCAAGGAGCTATTTTTGACTGCTCTTATATGCCTAAGAACTCTTACAGAGGTCATGCGCTGAACTAACTGGCCCTCAGCAACCTTTGCCTAAGAGACATGAAATGTTACAGGGATAATATTCTTATTATGACTATTTTAATTATTTCCGTAACCTAACACCCTATTGACTGCAAATGTCCAGATTTGTTGTTGCATGGGAGCATATTTTAAAAGGTGGTGCAAAACTGAAATTATTACTCAAGGAATGTATGTTCAACTTTGCAGCTAAACATATACAAACAGGAAAAATAAGGACGTATCTTTAATCCAGAACTTTCCAAAATTTATTGAGTATTCTCAGCCTTGAACTGCCTTCGCTTCTCAAGGCCGAGCCTAGAGATAGAAATACTACTTAGCTCTAGAAGTTTCAAAGTGAAACAGATTTCTTTTCCTTATTGTGCTGCTCTGTGGGCAGAAACAATCAATGAGATTAAAAGTGAAGGCACATGGGGTTGGCAGCCAAACACCCACACAGAATAACTCCATAAAGAAAGTGATGGACCTACCTCCTTCCATCTGAACACATGAATGCACCACCTCACATCGTGGCAGTCAGAGACCTGGGCTCTGCTCTGTCCCATGTCTCAAAAATTCTAATACTGACATTCTTCCACCAAACTGGCACTACTCTGTCTGCAAACATTCCAGTCCAAAGGCCAAGAGTGACAGGCAAGCCACACTGCCCCAGAAGCCATTCCAAAGGCTTGTCATGTGGCAAAGGAGTTAATGCAGACTAAGGGGTTTGCACATCCCTGTTGCCACTCCAAAAATTGTTTGCCTTCACACAGTGAGCAAAATATAAAGCACACTTTCTCTTCTGACACCACAGCATTAAATAGTAAAGATCTTCCCCAAACGCACAACAAATCCTACATAGACTATAGAATGCAAAAGCAGAAATGATGTACAACTAGCAAAAAGGATATGGAGAATATATTGGGGGTGAAGTGTTCAGGAGCCCTAGCCACCAGAAATCCAGCACACACACACCGAATCCCTGACACTATCTCCTAGCACCTCTCATTTTCATCATATTAGCATGTTTTAAAAGGGTACCTGCATTGAGATATTGCCTCTTGAGGCCAGAACCCCGTAGTATCTAGGGATACAACTGAACCTGGATAAAGTTATGAGAAAAACAACACAAGGTTGGAGATAACCAGTGAGAAATAGCATACTTTGCATTTGCCACCCAGGACACAGGCATGCTGTTCCTCTTATAACAAGGCCCAAAATAGAAAATCAACAGATTCTGTGAGTATGAGGATTCCCCCCATAGGAGATAAAAGCCAGGTGCTTGTTCCCTTTGGTAACATCCACCTCCTTAAACAACTCACCATAGTTTGCAAAACAACAATGCCGTGCCCTACAAACGTATGCTAAACATTTGTGCAATTTCATCCAAATACAGGGACAGAGAGTCCACAAGTCAGAAACTCCACACTTAGCATAGCACTGTGAAAATGACTCATTGGCAGCCCATAGGCAAGAAGCAACCTTTCATTTTCTAATTAAAATTTGAGTGTAGATAAGAAAACTGAATTAGCTGATAGAGATACAGGTCAGTATTTGTGTGATGTACTTGAACAGCAAAGCATATTAAGACAAGCACCATATTTGGCAATCATCCTGCCTTATTCTGCTTCCACTTTCACTTCCCTGTTTTGTTCAGCCTCTTTAGTTGATGAACTCTTTGCTGAGGAGAACTGCTGTGTGTCTGTACAATCCCTGTGCTGTGAAATTGTGCTCCCAACAGAGATGTTCGGGTTGGTACCTGCTTGAAGTGTATTAATGATTTCACTATGGCTGCATAATGAAGCTGAGTCAAAAGATGATTGCATGTTAGCAATGCAGGCTGCACCTCTACCCACTTTTATTTTCCTTTGGAATCACTGCCACAGTTTAGACCTTTGGTATTGAGTGATGGTGCAGCATATTGTGTTTCAATTAAGAAATATGGGCACTTAAAAAAAGGAATGGAAAAAAATTAAGGCTACAAAAAAAAAAATAAAACCAGCACACCTTTCTTGAGAAGGAAGGATAAGAAATTACCCCTTTCTTCCTGCCAAGCCACACTTTGAACTTACATGTGACTCAGGGCTCACATCTAGCTTTGCTGTGAGTAGGATGAGGTCTCCAGCACAAACCCACAAACCTGGGGAAAGTACAGGGCCACTGAAAGCCCACAGTAACCAACTGACATACAGCTACAGCACTTCTACATGATGGTGTAAATTCCTTACAGTACAAACTAGGAAAACTTGGTCATTAAGGAAATGGTGTGTGCCTTTTTTCTCCTTGGCTACCTTCTGCTTATAAAATAAAATTAAACAGAACAAAACTAAAAAGCCCAGGAAGCAGAACTCTCAAAAAGATAAGGCAATAGCTGTCCCCTGGGAGACAGCTCCATGTCCACTCCAGCAATACATTCCACTAACAGTACATATAATATTAATAGTATTTAAAAACTCTGCCTGATAACCTCTCAGGACAGTAAGTGCCTTTCATAGTTGTGTCATCCCCACCAGGGCTCTGTGTTCACCCACAGAGCTACCAACAACCACCACCACAGAAACAAAAATCTAAAAGAGTACCTTGTGCAGAAGCAGTCAAGTTACTTTTCCCATCTGAGAAGAGCAGAAGAGTTCAACTCTGTAACACAAGCCAAAGCCACCCCTCCGGACTGTTCTCATAGGGCTGAGGCAGACCAGCTGCAGCTCTTTTAAAAAGCCTCAGGTGTGGCCCAAGTGTGGGGACTGAAATGAAGGCAGCTGGTTGCCTACTTCCATTCTATTCCTAAGGTTGTGGAACTGCAAGTTAAACATCATCTTCCTTCTCCAAGGGATGGATAATCATTTATCACATAGTCATCTGTAGGTGCACACATTTTCCATATTCACTCAGCATTGTCTGAGGACACCAACATGTGGGATAGACTGGAAGGCTGTTGTAGCATCCAGGCTCTAAAAGGAGACTGCAGAAACAGAATGTGATTATCTCTTGATTTCTGGCCTTCCCATTCCACTCCAGGCACACAACTGTAAGTTATGTTTTATAGCACAGATGTCTTCAGTGGAATATTTTAAGAGAGGTACCCTGTGTGCTGAGGCATGTCCTTCATGGAAACACAGAGCCAACTGTATTCAATGTCTAGGACTTCCCTGACCCTGTAACTTTATGCTGCTAAAGTGAGAGCTTCTTTTTGTAGAGTCCCAACTGTCACACTCCCATCCCCTAAACAGATGAAAGAGATGAAGGGCTGAGTTCGCATTTTGCTTGTGCACTGTTTCTGTAGAGTAGACAGGGCAAGAAGTTCCTCCAACAAGTCTGTATGTCTGTAATTGAGATGTACTCTCAGCTTCCTACAGCAGTTGTGTGGCTCAGTAACTTCTCAACCATAGGATGCTGAGTTTTCAGCAATGTAACTTGGCATTTTGGTTAACAGAAATTAAGGTTTGGCCACAGTGATTTTTGGATGGGAGAGAATACTTAAACCTGTTACCAGTTTGAATACACAGAGGGCTAACCAGACTTGTCAGGTCTGAAATGCTAGAAAAGTATCTCCCTCTGTAGGGGAGGCAACATTGTGTCGCTAAATGTACTGTATCCCAAAGGGCCTGAATCAGTAAAAACTTGTGTTTGCAGGGCTCTGTAGCTCTTTACCCTGAGCTACCCAGCTTGTTGGCATGTGATGTGCTAAGCAGGAATCCCGGGGAAATCCAAACTGACAGCTGCAGAATGCATATGAATATTAAAATAAGGGCAAGGGGGTCTCTGTTCCGGATGGAGCGCAGTGACGCCTCTGACCTTTTGCTGCTGAAGAGCCTGCCCTCTTGAATTGGCCAGTAGCGGTGGCAGCAGCAGCCCGCAGCCCTCCTCTTGTACCCCTCCAGCTCTTTACTGCAATTCATAGAAGATCTCCACTTACTGCAACCTGCCAGGCACTCAAGAGCAAGTTAGATAACAGTAATAGTTTTGCTGCTGCTGCTGCCAGCTTAGGAGGCAGCAGGGAGGGTGCATTAATGACTACTCTCCTCTTCACAGTCAACAGGAGGCAGGTGGTGAACTGGCTGAGACACCTTTGCCACTCGGTTAAGTGAAGGCTGAATAGTGGCCCCTGTCCATGGCAGTGCCTTTCCATCTCCCTCTGACTGGGTGGCTGAGCATCCCATTTCCTGCAGCTCCTGAGTAAGTGTCTGTGTGCTCAGTGTTGCATCAAGGGAGTGGGTTTGGCTTGAGAATCCTGTGCAGTGACTCATGCTTCCATGAGTAAATTTGTTTCCTTAGGAAAGCAAGTCAAAATCATGCATTCTGCTTAGCCCAGCTACCTAGCGTGATGATTTAGGAAGCTATTGCAGGAAATACAGTTTTCTTTAGCTTCATACTGAAAATATCATTGCAAGAAATACAGTTTTATCTAGCTTTATACTGAATGCATAAGCCATTGCTGTTATACTTGCAAATATAACCGACCTTTTAAGGGGAAAATAAAAATTGGTGTAACTTGGAAGTTCTGCATACTGAAACATGTCAGCTAGAAAACAGTTTGCAATCAAAAACATACATCTGACAAAAGGGCATTGTGGAAGCCTGGGATCTTCAAAAATTTACAATTATTTACACAGGTCTCCATATATATTACCCTGGTGCACATTTAAAAACGGGTTGTAGAAACAGATAAGTATAAATACCCGGATATGAGAATTGCATCAGCTAGCCCATCCCCCTCCCCCCACAATGACAGTGCAAAGAAAAGAGGGTGTGAAGCAACAAAAGCACTGGGTCTTTGTAAGACCAACGTCCTTACCGTGACACACGTGTGTGGAAGCAGCCAAGGAGAGGGACCCGGAGGTGCATGGACCACGGCCACTCAATTATGTGCAGAGATACCTGTTAGGGCAAGCCAAGGTGAAACTCATCTTTTAGCTTTTTCTTAGATCAGTTCAAATGATTTGATGTGGCTGTACTGTCCTAATTTGAAGAACACAAAATATGGATTTGCATGGAGTATGAACCAACTTCCTATATCTTACCCTGATAAGTATTTTGAAATCACAAGAATTCTGGCTCTGGGAGCTTTTCTGATGTTGTCAATTTAGGACAGCATACCAAACTTTTGGTGCTAAGCTACAAAATAGTCACAAAATAGGGTTTCAGGCCTTTCTGGTTTAGGCAAAGAAACTCCATCAATTTCATTTTGCTTTACAAAGCTGAAGTGTTTCATAATTAACTAATCCCTATAGTACCACCATCAGGTTGGTAGATAAAACCCTTCCTATTTTACAAACAAGAAATGAAGCCATTACAGCTGGAGGAAATTGTTCAGGCCTCAGAATAAATCAAAGGAAAGACAGGACTGGAACATGACGTAGCTATTTCTGGTGCCAGGTCTTTCCCTCGTACACTGACGTCATATGAAAGCAAAGCCCTTGATAATGTCAGAGCAAAAGCAGAACTGATCATACTGGAAATATGATTTTTAGGGAGCCAGGACCTGGGCAAATGGCAAATGTAGAAATTAAATATCACCACGTAAAACCTCTTGTGTATTAGCAAATTGGAGAGAAACTTACTAACACTTTGTGAGTGTTTTATTGAAAATAGCGAGATGCACATATAGAACTCAGCTTGTATAACTGTCTTTGGACTTTATTTTTGGGATAACGGTTTAATCAGTATCTCATATTTTAAAGACAAACACATTGTTTAATAAGAATGTGGCATTGTTTCCTTCTGTTATCAACAAAAGCCTGATCAAATGCCACCTGAGGCCAGTGGAAAAGCTTCGCTTGTAATTCCTGGAATAAAAAGATGAATGTTTCCACATTCAGCAACTTCTATTGCTTTATTTTTCATGTTTATTCTCTGAAAGCTAATACAGAAAAGAGGGCAAGCAGGCAAGGAAGAGCCAAGCTTCCCTGGAGAGAGAGACCCTGCCACATTTCAAACATTCCTATCTCTCTGTCAACACCACCTCCCGCTACTGCAATGGAAGGCAGCAGCGGAAAAAGAACAGGAAGAATAGAACTCCTTATGTATACAAGGGAGGAAAGTGGGCTCCATCCCTGCAATCAAAGTCAATTACTCAAATGAAATCAAAACAGATCTGGCCTCCATCTTCCAAGTGCAGAAAAAATGCCCTTAATTTGCTCACCTCGCTCTGTTTGTGTTGTTATGAGCCTTCTCTGATTGAAGCTCCCTGAGGCAGAAAAATCAATGTCAATCATGCCAGATGACTGTTTTCCTCCTGAGCACCTACTGCTGCTGCTGAGATCACAAAGGACACATAAAAGGAAAAATTTGGCAGTTACAGGCTTCTTCTCAGTGAATTAACACTGGCATATTAAGAGCTGATACTATTTTTTTAATAAAAAAAACAGGCTTCTGATTTGCTTATCAGCATTGAGGACATGTTGGGACCAGGATGGTTTTGAAACATTCTAGTTATCTTGCTTTGGCCTACTCTACTAAAGGTAGGGCCTCTGGTAACTGAATAAGCACCAGCACAGGCCAACTTGATGCCTTGTGTCATAAATAACAGAGATTTGGTCTTGCTTCTTTTCTCAGTAAGAAGCAACACAAACAAAAGCAAGTGAAGACTTTATTGGAACTTATGCCCTGCGAACCATGGCAAATTTTATTTTGTCCGAGCCACAGGGTAAGAACAACCTTATAATACCAACATTCTTCTTTTTGAAGCCTTGGTGTCACTTGCTTTAGGGACATATTTTTAAAATACCCATTAATCTGCCCAGCCAATATTGTTTTAGAAGCCCTTATCTTATATTTAGGGAGAAAATACCTCTTCTTGATCTTTAATCTTGTCAGATGCTCAAAATTTTCTGTCCTGCCAGGTGTCTGGAACCCAAACTCTGGATGAAAAGTTCAGCCCCACGCATATAAAGCCACTGTAAATACAGATTCCTGGGATGCAGAACTAAACCTTCTAATCCGTCCTTGAGACTTCTGACAGAACAAGATGCTCAGTGAACCCAGCATAATGCAGAATGACAGAACTACATTATGCGGCTTCCTTTTAGTCTCCATTCATGCGGCACTAGGGCCTACTCAGCATCTACCCGTGCTTTCCCTTCCTTAGCTACCAGGCCCCTCTGGCGTGACACAGCTCACGAGCATCACTCATTCCTCAAGCAGCAAGGAACAAAGCACATCTAGTTTTGCCTCTGACAGGTCACTGTATTTAACCTCCTTTGGTAGAAATGCTGGTCGTTACAATAAGAACCAAAACTTTGTCTTTTTCTAGCTTGTTTCATGCAAATCTCCTTATTCTATGTTTCAAGCATTTTCAGATGTTTTCTCACCTGTGTTTTTTGTTTCTTTTGTTTTGCCAATGGACTGTCAAAGAAATGATGAGGCTTTGGGCTACTATTCCCACCAGATCACCACAGGAGAAGGGAATTGTCACTGGGATGGTCTGTGAGAAGGTGTTAGCGTGCGTTGAACAACAACAGGAAATTCCATCAGTTGTAAAGCAGAGCTGGGTAGACGAGTAGGAGCCGTACGTGTGATGAAATACACCCAATCCTCACACCATTTCCCCTGGTCTAGCATGACCAGGGGCCATGTTTTAAGTTTCCATGCACTGTGAGTGGGATGAGGTCGTGGAGAGATCAGGACCTCCATGAAAACGTCCTCATTTGTAAACTGGTTAACTCTAGTGACTAAGAGATATACTATATAAAGTCACTTCAGAAGAGAGAAAAGACATCCCAGACAAAACAGAGAGGGGAAGTCTGGTACGGGTAGAGGTAGACAAAGGGGTCAATTAGTAAGGAAGGCCTTCTGCCACAGAAAGATAATGACCTCAAAAGGGAAGTCACATACATCCTAGAAGCTGCAAATATTTGACATATATTGCAAAAAATCAGATAGAGTTAGAGTCCAAAAAAAGCCAAGACAAATATCACAAAGGTACAGCAGCTACAAAAAAAAATTAAAAAAAAAAAAAGAAAGAAAAAGGTATCACTATAAAACAAGAACAGGAAAATAAAGGTAACCCAGCTACTCTCACAAGATTAAGTGAATGCTTCCCTGGTTTTTCATTGAGGATGAATGTGGTAATCTGTGGCATAAAGACAGGATATCTAAGAGGGGTAGAGGGCAGACATGGATACAAGATAATAAATGAACACAGCCAGCTGGCAAGCAAAACTCAGAGTCTGCTGCGCTGCAACTGGAGGAACCAGCAATCTCAAACCCAGAATCCTGACACCCAGTAAACCACAAATCCAGGTGCAAAGATTTTAGGTAACTTTACTGATGGGGAGGCACTACTGCAGGGCCAGGGAACAGCGGGAGTTTCAGAAGGGAGCTGTGGCAGGAGCGGTCTGGGCCTGTGCTTTTGATGTCTGTGCAGTTCTTCAGGAAAACTTGCAAAGGAGAGTTTAACTACCAACATGAAATTCAGTTAACAGAGGGATAAAAGGTAGTGAGGGTTTACTAAAAGCCAGTTTTGTGGGACAACCCTGTGGCGTGGCATAAAATCAAAGCTGCAGGCATCCAGGAAGTAATAAATATGTATTTTTTTTTTCCTCTTTGTTTTCTAGCAAGAAATAAGTGAGGAGAAGGACTCGGCTTTATAAACCAACCCACAGGGGTGAGGAGGAGCCGACAGCGTGGCGTGACCTGACCACCCTGAGTCCTGTTCGTGATATTTCCAGTAACGCCAGGAAAACACGAGTGTGACCGTCTGAAAAACCTCTCCGGGGCGGCAAATAAATGTCATTAAAAAAA